>NW_026089400.1:0-360106 GCF_933775445.1 Argentina anserina | reverse complement strand
TTTCTTTCAAACTGAGTATCTATACATCGTTTGCGTATCTTTACTATTTCAATTGTGTATCTTTACATCGTTTGCGTATCTTTACTATTCCAATTCTGTATCTTTTCATTTCTCGATTGAGTATCTTTCTGTAAGGCTTCTGATGCGAGTTTCTATTGTATTTGAGAGTTTTGCAGGTGTGGGAGTGTGTTGCTTTCAAACTGAGTATCTTTACATCGTTTGCGTTTCTTTACTATTCCAATTGTGTATCTTTACATCGTTTCCGTATCTTTACTATTCCAATTGTGTATCTTTACATCGTTTGCGTATCTTTACTATTCCAATTGTGTATCTTTTCATTTGTCGTTTGAGTATCTTTCTGTAAGGCTTTCTGATGCGAGTTTCTATTGAATTTGAGAGTTTTGCAAGTGTGGGAGTGTGTTTCTTTCAAACTGAGTATCTTTACATCGTTTGCGTATCTTTAGTATTCCAATTGTGTATCTTTACATCGTTTCCGTATCTTTACTATTCCAATTGTGTATCTTTTCATTTCTCGTTTGAGTATCTTTCTGTAAGGCTTTCTGATGCGAGTTTCTATTGAATTTGAGAGTTTTGCAAGTGTGGGAGTGTGTTTCTTTCAAACTGAGTATATTTACATCGTTTGCGTATCTTTACTATTCTAATTGTGTATCTTTTCATTTCTCGTTTGAGTATCTTTCTGTAAGGCTTCTGATGCGAGTTTCTATTGGATTTGAGAGTTTTGCAAGTGTGGGAGTGTGTTTCTTTCAACTGAGTATCTTTACATCGTTTGCGTATCTTTATTATTTCAATTGTGTATCTTTACATCGTTTGCGTATCTTTACTATTCCAATTGTGTATCTTTTCATTTGTCGTTTGAGTATCTTTCTGTAAGGCTTTCTGATGCGAATTTCTATTGAATTTGAGAGTTTTGCAAGTGTGGGAGTGTGTTTCTTTCAAACTGAGTATCTTTACATCTTTTGCGTATCTTTACTATTCCAATTGTGTATCTTTGCATCGTTTGCGTATCTTTACTATTCGAATTGTGTATCTTTTCATTTCTCGTTTGAGTATCTTTCTGTAAGGCTTTCTGATGCGAGATTCTATTTAATTTGAGAGTTTTGCAAGTGTGGGAGTGTGTTTCTTTCAAACTGAGTGTCTTTACATCATTTGCGTATCTTTACTATTTCAATTGTGTATCTTTACATCGTTTGCGTATCCTTACTATTCCAATTCTGTATCTTTTCATTTCTCGATTGAGTATCTTTCTGTAAGGCTTCTGATGCGAGTTTCTATTGTATTTGAGAGTTTTGCAAGTGTGGGAGTGTGTTTCTTTCAAACTGAGTATCTTTACATCGTTTGCGTATCTTTACTATTTCAATTGTGTATCTTTACAACGTTTGCGTATCTTTACTATTCCAATTCTGTATCTTTTCATTTCTCGATTGAGTATCTTTCTGTAAGGCTTCTGATGCGAGTTTCTATTGTATTTGAGAGTTTTGCAGGTGTGGGAGTGTGTTTCTTTCAAACTGAGTATCTTTGCATCGTTTGCGTATCTTTACTATTCCAATTGTGTATCTTTACATCGTTTGCGTATCTTTACTATTCCAATTGTGTATCTTTTCATTTCTCGTTTGAGTATCTTTCTGTAAGGCTTTCTGATGCGAGTTTCTATTGAATTTGAGAGTTTTGCAAGTGTGGGAGTGTGTTTCTTTCAAACTGAGTATATTTACATCGTTTGCGTATCTTTACTATTCTAATTGTGTATCTTTTCATTTCTCGTTTGAGTATCTTTCTGTAAGGCTTCTGATGCGAGTTTCTATTGGATTTGAGAGTTTTGCAAGTGTGGGAGTGTGTTTCTTTCAAACTGAGTATCTTTACATCGTTTGCGTATCTTTAGTATTCCAATTGTGTATCTTTTCATCGTTTCCGTATCTTTACTATTCCAATTGTGTATCTTTTCATTTCTCGTTTGAGTATCTTTCTGTAAGGCTTTCTGATGCGAGTTTCTATTGAATTTGAGAGTTTTGCAAGTGTGGGAGTGTGTTTCTTTCAAACTGAGTATCTTTACATAGTTTGCGTATCTTTACTATTCCAATTGTGTATCTTTACATCGTTTGCGTATCTTTACTATTCCAATTGTGTATCTTTTCATTTCTCGTTTGAGTATCTTTCTGTAAGGCTTTCTGATGCGAGTTTCTATTGTATTTGAGAGTTTTGCAGGTGTGGGAGTGTGTTTCTTTCAAACTGAGTATCTTTGCATCGTTTGCGTATCTTTACTATTCCAATTGTGTATCTTTACATCGTTTGCGTATCTTTACTATTCCAATTGTGTATCTTTTCATTTGTCGTTTGAGTATCTTTCTGTAAGGCTTTCTGATGCGAGTTTCTATTGAATTTGAGAGTTTTGCAAGTGTGGGAGTGTGTTTCTTTCAAACTGAGTATATTTACATCGTTTGCGTATCTTTACTATTCTAATTGTGTATCTTTTCATTTCTCGTTTGAGTATCTTTCTGTAAGGCTTTCTGATGCGAGTTTCTATAGAATTTGAGAGTTTTGTAAGTGTGCGAGTGTGTTTCTTTTAAACTGAGTATCTTTACATCGTTTGCGTATCTTTACTATTCCAATTGTGTATCTTTACATCGTTTGCGTATCTTTACTATTCCAATTTTGTATCTTTTCATTTCTCGATTGAGTATCTTTCTGTAAGGCTTCTGATGCGAGTTTCTATTGTATTTGAGAGTTTTGCAGGTGTGGGAGTGTGTTGCTTTCAAACTGAGTATCTTTGCATCGTTTGCGTATCTTTACTATTCCAATTGTGTATCTTTACATCGTTTGCGTATCTTTACTATTCCAATTGTGTATCTTTTCATTTGTCGTTTGAGTATCTTTCTGTAAGGCTTTCTGATGCGAGTTTCTATTGAATTTGAGAGTTTTGCAAGTGTGGGAGTGTGTTTCTTTCAAACTGAGTATATTTACATCGTTTGCGTATCTTTACTATTCTAATTGTGTATCTTTTCATTTCTCGTTTGAGTATCTTTCTGTAAGGCTTCTGATGCGAGTTTCTATTGGATTTGAGAGTTTTGCAAGTGTGGGAGTGTGTTTCTTTCAAACTGAGTATCTTTACATCGTTTGCGTATCTTTACTATTCCAATTGTGTATCTTTTCATTTCTCGTTTGAGTATCTATCTGTAAGGCTTTCTGATGCGAGTTTCTATTGAATTTGAGAGTTTTGCAAGTGTGGGAGTGTGTTTCTTTCAAACTGAGTATATTTACATCGTTTCCGTATCTTTACTATTCCAATTGTGTATCTTTTCATTTCTCGTTTGAGTATCTTTCTGTAAGGCTTTCTGATGCGAGTTTCTATTGAATTTGAGAGTTTTGCAAGTGTGGGAGTGTGTTTCTTTCAAACTGAGTATCTTTACATAGTTTGCGTATCTTTACTATTCCAATTGTGTATCTTTACATCGTTTGCGTATCTTTACTATTCCAATTGTGTATCTTTTCATTTCTCGTTTGAGTATCTTTCTGTAAGGCTTTCTGATGCGAGTTTCTATTGTATTTGAGAGTTTTGCAGGTGTGGGAGTGTGTTTCTTTCAAACTGAGTATCTTTGCATCGTTTGCGTATCTTTACTATTCCAATTGTGTATCTTTACATCGTTTGCGTATCTTTACTATTCCAATTGTGTATCTTTTCATTTGTCGTTTGAGTATCTTTCTGTAAGGCTTTCTGATGCGAGTTTCTATTGAATTTGAGAGTTTTGCAAGTGTGGGAGTGTGTTTCTTTCAAACTGAGTATATTTACATCGTTTGCGTATCTTTACTATTCTAATTGTGTATCTTTTCATTTCTCGTTTGAGTATCTTTCTGTAAGGCTTTCTGATGCGAGTTTCTATAGAATTTGAGAGTTTTGTAAGTGTGCGAGTGTGTTTCTTTTAAACTGAGTATCTTTACATCGTTTGCGTATCTTTACTATTCCAATTGTGTATCTTTACATCGTTTGCGTATCTTTACTATTCCAATTTTGTATCTTTTCATTTCTCGATTGAGTATCTTTCTGTAAGGCTTCTGATGCGAGTTTCTATTGTATTTGAGAGTTTTGCAGGTGTGGGAGTGTGTTGCTTTCAAACTGAGTATCTTTGCATCGTTTGCGTATCTTTACTATTCCAATTGTGTATCTTTACATCGTTTGCGTATCTTTACTATTCCAATTGTGTATCTTTTCATTTGTCGTTTGAGTATCTTTCTGTAAGGCTTTCTGATGCGAGTTTCTATAGAATTTGAGAGTTTTGTAAGTGTGGGAGTGTGTTTCTTTCAAACTGAGTATATTTACATCGTTTGCGTATCTTTACTATTCTAATTGTGTATCTTTTCATTTCTCGTTTGAGTATCTTTCTGTAAGGCTTCTGATGCGAGTTTCTATTGGATTTGAGAGTTTTGCAAGTGTGGGAGTGTGTTTCTTTCAAACTGAGTATCTTTACATCGTTTGCGTATCTTTACTATTCCAATTGTGTATCTTTTCATTTCTCGTTTGAGTATCTATCTGTAAGGCTTTCTGATGCGAGTTTCTATTGAATTTGAGAGTTTTGCAAGTGTGGGAGTGTGTTTCTTTCAAACTGAGTATATTTACATCGTTTGCGTATCTTTACTATTCTAATTGTGTATCTTTTCATTTCTCGTTTGAGTATCTTTCTGTAAGGCTTTCTGATGCGAGTTTCTATTGAATTTGAGAGTTTTGCAAGTGTGGGAGTGTGTTTCTTTCAAACTGAGTATATTTACATCGTTTGCGTATCTTTACTATTCTAATTGTGTATCTTTACATCGTTTGCGTATCTTTACTATTCCAATTGTGTATCTTTTCATTCCTCGTTTGAGTATCTTTCTGTAAGGCTTTCTGATGCGAGTTTCTATTGAATTTGAGAGTTTTGCAAGTGTGGGAGTGTGTTTCTTTCAAACTGAGTATCTTTACATAGTTTGCGTATCTTTACTATTCCAATTGTGTATCTTTACATCGTTTGCGTATCTTTACTATTCCAATTGTGTATCTTTTGATTTCTCGTTTGAGTATCTTTCTGTAAGGCTTTCTGATGCGAGTTTCTATTGAATTTGAGAGTTTTGTAAGTGTGCGAGTGTGTTTCTTTTAAACTGAGTATCTTTACATCGTTTGCGTATCTTTACTATTCCAATTGTGTATCTTTACATCGTTTGCGTATTTTTACTATTCCAATTGTGTATCTTTTCATTTCTCGTTTGAGTAACTTTCTGTAAGGCTTCTGATGCGAGTTTCTATTGTATTTGAGAGTTTTGCAAGTGTGGGAGTGTGTTTCTTTCAAACTGAGTATCTTTACATCGTTTGCGTATCTTTACTATTCCAATTGTGTATCTTTACATCGTTTGCGTATCTTTCTGTAAGGCTTCTGATGCGAGTTTGTATTGTATTTGAGAGTTTTGCAAGTGTGGGAGTGTGTTTCTTTCAAACTGAGTATCTATACATCGTTTGCGTATCTTTATTATTTCAATTGTGTATCTTTACATCGTTTGCGTATCTTTACTATTCCAATTGTGTATCTTTTCATTTGTCGTTTGAGTATCTTTCTGTAAGGCTTTCTGATGCGAATTTCTATTGAATTTGAGAGTTTTGCAAGTGTGGGAGTGTGTTTCTTTCAAACTGAGTATCTTTACATCTTTTGCGTATCTTTACTATTCCAATTGTGTATCTTTACATCGTTTGCGTATCTTTACTATTCCAATTGTGTATCTTTTCATTTCTCGTTTGAGTATCTTTCTGTAAGGCTTTCTGATGCGAGATTCTATTTAATTTGAGAGTTTTGCAAGTGTGGGAGTGTGTTTCTTTCAAACTGAGTGTCTTTACATCATTTGCGTATCTTTACTATTTCAATTGTGTATCTTTACATCGTTTGCGTATCCTTACTATTCCAATTCTGTATCTTTTCATTTCTCGATTGAGTATCTTTCTGTAAGGCTTCTGATGCGAGTTTCTATTGTATTTGAGAGTTTTGCAGGTGTGGGAGTGTGTTTCTTTCAAACTGAGTATCTTTGCATCGTTTGCGTATCTTTACTATTCCAATTGTGTATCTTTACATCGTTTGCGTATCTTTACTATTCCAATTGTGTATCTTTTCATTTGTCGTTTGAGTATCTTTCTGTAAGGCTTTCTGATGCGAGTTTCTATTGAATTTGAGAGTTTTGCAAGTGTGGGAGTGTGTTTCTTTCAAACTGAGTATATTTACATCGTTTGCGTATCTTTACTATTCTAATTGTGTATCTTTTCATTTCTCGTTTGAGTATCTTTCTGTAAGGCTTTCTGATGCGAGTTTCTATAGAATTTGAGAGTTTTGTAAGTGTGCGAGTGTGTTTCTTTTAAACTGAGTATCTTTACATCGTTTGCGTATCTTTACTATTCCAATTGTGTATCTTTACATCGTTTGCGTATCTTTACTATTCCAATTCTGTATCTTTTCATTTCTCGATTGAGTATCTTTCTGTAAGGCTTCTGATGCGAGTTTCTATTGTATTTGAGAGTTTTGCAGGTGTGGGAGTGTGTTGCTTTCAAACTGAGTATCTTTGCATCGTTTGCGTATCTTTACTATTCCAATTGTGTATCTTTACATCGTTTGCGTATCTTTACTATTCCAATTGTGTATCTTTTCATTTGTCGTTTGAGTATCTTTCTGTAAGGCTTTCTGATGCGAGTTTCTATTGAATTTGAGAGTTTTGCAAGTGTGGGAGTGTGTTTCTTTCAAACTGAGTATATTTACATCGTTTGCGTATCTTTACTATTCTAATTGTGTATCTTTTCATTTCTCGTTTGAGTATCTTTCTGTAAGGCTTCTGATGCGAGTTTCTATTGGATTTGAGAGTTTTGCAAGTGTGGGAGTGTGTTTCTTTCAAACTGAGTATCTTTACATCGTTTGCGTATCTTTACTATTCCAATTGTGTATCTTTTCATTTCTCGTTTGAGTATCTATCTGTAAGGCTTTCTGATGCGAGTTTCTATTGAATTTGAGAGTTTTGCAAGTGTGGGAGTGTGTTTCTTTCAAACTGAGTATATTTACATCGTTTGCGTATCTTTACTATTCTAATTGTGTATCTTTTCATTTCTCGTTTGAGTATCTTTCTGTAAGGCTTTCTGATGCGAGTTTCTATTGAATTTGAGAGTTTTGCAAGTGTGGGAGTGTGTTTCTTTCAAACTGAGTATATTTACATCGTTTGCGTATCTTTACTATTCCAATTGTGTATCTTTACATCGTTTGCGTATCTTTACTATTCCAATTGTGTATCTTTTCATTTCTCGTTTGAGTATCTTTCTGTAAGGCTTTCTGATGCGAGTTTCTATTGAATTTGAGAGTTTTGCAAGTGTGGGAGTGTGTTTCTTTCAAACTGAGTATCTTTACATAGTTTGCGTATCTTTACTATTCCAATTGTGTATCTTTACATCGTTTGCGTATCTTTACTATTCCAATTGTGTATCTTTTGATTTCTCGTTTGAGTATCTTTCTGTAAGGCTTTCTGATGCGAGTTTCTATTGAATTTGAGAGTTTTGTAAGTGTGCGAGTGTGTTTCTTTTAAACTGAGTATCTTTACATCGTTTGCGTATCTTTACTATTCCAATTGTGTATCTTTACATCGTTTGCGTATCTTTACTATTCCAATTGTGTATCTTTTCATTTCTCGTTTGAGTAACTTTCTGTAAGGCTTCTGATGCGAGTTTCTATTGTATTTGAGAGTTTTGCAAGTGTGGGAGTGTGTTTCTTTCAAACTGAGTATCTTTACATCGTTTGCGTATCTTTACTATTCCAATTGTGTATCTTTACATCGTTTGCGTATCTTTACTATTCCAATTGTGTATCTTTACATCGTTTGCGTATCTTTACTATTCCAATTGTGTATCTTTTCATTTCTCGTTTGAGTATCTTTCTGTAAGGCTTTCTGATGCGAGTTTCTATTGAATTTGAGAGTTTTGCAAGTGTGGGAGTGTGTTTCTTTCAAACTGAGTATCTTTACATAGTTTGCGTATCTTTACTATTCCAATTGTGTATCTTTACATCGTTTGCGTATAAATCTATTCCAATTGTGTATCTTTTCATTTCTCGTTTGAGTATATTTCTGTAAGGCTTTCTGATGCGAGTGTCTATTGAATTTGAGAGTTTTGCAAGTGTGGGAGTGTGTTTCTTTCAAACTGAGTATATTTACATCGTTTGCGTATCTTTACTATTCCAATTGTGTATCTTTTCATTTCTCGTTTGAGTATCTTTCTGTAAGGCTTCTGATGCGAGTTTCTATTGGATTTGAGAGTTTTGCAAGTGTGGGAGTGTGTTTCTTTCAAACTGAGTATCTTTACATCGTTTGCGTATGTTTACTATAACAATTGTGTATCTTTACATCGTTTCCGTATCTTTACTATTTCAATTGTGTATCTTTTCATTTCTCGTTTGAGTATCTTTCTGTAAGGCTTTCTGATGCGAGTTTCTATTGAATTTGAGAGTTTTGCAAGTGTGGGAGTGTGTTTCTTTCAAACTGAGTATATTTACATCGTTTGCGTATCTTTACATCGTTTGCGTATGTTTACTATTCCAATTGTGTATCTTTACATCGTTTCCGTATCTTTACTATTTCAATTGTGTATCTTTTCATTTCTCGTTTGAGTATCTTTCTGTAAGGCTTCTGATGCGAGTTTCTATTGGATTCGAGAGTTTTGCAAGTGTGGGAGTGTGTTTCTTTCAAACTGAGTATATTTACATCGTTTGCGTATCTTTACTATTCCAATTGTGTATCTTTTCATTTCTCGTTTGAGTATCTTTCTGTAAGGCTTTCTGATGCGAGTTTCTATTGAATTTGAGAGTTTTGTAAGTGTGCGAGTGTGTTTCTTTTAAACTGAGTATCTTTACATCGTTTGCGTATGTTTACTATTCCAATTGTGTATCTTTACATCGTTTCCGTATCTTTACTATTTCAATTGTGTATCTTTTCATTTCTCGTTTGAGTATCTTTCTGTAAGGCTTCTGATGCGAGTTTCTATTGGATTCGAGAGTTTTGCAAGTGTGGGAGTGTGTTTCTTTCAAACTGAGTATATTTACATCGTTTGCGTATCTTTACTATTCTAATTGTGTATCTTTTCATTTCTCGTTTGAGTATCTTTCTGTAAGGCTTTCTGATGCGAGTTTCTATTGAATTTGAGAGTTTTGCAAGTGTGGGAGTGTGTTTCTTTCAAACTGAGTATATTTACATCGTTTGCGTATCTTTACTATTATAATTGTGTATCTTTACATCGTTTGCGTATCTTTACTATTCCAATTGTGTATCTTTTCATTTCTCGTTTGAGTATCTTTCTGTAAGGCTTTCTGATGCGAGTTTCTATTGAATTTGAGAGTTTTGCAAGTGTGGGAGTGTGTTTCTTTCAAACTGAGTATCTTTACATAGTTTGCGTATCTTTACTATTCCAATTGTGTATCTTTACATCGTTTGCGTATCTTTACTATTCCAATTGTGTATCTTTTGATTTCTCGTTTGAGTATCTTTCTGTAAGGCTTTCTGATGCGAGTTTCTATTGAATTTGAGAGTTTTGTAAGTGTGCGAGTGTGTTTCTTTTAAACTGAGTATCTTTACATCGTTTGCGTATCTTTACTATTCCAATTGTGTATCTTTACATCGTTTGCGTATCTTTACTATTCCAATTGTGTATCTTTTCATTTCTCGTTTGAGTAACTTTCTGTAAGGCTTCTGATGCGAGTTTCTATTGTATTTGAGAGTTTTGCAAGTGTGGGAGTGTGTTTCTTTCAAACTGAGTAGCTTTACATTGTTTGCGTATCTTTACTATTCCAATTGTGTATCTTTACATCGTTTGCGTATCTTTACTATTCCAATTGTGTATCTTTACATCGTTTGCGTATCTTTACTATTCCAATTGTGTATCTTTACATCGTTTGCGTATCTTTACTATTCCAATTGTGTATCTTTTCATTTCTCGTTTGAGTATCTTTCTGTAAGGCTTTCTGATGCGAGTTTCTATTGAATTTGAGAGTTTTGCAAGTGTGGGAGTGTGTTTCTTTCAAACTGAGTATCTTTACATAGTTTGCGTATCTTTACTATTCCAATTGTGTATCTTTACATCGTTTGCGTATAAATCTATTCCAATTGTGTATCTTTTCATTTCTCGTTTGAGTATATTTCTGTAAGGCTTTCTGATGCGAGTGTCTATTGAATTTGAGAGTTTTGCAAGTGTGGGAGTGTGTTTCTTTCAAACTGAGTATATTTACATCGTTTGCGTATCTTTACTATTCCAATTGTGTATCTTTTCATTTCTCGTTTGAGTATCTTTCTGTAAGGCTTCTGATGCGAGTTTCTATTGGATTTGAGAGTTTTGCAAGTGTGGGAGTGTGTTTCTTTCAAACTGAGTATCTTTACATCGTTTGCGTATGTTTACTATAACAATTGTGTATCTTTACATCGTTTGCGTATCTTTACTATTCCAATTGTGTATCTTTTCATTTCTCGTTTGAGTATCTTTCTGTAAGGCTTTCTGATGCGAGTTTCTATTGAATTTGAGAGTTTTGCAAGTGTGGGAGTGTGTTTCTTTCAAACTGAGTATATTTACATCGTTTGCGTATCTTTACATCGTTTGCGTATGTTTACTATTCCAATTGTGTATCTTTACATCGTTTCCGTATCTTTACTATTTCAATTGTGTATCTTTTCATTTCTCGTTTGAGTATCTTTCTGTAAGGCTTCTGATGCGAGTTTCTATTGGATTCGAGAGTTTTGCAAGTGTGGGAGTGTGTTTCTTTCAAACTGAGTATATTTACATCGTTTGCGTATCTTTACTATTCCAATTGTGTATCTTTTCATTTCTCGTTTGAGTATCTTTCTGTAAGGCTTTCTGATGCGAGTTTCTATTGAATTTGAGAGTTTTGTAAGTGTGCGAGTGTGTTTCTTTTAAACTGAGTATCTTTACATCGTTTGCGTATGTTTACTATTCCAATTGTGTATCTTTACATCGTTTCCGTATCTTTACTATTTCAATTGTGTATCTTTTCATTTCTCGTTTGAGTATCTTTCTGTAAGGCTTCTGATGCGAGTTTCTATTGGATTCGAGAGTTTTGCAAGTGTGGGAGTGTGTTTCTTTCAAACTGAGTATATTTACATCGTTTGCGTATCTTTACTATTCTAATTGTGTATCTTTTCATTTCTCGTTTGAGTATCTTTCTGTAAGGCTTTCTGATGCGAGTTTCTATTGAATTTGAGAGTTTTGCAAGTGTGGGAGTGTGTTTCTTTCAAACTGAGTATATTTACATCGTTTGCGTATCTTTACTATTCTAATTGTGTATCTTTACATCGTTTGCGTATCTTTACTATTCCAATTGTGTATCTTTTCATTTCTCGTTTGAGTATCTTTCTGTAAGGCTTTCTGATGCGAGTTTCTATTGAATTTGAGAGTTTTGCAAGTGTGGGAGTGTGTTTCTTTCAAACTGAGTATCTTTACATAGTTTGCGTATCTTTACTATTCCAATTGTGTATCTTTACATCGTTTGCGTATCTTTACTATTCCAATTGTGTATCTTTTGATTTCTCGTTTGAGTATCTTTCTGTAAGGCTTTCTGATGCGAGTTTCTATTGAATTTGAGAGTTTTGTAAGTGTGCGAGTGTGTTTCTTTTAAACTGAGTATCTTTACATCGTTTGCGTATCTTTACTATTCCAATTGTGTATCTTTACATCGTTTGCGTATCTTTACTATTCCAATTGTGTATCTTTTCATTTCTCGTTTGAGTAACTTTCTGTAAGGCTTCTGATGCGAGTTTCTATTGTATTTGAGAGTTTTGCAAGTGTGGGAGTGTGTTTCTTTCAAACTGAGTATCTTTACATCGTTTGCGTATCTTTACTATTCCAATTGTGTATCTTTACATCGTTTGCGTATCTTTACTATTCCAATTGTGTATCTTTACATCGTTTGCGTATCTTTACTATTCCAATTGTGTATCTTTACATCGTTTGCGTATCTTTACTATTCCAATTGTGTATCTTTTCATTTCTCGTTTGAGTATCTTTCTGTAAGGCTTTCTGATGCGAGTTTCTATTGAATTTGAGAGTTTTGCAAGTGTGGGAGTGTGTTTCTTTCAAAATGAGTATCTTTACATAGTTTGCGTATCTTTACTATTCCCATTGTGTATCTTTACATCGTTTGCGTATAAATCTATTCCAATTGTGTATCTTTTCATTTCTCGTTTGAGTATATTTCTGTAAGGCTTTCTGATGCGAGTTTCTATTGAATTTGAGAGTTTTGCAAGTGTGGGAGTGTGTTTCTTTCAAACTGAGTATATTTACATCGTTTGCGTATCTTTACTATTCCAATTGTGTATCTTTTCATTTCTCGTTTGAGTATCTTTCTGTAAGGCTTCTGATGCGAGTTTCTATTGGATTTGAGAGTTTTGCAAGTGTGGGAGTGTGTTTCTTTCAAACTGAGTATCTTTACATCGTTTGCGTATGTTTACTATAACAATTGTGTATCTTTACATCGTTTCCGTATCTTTACTATTTCAATTGTGTATCTTTTCATTTCTCGTTTGAGTATCTTTCTGTAAGGCTTTCTGATGCGAGTTTCTATTGAATTTGAGAGTTTTGCAAGTGTGGGAGTGTGTTTCTTTCAAACTGAGTATATTTACATCGTTTGCGTATCTTTACATCGTTTGCGTATGTTTACTATTCCAATTGTGTATCTTTACATCGTTTCCGTATCTTTACTATTTCAATTGTGTATCTTTTCATTTCTCGTTTGAGTATCTTTCTGTAAGGCTTCTGATGCGAGTTTCTATTGGATTCGAGAGTTTTGCAAGTGTGGGAGTGTGTTTCTTTCAAACTGAGTATATTTACATCGTTTGCGTATCTTTACTATTCCAATTGTGTATCTTTTCATTTCTCGTTTGAGTATCTTTCTGTAAGGCTTTCTGATGCGAGTTTCTATTGAATTTGAGAGTTTTGTAAGTGTGCGAGTGTGTTTCTTTTAAACTGAGTATCTTTACATCGTTTGCGTATGTTTACTATTCCAATTGTGTATCTTTACATCGTTTCCGTATCTTTACTATTTCAATTGTGTATCTTTTCATTTCTCGTTTGAGTATCTTTCTGTAAGGCTTCTGATGCGAGTTTCTATTGGATTTGAGAGTTTTGCAAGTGTGGGAGTGTGTTTCTTTCAAACTGAGTATATTTACATCGTTTGCGTATCTTTACTATTCTAATTGTGTATCTTTTCATTTCTCGTTTGAGTATCTTTCTGTAAGGCTTTCTGATGCGAGTTTCTATTGAATTTGAGAGTTTTGCAAGTGTGGGAGTGTGTTTCTTTCAAACTGAGTATATTTACATCGTTTGCGTATCTTTACTATTCTAATTGTGTATCTTTACATCGTTTGCGTATCTTTACTATTCCAATTGTGTATCTTTTCATTTCTCGTTTGAGTATCTTTCTGTAAGGCTTTCTGATGCGAGTTTCTATTGAATTTGAGAGTTTTGCAAGTGTGGGAGTGTGTTTCTTTCAAACTGAGTATCTTTACATAGTTTGCGTATCTTTACTATTCCAATTGTGTATCTTTACATCGTTTGCGTATCTTTACTATTCCAATTGTGTATCTTTTGATTTCTCGTTTGAGTATCTTTCTGTAAGGCTTTCTGATGCGAGTTTCTATTGAATTTGAGAGTTTTGTAAGTGTGCGAGTGTGTTTCTTTTAAACTGAGTATCTTTACATCGTTTGCGTATCTTTACTATTCCAATTGTGTATCTTTACATCGTTTGCGTATCTTTACTATTCCAATTGTGTATCTTTTCATTTCTCGTTTGAGTAACTTTCTGTAAGGCTTCTGATGCGAGTTTCTATTGTATTTGAGAGTTTTGCAAGTGTGGGAGTGTGTTTCTTTCAAACTGAGTATCTTTACATCGTTTGCGTATCTTTACTATTCCAATTGTGTATCTTTACATCGTTTGCGTATCTTTACTATTCCAATTGTGTATCTTTACATCGTTTGCGTATCTTTACTATTCCAATTGTGTATCTTTACATCGTTTGCGTATCTTTACTATTCCAATTGTGTATCTTTTCATTTCTCGTTTGAGTATCTTTCTGTAAGGCTTTCTGATGCGAGTTTCTATTGAATTTGAGAGTTTTGCAAGTGTGGGAGTGTGTTTCTTTCAAACTGAGTATCTTTACATAGTTTGCGTATCTTTACTATTCCAATTGTGTATCTTTACATCGTTTGCGTATAAATCTATTCCAATTGTGTATCTTTTCATTTCTCGTTTGAGTATATTTCTGTAAGGCTTTCTGATGCGAGTGTCTATTGAATTTGAGAGTTTTGCAAGTGTGGGAGTGTGTTTCTTTCAAACTGAGTATATTTACATCGTTTGCGTATCTTTACTATTCCAATTGTGTATCTTTTCATTTCTCGTTTGAGTATCTTTCTGTAAGGCTTCTGATGCGAGTTTCTATTGGATTTGAGAGTTTTGCAAGTGTGGGAGTGTGTTTCTTTCAAACTGAGTATCTTTACATCGTTTGCGTATGTTTACTATAACAATTGTGTATCTTTACATCGTTTCCGTATCTTTACTATTTCAATTGTGTATCTTTTCATTTCTCGTTTGAGTATCTTTCTGTAAGGCTTTCTGATGCGAGTTTCTATTGAATTTGAGAGTTTTGCAAGTGTGGGAGTGTGTTTCTTTCAAACTGAGTATATTTACATCGTTTGCGTATCTTTACATCGTTTGCGTATGTTTACTATTCCAATTGTGTATCTTTACATCGTTTCCGTATCTTTACTATTTCAATTGTGTATCTTTTCATTTCTCGTTTGAGTATCTTTCTGTAAGGCTTCTGATGCGAGTTTCTATTGGATTCGAGAGTTTTGCAAGTGTGGGAGTGTGTTTCTTTCAAACTGAGTATATTTACATCGTTTGCGTATCTTTACTATTCCAATTGTGTATCTTTTCATTTCTCGTTTGAGTATCTTTCTGTAAGGCTTTCTGATGCGAGTTTCTATTGAATTTGAGAGTTTTGTAAGTGTGCGAGTGTGTTTCTTTTAAACTGAGTATCTTTACATCGTTTGCGTATCTTTACTATTCCAATTGTGTATCTTTACATCGTTTGCGTATCTTTACTATTCCAATTGTGTATCTTTTCATTTCTCGTTTGAGTAACTTTCTGTAAGGCTTATGATGCGAGTTTCTATTGTATTTGAGAGTTTTGCAAGTGTGGGAGTGTGTTTCTTTCAAACTGAGTATCTTTACATCGTTTGCGTATCTTTACTATTCCAATTGTGTATCTTTACATCGTTTGCGTATCTTTACTATTCCAATTGTGTATCTTTTCATTTCTCGTTTGAGTATCTTTCTGTAAGGCTTTCTGATGCGAGTTTCTATTGAATTTGAGACTTTTGCAAGTGTGGGAGTGTGTTTCTTTCAAACTGAGTATCTTTACATAGTTTGCGTATCTTTACTATTCCAATTGTGTATCTTTACATCGTTTGCGTATAAATCTATTCCAATTGTGTATCTTTTCATTTCTCGTTTGAGTATATTTCTGTAAGGCTTTCTGATGCGAGAGTCTATTGAATTTGAGAGTTTTGCAAGTGTGGGAGTGTGTTTCTTTCAAACTGAGTATATTTACATCGTTTGCGTATCTTTACTATTCCAATTGTGTATCTTTTCATTTCTCGTTTGAGTATCTTTCTGTAAGGCTTCTGATGCGAGTTTCTATTGGATTTGAGAGTTTTGCAAGTGTGGGAGTGTGTTTCTTTCAAACTGAGTATCTTTACATCGTTTGCGTATGTTTACTATTCCAATTGTGTATCTTTACATCGTTTCCGTATCTTTACTATTCCAATTGTGTATCTTTTCATTTCTCGTTTGAGTATCTTTCTGTAAGGCTTCTGATGCGAGTTTCTATTGTATTTGAGAGTTTTGCAAGTGTGGGAGTGTGTTTCTTTCAAACTGAGTATCTTTACATCGTTTGCGTATCTTTACTATTCCAATTGTGTATCTTTACATCGTTTGCGTATCTTTACTATTCCAATTGTGTATCTTTTCATTTCTCGTTTGAGTATCTTTCTGTAAGGCTTTCTGATGCGAGTTTCTATTGAATTTGAGACTTTTGCAAGTGTGCGAGTGTGTTTCTTTTAAACTGAGTATCTTTACATCGTTTGCGTATCTTTACTATTCCAATTGTGTATCTTTACATCGTTTGCGTATCTTTACTATTCCAATTCTGTATCTTTTCATTTCTCGATTGAGTATCTTTCTGTAAGGCTTCTGATGCGAGTTTCTATTGTATTTGAGAGTTTTGCAGGTGTGGGAGTGTGTTGCTTTCAAACTGAGTATCTTTGCATCGTTTGCGTATCTTTACTATTCCAATTGTGTATCTTTACATCGTTTGCGTATCTTTACTATTCCAATTGTGTATCTTTTCATTTGTCGTTTGAGTATCTTTCTGTAAGGCTTTCTGATGCGAGTTTCTATTGAATTTGAGAGTTTTGCAAGTGTGGGAGTGTGTTTCTTTCAAACTGAGTATATTTACATCGTTTGCGTATCTTTACTATTCTAATTGTGTATCTTTTCATTTCTCGTTTGAGTATCTTTCTGTAAGGCTTCTGATGCGAGTTTCTATTGGATTTGAGAGTTTTGCAAGTGTGGGAGTGTGTTTCTTTCAAACTGAGTATCTTTACATCGTTTGCGTATCTTTACTATTCCAATTGTGTATCTTTTCATTTCTCGTTTGAGTATCTATCTGTAAGGCTTTCTGATGCGAGTTTCTATTGAATTTGAGAGTTTTGCAAGTGTGGGAGTGTGTTTCTTTCAAACTGAGTATATTTACATCGTTTGCGTATCTTTACTATTCTAATTGTGTATCTTTTCATTTCTCGTTTGAGTATCTTTCTGTAAGGCTTTCTGATGCGAGTTTCTATTGAATTTGAGAGTTTTGCAAGTGTGGGAGTGTGTTTCTTTCAAACTGAGTATATTTACATCGTTTGCGTATCTTTACTATTCTAATTGTGTATCTTTACATCGTTTGCGTATCTTTACTATTCCAATTGTGTATCTTTTCATTTCTCGTTTGAGTATCTTTCTGTAAGGCTTTCTGATGCGAGTTTCTATTGAATTTGAGAGTTTTGCAAGTGTGGGAGTGTGTTTCTTTCAAACTGAGTATCTTTACATCGTTTGCGTATCTTTACTATTCCAATTGTGTATCTTTACATCGTTTGCGTATCTTTACTATTCCAATTGTGTATCTTTTGATTTCTCGTTTGAGTATCTTTCTGTAAGGCTTTCTGATGCGAGTTTCTATTGAATTTGAGAGTTTTGTAAGTGTGCGAGTGTGTTTCTTTTAAACTGAGTATCTTTACATCGTTTGCGTATCTTTACTATTCCAATTGTGTATCTTTACATCGTTTGCGTATCTTTACTATTCCAATTGTGTATCTTTTCATTTCTCGTTTGAGTAACTTTCTGTAAGGCTTCTGATGCGAGTTTCTATTGTATTTGAGAGTTTTGCAAGTGTGGGAGTGTGTTTCTTTCAAACTGAGTATCTTTACATCGTTTGCGTATCTTTACTATTCCAATTGTGTATCTTTACATCGTTTGCGTATCTTTACTATTCCAATTGTGTATCTTTACATCGTTTGCGTATCTTTACTATTCCAATTGTGTATCTTTACATCGTTTGCGTATCTTTACTATTCCAATTGTGTATCTTTACATCGTTTGCGTATCTTTACTATTCCAATTGTGTATCTTTTCATTTCTCGTTTGAGTATCTTTCTGTAAGGCTTTCTGATGCGAGTTTCTATTGAATTTGAGAGTTTTGCAAGTGTGGGAGTGTGTTTCTTTCAAACTGAGTATCTTTACATAGTTTGCGTATCTTTACTATTCCAATTGTGTATCTTTACATCGTTTGCATATAAATCTATTCCAATTGTGTATCTTTTCATTTCTCGTTTGAGTATATTTCTGTAAGGCTTTCTGATGCGAGTGTCTATTGAATTTGAGAGTTTTGCAAGTGTGGGAGTGTGTTTCTTTCAAACTGAGTATATTTACATCGTTTGCGTATCTTTACTATTCCAATTGTGTATCTTTTCATTTCTCGTTTGAGTATCTTTCTGTAAGGCTTCTGATGCGAGTTTCTATTGGATTTGAGAGTTTTGCAAGTGTGGGAGTGTGTTTCTTTCAAACTGAGTATCTTTACATCGTTTGCGTATGTTTACTATAACAATTGTGTATCTTTACATCGTTTCCGTATCTTTACTATTTCAATTGTGTATCTTTTCATTTCTCGTTTGAGTATCTTTCTGTAAGGCTTTCTGATGCGAGTTTCTATTGAATTTGAGAGTTTTGCAAGTGTGGGAGTGTGTTTCTTTCAAACTGAGTATATTTACATCGTTTGCGTATCTTTACATCGTTTGCGTATGTTTACTATTCCAATTGTGTATCTTTACATCGTTTCCGTATCTTTACTATTTCAATTGTGTATCTTTTCATTTCTCGTTTGAGTATCTTTCTGTAAGGCTTCTGATGCGAGTTTCTATTGGATTCGAGAGTTTTGCAAGTGTGGGAGTGTGTTTCTTTCAAACTGAGTATATTTACATCGTTTGCGTATCTTTACTATTCCAATTGTGTATCTTTTCATTTCTCGTTTGAGTATCTTTCTGTAAGGCTTTCTGATGCGAGTTTCTATTGAATTTGAGAGTTTTGTAAGTGTGCGAGTGTGTTTCTTTTAAACTGAGTATCTTTACATCGTTTGCGTATCTTTACTATTCCAATTGTGTATCTTTACATCGTTTGCGTATCTTTACTATTCCAATTGTGTATCTTTTCATTTCTCGTTTGAGTAACTTTCTGTAAGGCTTCTGATGCGAGTTTCTATTGTATTTGAGAGTTTTGCAAGTGTGGGAGTGTGTTTCTTTCAAACTGAGTATCTTTACATCGTTTGCGTATCTTTACTATTCCAATTGTGTATCTTTACATCGTTTGCGTATCTTTACTATTCCAATTGTGTATCTTTTCATTTCTCGTTTGAGTATCTTTCTGTAAGGCTTTCTGATGCGAGTTTCTATTGAATTTGAGACTTTTGCAAGTGTGGGAGTGTGTTTCTTTCAAACTGAGTATCTTTACATAGTTTGCGTATCTTTACTATTCCAATTGTGTATCTTTACATCGTTTGCGTATAAATCTATTCCAATTGTGTATCTTTTCATTTCTCGTTTGAGTATATTTCTGTAAGGCTTTCTGATGCGAGAGTCTATTGAATTTGAGAGTTTTGCAAGTGTGGGAGTGTGTTTCTTTCAAACTGAGTATATTTACATCGTTTGCGTATCTTTACTATTCCAATTGTGTATCTTTTCATTTCTCGTTTGAGTATCTTTCTGTAAGGCTTCTGATGCGAGTTTCTATTGGATTTGAGAGTTTTGCAAGTGTGGGAGTGTGTTTCTTTCAAACTGAGTATCTTTACATCGTTTGCGTATGTTTACTATTCCAATTGTGTATCTTTACATCGTTTTCCCGTATCTTTACTATTCCAATTGTGTATCTTTTCATTTCTCGTTTGAGTATCTTTCTGTAAGGCTTCTGATGCGAGTTTCTATTGTATTTGAGAGTTTTGCAAGTGTGGGAGTGTGTTTCTTTCAAACTGAGTATATTTACATCGTTTGCGTATCTTTACTATTCTAATTGTGTATCTTTACATTTCTCGTTTGAGTATCTTTCTGTAAGGCTTCTGATGCGAGTTTCTATTGGATTCGAGAGTTTTGCAAGTGTGGGAGTGTGTTTCTTTCAAACTGAGTATATTTACATCGTTTGCGTATCTTTACTATTCCAATTGTGTATCTTTTCATTTCTCGTTTGAGTATCTTTCTGTAAGGCTTTCTGATGCGAGTTTCTATTGAATTTGAGAGTTTTGTAAGTGTGCGAGTGTGTTTCTTTTAAACTGAGTATCTTTACATCGTTTGCCTATCTTTACTATTCCAATTGTGTATCTTTACATCGTTTGCGTATCTTTACTATTCCAATTGTGTATCTTTTCATTTCTCGTTTGAGTAACTTTCTGTAAGGCTTCTGATGCGAGTTTCTATTGTATTTGAGAGTTTTGCAAGTGTGGGAGTGTGTTTCTTTCAAACTGAGTATCTTTACATCGTTTGCGTATCTTTACTATTCCAATTGTGTATCTTTACATCGTTTGCATCTTTACTATTCCAATTGTGTATCTTTTCATTTCTCGTTTGAGTATCTTTCTGTAAGGCTTTCTGATGCGAGTTTCTATTGAATTTGAGACTTTTGCAAGTGTGGGAGTGTGTTTCTTTCAAACTGAGTATCTTTACATAGTTTGCGTATCTTTACTATTCCAATTGTGTATCTTTACATCGTTTGCGTATAAATCTATTCCAATTGTGTATCTTTTCATTTCTCGTTTGAGTATATTTCTGTAAGGCTTTCTGATGCGAGAGTCTATTGAATTTGAGAGTTTTGCAAGTGTGGGAGTGTGTTTCTTTCAAACTGAGTATATTTACATCGTTTGCGTATCTTTACTATTCCAATTGTGTATCTTTTCATTTCTCGTTTGAGTATCTTTCTGTAAGGCTTCTGATGCGAGTTTTATTGGATTTGAGAGTTTTGCAAGTGTGGGAGTGTGTTTCTTTCAAACTGAGTATCTTTACATCGTTTGCGTATGTTTACTATTCCAATTGTGTATCTTTACATCGTTTCCGTATCTTTACTATTCCAATTGTGTATCTTTTCATTTCTCGTTTGAGTATCTTTCTGTAAGGCTTTCTGATGCGAGTTTCTATTGAATTTGAGAGTTTTGCAAGTGTGGGAGTGTGTTTCTTTCAAACTGAGTATCTTTACATAGTTTGCGTATCTTTACTATTCCAATTGTGTATCTTTACATCGTTTGCATATAAATCTATTCCAATTGTGTATCTTTTCATTTCTCGTTTGAGTATATTTCTGTAAGGCTTTCTGATGCGAGTGTCTATTGAATTTGAGAGTTTTGCAAGTGTGGGAGTGTGTTTCTTTCAAACTGAGTATATTTACATCGTTTGCGTATCTTTACTATTCCAATTGTGTATCTTTTCATTTCTCGTTTGAGTATCTTTCTGTAAGGCTTCTGATGCGAGTTTCTATTGGATTTGAGAGTTTTGCAAGTGTGGGAGTGTGTTTCTTTCAAACTGAGTATCTTTACATCGTTTGCGTATGTTTACTATAACAATTGTGTATCTTTACATCGTTTCCGTATCTTTACTATTCCAATTGTGTATCTTTTCATTTCTCGTTTGAGTATCTTTCTGTAAGGCTTTCTGATGCGAGTTTCTATTGAATTTGAGAGTTTTGCAAGTGTGGGAGTGTGTTTCTTTCAAACTGAGTATATTTACATCGTTTGCGTATCTTTACATCGTTTGCGTATGTTTACTATTCCAATTGTGTATCTTTACATCGTTTCCGTATCTTTACTATTTCAATTGTGTATCTTTTCATTTCTCGTTTGAGTATCTTTCTGTAAGGCTTCTGATGCGAGTTTCTATTGGATTCGAGAGTTTTGCAAGTGTGGGAGTGTGTTTCTTTCAAACTGAGTATATTTACATCGTTTGCGTATCTTTACTATTCCAATTGTGTATCTTTTCATTTCTCGTTTGAGTATCTTTCTGTAAGGCTTTCTGATGCGAGTTTCTATTGAATTTGAGAGTTTTGTAAGTGTGCGAGTGTGTTTCTTTTAAACTGAGTATCTTTACATCGTTTGCGTATCTTTACTATTCCAATTGTGTATCTTTACATCGTTTGCGTATCTTTACTATTCCAATTGTGTATCTTTTCATTTCTCGTTTGAGTAACTTTCTGTAAGGCTTCTGATGCGAGTTTCTATTGTATTTGAGAGTTTTGCAAGTGTGGGAGTGTGTTTCTTTCAAACTGAGTATCTTTACATCGTTTGCGTATCTTTACTATTCCAATTGTGTATCTTTACATCGTTTGCGTATCTTTACTATTCCAATTGTGTATCTTTTCATTTCTCGTTTGAGTATCTTTCTGTAAGGCTTTCTGATGCGAGTTTCTATTGAATTTGAGACTTTTGCAAGTGTGGGAGTGTGTTTCTTTCAAACTGAGTATCTTTACATAGTTTGCGTATCTTTACTATTCCAATTGTGTATCTTTACATCGTTTGCGTATAAATCTATTCCAATTGTGTATCTTTTCATTTCTCGTTTGAGTATATTTCTGTAAGGCTTTCTGATGCGAGAGTCTATTGAATTTGAGAGTTTTGCAAGTGTGGGAGTGTGTTTCTTTCAAACTGAGTATCTTTACATCGTTTGCGTATCTTTACTATTCCAATTGTGTATCTTTTCATTTCTCGTTTGAGTATCTTTCTGTAAGGCTTCTGATGCGAGTTTCTATTGGATTTGAGAGTTTTGCAAGTGTGGGAGTGTGTTTCTTTCAAACTGAGTATCTTTACATCGTTTGCGTATGTTTACTATTCCAATTGTGTATCTTTACATCGTTTCCGTATCTTTACTATTCCAATTGTGTATCTTTTCATTTCTCGTTTGAGTATCTTTCTGTAAGGCTTCTGATGCGAGTTTCTATTGTATTTGAGAGTTTTGCAAGTGTGGGAGTGTGTTTCTTTCAAACTGAGTATATTTACATCGTTTGCGTATCTTTACTATTCTAATTGTGTATCTTTACATTTCTCGTTTGAGTATCTTTCTGTAAGGCTTCTGATGCGAGTTTCTATTGGATTCGAGAGTTTTGCAAGTGTGGGAGTGTGTTTCTTTCAAACTGAGTATATTTACATCGTTTGCGTATCTTTACTATTCCAATTGTGTATCTTTTCATTTCTCGTTTGAGTATCTTTCTGTAAGGCTTTCTGATGCGAGTTTCTATTGAATTTGAGAGTTTTGTAAGTGTGCGAGTGTGTTTCTTTTAAACTGAGTATCTTTACATCGTTTGCCTATCTTTACTATTCCAATTGTGTATCTTTACATCGTTTGCGTATCTTTACTATTCCAATTGTGTATCTTTTCATTTCTCGTTTGAGTAACTTTCTGTAAGGCTTCTGATGCGAGTTTCTATTGTATTTGAGAGTTTTGCAAGTGTGGGAGTGTGTTTCTTTCAAACTGAGTATCTTTACATCGTTTGCGTATCTTTACTATTCCAATTGTGTATCTTTACATCGTTTGCGTATCTTTACTATTCCAATTGTGTATCTTTTCATTTCTCGTTTGAGTATCTTTCTGTAAGGCTTTCTGATGCGAGTTTCTATTGAATTTGAGACTTTTGCAAGTGTGGGAGTGTGTTTCTTTCAAACTGAGTATCTTTACATAGTTTGCGTATCTTTACTATTCCAATTGTGTATCTTTACATCGTTTGCGTATAAATCTATTCCAATTGTGTATCTTTTCATTTCTCGTTTGAGTATATTTCTGTAAGGCTTTCTGATGCGAGAGTCTATTGAATTTGAGAGTTTTGCAAGTGTGGGAGTGTGTTTCTTTCAAACTGAGTATATTTACATCGTTTGCGTATCTTTACTATTCCAATTGTGTATCTTTTCATTTCTCGTTTGAGTATCTTTCTGTAAGGCTTCTGATGCGAGTTTTATTGGATTTGAGAGTTTTGCAAGTGTGGGAGTGTGTTTCTTTCAAACTGAGTATCTTTACATCGTTTGCGTATGTTTACTATTCCAATTGTGTATCTTTACATCGTTTCCGTATCTTTACTATTCCAATTGTGTATCTTTTCATTTCTCGTTTGAGTATCTTTCTGTAAGGCTTTCTGATGCGAGTTTCTATTGAATTTGAGAGTTTTGCAAGTGTGGGAGTGTGTTTCTTTCAAACTGAGTATCTTTACATCGTTTGTGTATGTTTACTATTCCAATTGTGTATCTTTACATCGTTTCCGTATCTTTACTATTCCAATTGTGTATCTTTTCATTTCTCGTTTGAGTATCTTTCTGTAAGGCTTCTGATGCGAGTTTCTATTGTATTTGAGAGTTTTGCAAGTGTGGGAGTGTGTTTCTTTCAAACTAACTATCTTTACATCGTTTGCGTATCTTTACTATTCCAATTGTGTATCTTTACATCGTTTGCGTATCTTTACTATTCCAATTGTGTATCTTTTCATTTCTCGTTTGAGTATCTTTCTGTAAGGCTTCTGATGCGAGTTTCTATTGTATTTGAGAGTTTTGCAAGTGTGGGAGTGTGTTTCTTTCAAACTAACTATCTTTACATCGTTTGCGTATCTTTACTATTCCAATTGTGTATCTTTTCATTTCTCGTTTGAGTATCTTTCTGTAAGGCTTCTGATGCGAGTTTCTATTGGATTTGAGAGTTTTGCAAGTGTGGGAGTGTGTTTCTTTCAAACTGAGTATCTTTACATCGTTTGCGTATGTTTACTATTCCAATTGTGTATCTTTACATCGTTTCCGTATCTTTACTATTCCAATTGTGTATCTTTTCATTTCTCGTTTGAGTATCTTTCTGTAAGGCTTCTGATGCGAGTTTCTATTGTATTTGAGAGTTTTGCAAGTGTGGGAGTGTGTTTCTTTCAAACTGAGTATATTTACATCGTTTGCGTATCTTTACTATTCTAATTGTGTATCTTTACATTTCTCGTTTGAGTATCTTTCTGTAAGGCTTCTGATGCGAGTTTCTATTGGATTCGAGAGTTTTGCAAGTGTGGGAGTGTGTTTCTTTCAAACTGAGTATATTTACATCGTTTGCGTATCTTTACTATTCCAATTGTGTATCTTTTCATTTCTCGTTTGAGTATCTTTCTGTAAGGCTTTCTGATGCGAGTTTCTATTGAATTTGAGAGTTTTGTAAGTGTGCGAGTGTGTTTCTTTTAAACTGAGTATCTTTACATCGTTTGCCTATCTTTACTATTCCAATTGTGTATCTTTACATCGTTTCCGTATCTTTACTATTTCAATTGTGTATCTTTTCATTTCTCGTTTGAGTATCTTTCTGTAAGGCTTTCTGATGCGAGTTTCTATTGAATTTGAGAGTTTTGCAAGTGTGGGAGTGTGTTTCTTTCAAACTGAGTATATTTACATCGTTTGCGTATCTTTACATCGTTTGCGTATGTTTACTATTCCAATTGTGTATCTTTACATCGTTTCCGTATCTTTACTATTTCAATTGTGTATCTTTTCATTTCTCGTTTGAGTATCTTTCTGTAAGGCTTCTGATGCGAGTTTCTATTGGATTCGAGAGTTTTGCAAGTGTGGGAGTGTGTTTCTTTCAAACTGAGTATATTTACATCGTTTGCGTATCTTTACTATTCCAATTGTGTATCTTTTCATTTCTCGTTTGAGTATCTTTCTGTAAGGCTTTCTGATGCGAGTTTCTATTGAATTTGAGAGTTTTGTAAGTGTGCGAGTGTGTTTCTTTTAAACTGAGTATCTTTACATCGTTTGCGTATCTTTACTATTCCAATTGTGTATCTTTACATCGTTTGCGTATCTTTACTATTCCAATTGTGTATCTTTTCATTTCTCGTTTGAGTAACTTTCTGTAAGACTTCTGATGCGAGTTTCTATTGTATTTGAGAGTTTTGCAAGTGTGGGAGTGTGTTTCTTTCAAACTGAGTATCTTTACATCGTTTGCGTATCTTTACTATTCCAATTGTGTATCTTTACATCGTTTGCGTATCTTTACTATTCCAATTGTGTATCTTTTCATTTCTCGTTTGAGTATCTTTCTGTAAGGCTTTCTGATGCGAGTTTCTATTGAATTTGAGACTTTTGCAAGTGTGGGAGTGTGTTTCTTTCAAACTGAGTATCTTTACATAGTTTGCGTATCTTTACTATTCCAATTGTGTATCTTTACATCGTTTGCGTATAAATCTATTCCAATTGTGTATCTTTTCATTTCTCGTTTGAGTATATTTCTGTAAGGCTTTCTGATGCGAGTGTCTATTGAATTTGAGAGTTTTGCAAGTGTGGGAGTGTGTTTCTTTCAAACTGAGTATATTTACATCGTTTGCGTATCTTTACTATTCCAATTGTGTATCTTTTCATTTCTCGTTTGAGTATCTTTCTGTAAGGCTTCTGATGCGAGTTTCTATTGGATTTGAGAGTTTTGCAAGTGTGGGAGTGTGTTTCTTTCAAACTGAGTATCTTTACATCGTTTGCGTATGTTTACTATTCCAATTGTGTATCTTTACATCGTTTCCGTATCTTTACTATTCCAATTGTGTATCTTTTCATTTCTCGTTTGAGTATCTTTCTGTAAGGCTTCTGATGCGAGTTTCTATTGTATTTGAGAGTTTTGCAAGTGTGGGAGTGTGTTTCTTTCAAACTGAGTATATTTACATCGTTTGCGTATCTTTACTATTCCAATTGTGTATCTTTACATTTCTCGTTTGAGTATCTTTCTGTAAGGCTTCTGATGCGAGTTTCTATTGGATTCGAGAGTTTTGCAAGTGTGGGAGTGTGTTTCTTTCAAACTGAGTATATTTACATCGTTTGCGTATCTTTACTATTCCAATTGTGTATCTTTTCATTTCTCGTTTGAGTATCTTTCTGTAAGGCTTTCTGATGCGAGTTTCTATTGAATTTGAGAGTTTTGTAAGTGTGCGAGTGTGTTTCTTTTAAACTGAGTATCTTTACATCGTTTGCCTATCTTTACTATTCCAATTGTGTATCTTTACATCGTTTGCGTATCTTTACTATTCCAATTGTGTATCTTTTCATTTCTCGTTTGAGTAACTTTCTGTAAGGCTTCTGATGCGAGTTTCTATTGTATTTGAGAGTTTTGCAAGTGTGGGAGTGTGTTTCTTTCAAACTGAGTATCTTTACATCGTTTGCGTATCTTTACTATTCCAATTGTGTATCTTTACATCGTTTGCGTATCTTTACTATTCCAATTGTGTATCTTTTCATTTCTCGTTTGAGTATCTTTCTGTAAGGCTTTCTGATGCGAGTTTCTATTGAATTTGAGACTTTTGCAAGTGTGGGAGTGTGTTTCTTTCAAACTGAGTATCTTTACATAGTTTGCGTATCTTTACTATTCCAATTGTGTATCTTTACATCGTTTGCGTATAAATCTATTCCAATTGTGTATCTTTACATCGTTTGCGTATAAATCTATTCCAATTGTGTATCTTTTCATTTCTCGTTTGAGTATATTTCTGTAAGGCTTTCTGATGCGAGAGTCTATTGAATTTGAGAGTTTTGCAAGTGTGGGAGTGTGTTTCTTTCAAACTGAGTATATTTACATCGTTTGCGTATCTTTACTATTCCAATTGTGTATCTTTTCATTTCTCGTTTGAGTATCTTTCTGTAAGGCTTCTGATGCGAGTTTTATTGGATTTGATAGTTTTGCAAGTGTGGGAGTGTGTTTCTTTCAAACTGAGTATCTTTACATCGTTTGCGTATGTTTACTATTCCAATTGTGTATCTTTACATCGTTTCCGTATCTTTACTATTCCAATTGTGTATCTTTTCATTTCTCGTTTGAGTATCTTTCTGTAAGGCTTTCTGATGCGAGTTTCTATTGAATTTGAGAGTTTTGCAAGTGTGGGAGTGTGTTTCTTTCAAACTGAGTATCTTTACATCGTTTGTGTATGTTTACTATTCCAATTGTGTATCTTTACATCGTTTCCGTATCTTTACTATTCCAATTGTGTATCTTTTCATTTCTCGTTTGAGTATCTTTCTGTAAGGCTTCTGATGCGAGTTTCTATTGTATTTGAGAGTTTTGCAAGTGTGGGAGTGTGTTTCTTTCAAACTAACTATCTTTACATCGTTTGCGTATCTTTA
The DNA here is from genome assembly GCF_933775445.1 of Argentina anserina. Taxonomy (NCBI): domain Eukaryota; kingdom Viridiplantae; phylum Streptophyta; class Magnoliopsida; order Rosales; family Rosaceae; genus Argentina; species Argentina anserina. The sequence continues at coordinate 332,314 of NW_026089400.1, read as the reverse complement.
CTATTCCAATTGTGTATCTTTACATCGTTTGCGTATCTTTACTATTCCAATTGTGTATCTTTTCATTTCTCGTTTGAGTATCTTTCTGTAAGGCTTCTGATGCGAGTTTCTATTGTATTTGAGAGTTTTGCAAGTGTGGGAGTGTGTTTCTTTCAAACTAACTATCTTTACATCGTTTGCGTATCTTTACTATTCCAATTGTGTATCTTTACATCGTTTGCGTATCTTTACTATTCCAATTGTGTATCTTTTCATTTCTCGTTTGAGTATCTTTCTGTAAGGCTTTCTGATGCGAGTTTCTATTGAATTTGAGAGTTTTGCAAGTGTGGGAGTGTGTTTCTTTCAAACTGAGTATCTTTACATAGTTTGCGTATCTTTACAATTCCAATTGCATATCTTTACATCGTTTGCGTATCTTTACTATTCCAATTGTGTATCTTTTCATTTCTCGTTTAAGTATCTTTCTGTAAGGCTTTCTGATGCGAGTTTCTATTGAATTTGAGAGTTTTGCAAGTGTGGGAGTGTGTTTCTTTCAAACTGAGTATCTTTACATAGTTTGCGTATCTTTACTATTCCAATTGTGTATTTTTACATCGTTTGCGTATCTTTTCTATTCCAATTGTGTATCTTTTCATTTCTCGTTTGAGTATCTTTCTGTAAGGCTTTCTGATGCGAGTTTCTATTGAATTTGAGAGTTTTGCAAGTGTGGGAGTGTGTTTCTTTCAAACTGAGTATCTTTACATCGTTTGCGTATCTTTACTATTCCAATTGTGTATCTTTTCATTTCTCGTTTGAGTATCTTTCTGTAAGGCTTCTGATGGAAGTTTCTATTGTATTTGAGAGTTTTGCAAGTGTGGGAGTGTGTTTCTTTCAAACTGAGTATCTTTACATCGTTTGCGTATCTTTACTATTCCAATTGTGTATCTTTACATCGTTTGCGTATCTTTACTATTCCAATTGTGTATCTCTGCATTTCTCGTTTGAGTATCTTTCTGTAAGGCTTTCTGATGCGAGTTTCTATTGAATTTGAGAGTTTTGCAAGTGTGGGAGTGTGTTTCTTTCAAACTGAGTATCTTTACATAGTTTGCGTATCTTTACAATTCCAATTGCGTATCTTTACATCGTTTGCGTATCTTTACTATTCCAATTGTGTATCTTTTCATTTCTCGTTTGAGTATCTTTCTGTAACGCTTTCTGATGCGAGTTTCTATTGAATTTGAGAGTTTTGCAAGTGTGGGAGTGTGTTTCTTTCAAACTGAGTATCTTTACATAGTTTGCGTATCTTTACTATTCCAATTGTGTATTTTTACATCGTTTGCGTATCTTTTCTAGTCCAATTGTGTATCTTTTCATTTCTCGTTTGAGTATCTTTCTGTAAGGCTTTCTGATGCGAGTTTCTATTGAATTTGAGAGTTTTCCAAGTGTGGAAGTGTGTTTCTTTCAAACTGAGTATCTTTACATCGTTTGCGTATCTTTACTATTCCAATTGTGTATCTTTACATCGTTTGCGTATCTTTACTATACCAATTGTGTATCTTTACATCGTTTGCGTATGTTTACTATTCCAATTGTGTATCTTTTCAGTTCTCGTTTGAGTATCTTTCTGTAAGGCTTCTGATGGGAGTTTCTATTGTATTTGAGAGTTTTGCAAGTGTGGGAGTGTGTTTCTTTCAAACTAACTATCTTTACATTGTTTGCGTATCTTTACTATTCCAATTGTGTATCTTTACATCGTTTGCGTATCTTTACTATTCCAATTGTGTATCTTTTCATTTCTCGTTTGAGTATCTTTCTGTAAGGCTTTCTGATGCGAGTTTCTATTGAATTTGAGAGTTTTGCAAGTGTGGGAGTGTGTTTCTTTCAAACTGAGTATCTTTACATAGTTTGCGTATCTTTACAATTCCAATTGCGTATCTTTACATCGTTTGCGTATCTTTACTATTCCAATTGTGTATCTTTTCATTTCTCGTTTGAGTATCTTTCTGTAAGGCTTTCTGATGCGAGTTTCTATTGAATTTGAGAGTTTTGCAAGTGTGGGAGTGTGTTTCTTTCAAACTGAGTATCTTTACATAGTTTGCGTATCTTTACTATTCCAATTGTGTATTTTTACATCGTTTGCGTATCTTTTCTATTCCAATTGTGTATCTTTTCATTTCTCGTTTGAGTATCTTTCTGTAAGGCTTTCTGATGCGAGTTTCTATTGAATTTGAGAGTTTTGCAAGTGTGGGAGTGTGTTTCTTTCAAACTGAGTATCTTTACATCGTTTGCGTATCTTTACTATTCCAATTGTGTATCTTTTCATTTCTCGTTTGAGTATCTTTCTGTAAGGCTTCTGATGGGAGTTTCTATTGTATTTGAGAGTTTTGCAAGTGTGGGAGTGTGTTTCTTTCAAACTGAGTATCTTTACATCGTTTGCGTATCTTTACTATTCCAATTGTGTATCTTTGCATTTCTCGTTTGAGTATCTTTCTGTAAGGCTTTCTGATGCGAGTTTCTATTGAATTTGAGAGTTTTGCAAGTGTGGGAGTGTGTTTCTTTCAAACTGAGTATCTTTACATAGTTTGCGTATCTTTACAATTCCAATTGCGTATCTTTACATCGTTTGCGTATCTTTACTATTCCAATTGTGTATCTTTTCATTTCTCGTTTGAGTATCTTTCTGTAAAGCTTTCTGATGCGAGTTTCTATTGAATTTGAGAGTTTTGCAAGTGTGGGAGTGTGTTTCTTTCAAACTGAGTATCTTTACATAGTTTGCGTATCTTTACTATTCCAATTGTGTATTTTTACATCGTTTGCGTATCTTTTCTATTCCAATTGTGTATCTTTTCATTTCTCGTTTGAGTATCTTTCTGTAAGGCTTTCTGATGCGAGTTTCTATTGAATTTGAGAGTTTTGCAAGTGTGGGAGTGTGTTTCTTTCAAACTGAGTATCTTTACATCGTTTGCGTATCTTTACTATTCCAATTGTGTATCTTTACATCGTTTGCGTATCTTTACTATACCAATTGTGTATCTTTACATCGTTTGCGTATGTTTACTATTCCAATTGTGTATCTTTTCATTTCTCGTTTGAGTATCTTTCTGTAAGGCTTCTGATGGGAGTTTCTATTGTATTTGAGAGTTTTGCAAGTGTGGGAGTGTGTTTCTTTCAAACTAACTATCTTTACATTGTTTGCGTATCTTTACTATTCCAATTGTGTATCTTTACATCGTTTGCGTATCTTTACTATTCCAATTGTGTATCTTTTCATTTCTCGTTTGAGTATCTTTCTGTAAGGCTTTCTGATGCGAGTTTCTATTGAATTTGAGAGTTTTGCAAGTGTGGGAGTGTGTTTCTTTCAAACTGAGTATCTTTACATAGTTTGCGTATCTTTACAATTCCAATTGCGTATCTTTACATCGTTTGCGTATCTTTACTATTCCAATTGTGTATCTTTTCATTTCTCGTTTGAGTATCTTTCTGTAAGGCTTTCTGATGCGAGTTTCTATTGAATTTTAGAGTTTTGCAAGTGTGGGAGTGTGTTTCTTTCAAACTGAGTATCTTTACATAGTTTGCGTATCTTTACTATTCCAATTGTGTATTTTTACATCGTTTGCGTATCTTTTCTATTCCAATTGTGTATCTTTTCATTTCTCGTTTGAGTATCTTTCTGTAAGGCTTTCTGATGCGAGTTTCTATTGAATTTGAGAGTTTTGCAAGTGTGGGAGTGTGTTTCTTTCAAACTGAGTATATTTACATCGTTTGCGTATCTTTACTATTCCAATTGTGTATCTTTTCATTTCTCGTTTGAGTATCTTTCTGTAAGGCTTCTGATGGGAGTTTCTATTGTATTTGAGAGTTTTGCAAGTGTGGGAGTGTGTTTCTTTCAAACTGAGTATCTTTACATCGTTTGCGTATCTTTACTATTCCAATTGTGTATCTTTACATCGTTTGCGTATCTTTACTATTCCAATTGTGTATCTTTACATCGTTTGCGTATCTTTACTATTCCAATTGTGTATCTTTTCATTTCTCGTTTGAGTATCTTTCTGTAAGGCTTTCTGATGCGAGTTTCTATTGTATTTGAGAGTTTTCCAAGTGTGGGAGTGTGTTTCTTTCAAACTGTGTATCTTTATATCCATTGCGTATCTTTACTATTCCAATTTTGTATCTTTTCATTTCTCGTTTGAGTATTTTTCTGTATGGCTTTCTTATGCGAGTTTCTATTGAATTTGAGAGTTTTGTAAGTGTGGGAGTGTGTTTCTTTCAGACTGAATATCTTTACATCGTTTGCGTATCTTTACTATTCCAATTGTGTATCTTTACATCGTTTGCGTATCTTTACTATTCCAATTGTGTATCTTTTCATTTCTCATTTGAGTATCTTTCTGTAAGGCTTTCTGATGCGAGTTTCTATTGAATTTGAGAGTTTTGCAAGTGTGGGAGTGTGTTTCTTTCAAACTGAGTATATTTACATCGTTTGCGTATCTTTACTATTCCAATTGTGTATCTTTTCATTTCTCGTTTGAGTATCTTTCTGTAAGGCTTCTGATGCGAGTTTCTATTGTATTTGAGAGTTTTGCAAGTGTGGGAGTGTGTTTCTTTCAAACTAACTATCTTTACATTGTTTGCGTATCTTTACTATTCCAATTGTGTATCTTTACATCGTTTGCGTATCTTTACTATTCCAATTGTGTATCTTTTCATTTCTCGTTTGAGTATCTTTCTGTAAGGCTTTCTGATGCGAGTTTCTATTGAATTTGAGAGTTTTGCAAGTGTGGGAGTGTGTTTCTTTCAAACTGAGTATCTTTACATCGTTTGCGTATCTTTACTACTTCAATTGTGTATCTTTACATCGTTTGCGTATCTTTACTATTCCAATTCTGTATCTTTTCATTTCTCGTTTGAGTATCTTTCTGTAAGGCTTTCTGATGCGAGTTTCTATTCAATTTGAGAGTTTTGCAAGTGTGGGAGTGTGTTTCTTTCAAACTGAGTATCTTGAAATAGTTTGCGTATCTTTACTATTCTAATTGTGTATCTTTACATCGTTTGCGTATCTTTACTATTCCAATTGTGTATCTCTTCATTTCTCGTTTGAGTATATTTCTGTAAGGCTTTCTGATGCGAGTTTCTATTGAATTTGAGAGTTTTGCAAGTGTGGGAGTGTGTTTCTTTCAAACTGAGTATATTTACATCGTTTGCGTATCTTTACTATTCCAATTGTGTATCTTTTCATTTCTCGTTTGAGTATCTTTCTGTAAGGCTTCTGATGCGAGTTTCTATTGTATTTGAGAGTTTTGCAAGTGTGGGAGTGTGTTTCTTTCAAACTAACTATCTTTACATTGTTTGCGTATCTTTACTATTCCAATTGTGTATCTTTACATCGTTTGCGTATCTTTACTATTCCAATTGTGTATCTTTTCATTTCTCGTTTGAGTATCTTTCTGTAAGGCTTTCTGATGCGAGTTTCTATTGAATTTGAGAGTTTTGCAAGTGTGGGAGTGTGTTTCTTTCAAACTGAGTATCTTTACATAGTTTGCGTATCTTTACAATTCCAATTGCGTATCTTTACATCGTTTGCGTATCTTTACTATTCCAATTGTGTATCTTTTCATTTCTCGTTTGAGTATCTTTCTGTAAGGCTTTCTGATGCGAGTTTCTATTGAATTTGAGAGTTTTGCAAGTGTGGGAGTGTGTTTCTTTCAAACTGAGTATCTTTACATAGTTTGCGTATCTTTACTATTCCAATTGTGTATTTTTACATCGTTTGCGTATCTTTTCTATTCCAATTGTGTATCTTTTCATTTCTCGTTTGAGTATCTTTCTGTAAGGCTTTCTGATGCGAGTTTCTATTGAATTTGAGAGTTTTGCAAGTGTGGGAGTGTGTTTCTTTCAAACTGAGTATATTTACATCGTTTGCGTATCTTTACTATTCCAATTGTGTATCTTTTCATTTCTCGTTTGAGTATCTTTCTGTAAGGCTTCTGATGGGAGTTTCTATTGTATTTGAGAGTTTTGCAAGTGTGGGAGTGTGTTTCTTTCAAACTAACTATCTTTACATTGTTTGCGTATCTTTACTATTCCAATTGTGTATCTTTACATCGTTTGCGTATCTTTACTATTCCAATTGTGTATCTTTTCATTTCTCGTTTGAGTATCTTTCTGTAAGGCTTTCTGATGCGAGTTTCTATTGAATTTGAGAGTTTTGCAAGTGTGGGAGTGTGTTTCTTTCAAACTGAGTATATTTACATCGTTTGCGTATCTTTACTATTCCAATTGTGTATCTTTTCATTTCTCGTTTGAGTATCTTTCTGTAAGGCTTCTGATGCGAGTTTCTATTGTATTTGAGAGTTTTGCAAGTGTGGGAGTGTGTTTCTTTCAAACTAACTATCTTTACATTGTTTGCGTATCTTTACTATTCCAATTGTGTATCTTTACATCGTTTGCGTATCTTTACTATTCCAATTGTGTATCTTTTCATTTCTCGTTTGAGTATCTTTCTGTAAGGCTTTCTGATGCGAGTTTCTATTGAATTTGAGAGTTTTGCAAGTGTGGGAGTGTGTTTCTTTCAAACTGAGTATCTTTACATAGTTTGCGTATCTTTACTATTCCAATTGTGTATTTTTACATCGTTTGCGTATCTTTTCTATTCCAATTGTGTATCTTTTCATTTCTCGTTTGAGTATCTTTCTGTAAGGCTTTCTGATGCGAGTTTCTATTGAATTTGAGAGTTTTGCAAGTGTGGGAGTGTGTTTCTTTCAAACTGAGTATATTTACATCGTTTGCGTATCTTTACTATTCCAATTGTGTATCTTTTCATTTCTCGTTTGAGTATCTTTCTGTAAGGCTTCTGATGGGAGTTTCTATTGTATTTGAGAGTTTTGCAAGTGTGGGAGTGTGTTTCTTTCAAACTAACTATCTTTACATTGTTTGCGTATCTTTACTATTCCAATTGTGTATCTTTACATCGTTTGCGTATCTTTACTATTCCAATTGTGTATCTTTTCATTTCTCGTTTGAGTATCTTTCTGTAAGGCTTTCTGATGCGAGTTTCTATTGAATTTGAGAGTTTTGCAAGTGTGGGAGTGTGTTTCTTTCAAACTGAGTATCTTTACATAGTTTGCGTATCTTTACAATTCCAATTGCGTATCTTTACATCGTTTGCGTATCTTTACTATTCCAATTGTGTATCTTTTCATTTCTCGTTTAAGTATCTTTCTGTAAGGCTTTCTGATGCGAGTTTCTATTGAATTTGAGAGTTTTGCAAGTGTGGGAGTGTGTTTCTTTCAAACTGAGTATCTTTACATAGTTTGCGTATCTTTACTATTCCAATTGTGTATTTTTACATCGTTTGCGTATCTTTTCTATTCCAATTGTGTATCTTTTCATTTCTCGTTTGAGTATCTTTCTGTAAGGCTTTCTGATGCGAGTTTCTATTGAATTTGAGAGTTTTGCAAGTGTGGGAGTGTGTTTCTTTCAAACTGAGTATATTTACATCATTTGCGTATCTTTACTATTCCAATTGTGTATCTTTTCATTTCTCGTTTGAGTATCTTTCTGTAAGGCTTCTAATGGGAGTTTCTATTGTATTTGACAGTTTTGCAAGTGTGGGAGTGTGTTTCTTTCAAACTGAGTATCTTTACATCGTTTGCGTATCTTTACTATTCCAATTGTGTATCTTTACATCGTTTGCGTATCTTTACTATTCCAATTGTGTATCTTTTCATTTCTCGTTTGAGTATCTTTCTGTAAGGCTTTCTGATGCGAGTTTCTATTGTATTTGAGAGTTTTCCAAGTGTGGGAGTGTGTTTCTTTCAAACTGTGTATCTTTATATCCATTGCGTATCTTTACTATTCCAATTTTGTATCTTTTCATTTCTCGTTTGAGTATTTTTCTGTAAGGCTTTCTTATGCGAGTTTCTATTGAATTTGAGAGTTTTGCAAGTGTGGGAGTGTGTTTCTTTCAGACTGAATATCTTTACATCGTTTGCGTATCTTTACTATTCCAATTGTGTATCTTTTCATTTCTCATTTGAGTATCTTTCTGTAAGGCTTTCTGATGCGAGTTTCTATTGAATTTGAGAGTTTTGCAAGTGTGGGAGTGTGTTTCTTTCAAACTGAGTATCTTTACATCTTTTGCGTATCTTTACTATTCCAATTGTGTATCTTTACATCGTTTGCGTATATTTACTATTCCAATTGTGTATCTTTTCATTTCTCGTTTGAGTATCTTTCTGTAAGGCTTTCTGATTCGAGTTTCTATTTAATTTGAGAGTTTTGCAAGTGTGGGAGTGTGTTTCTTTCAAACTGAGTATCTTTACATCGTTTGCGTATCTTTACTACTTCAATTGTGTAACTTTACATCGTTTGCGTATCTTTACTATTCCAATTCTGTATCTTTTCATTTCTCGTTTGAGTATCTTTCTGTAAGGCTTTCTGATGCGAGTTTCTATTCAATTTGAGAGTTTTGCAAGTGTGGGAGTGTGTTTCTTTCAAACTGAGTATCTTTACATAGTTTGCGTATCTTTACTATTCTAATTGTGTATCTTTACATCGTTTGCGTATCTTTACTATTCCAATTGTGTATCTCTTCATTTCTCGTTTGAGTATATTTCTGTAAGGCTTTCTGATGCGAGTTTCTATTGAATTTGAGAGTTTTGCAAGTGTGGGAGTGTGTTTCTTTCAAACTGAGTATATTTACATCGTTTGCGTATCTTTACTATTCCAATTGTGTATCTTTTCATTTCTCGTTTGAGTATCTTTCTGTAAGGCTTCTGATGCGAGTTTCTATTGTATTTGAGAGTTTTGCAAGTGTGGGAGTGTGTTTCTTTCAAACTAACTATCTTTACATTGTTTGCGTATCTTTACTATTCCAATTGTGTATCTTTACATCGTTTGCGTATCTTTACTATTCCAATTGTGTATCTTTTCATTTCTCGTTTGAGTATCTTTCTGTAAGGCTTTCTGATGCGAGTTTCTATTGAATTTGAGAGTTTTGCAAGTGTGGGAGTGTGTTTCTTTCAAACTGAGTCTCTTTACATAGTTTGCGTATCTTTACAATTCCAATTGCGTATCGTTACATCGTTTGCGTATCTTTACTATTCCAATTGTGTATCTTTTCATTTCTCGTTTAAGTATCTTTCTGTAAGGCTTTCTGATGCGAGTTTCTATTGAATTTGAGAGTTTTGCAAGTGTGGGAGTGTGTTTCTTTCAAACTGAGTATCTTTACATAGTTTGCGTATCTTTACTATTCCAATTGTGTATTTTTACATCGTTTGCGTATCTTTTCTATTCCAATTGTGTATCTTTTCATTTCTCGTTCGAGTATCTTTCTGTAAGGCTTTCTGATGCGAGTTTCTATTGAATTTGAGAGTTTTGCAAGTGTGGGAGTGTGTTTCTTTCAAACTGAGTATCTTTACATAGTTTGCGTATCTTTACTATTCCAATTGTGTATTTTTACATCGTTTGCGTATCTTTTCTATTCCAATTGTGTATCTTTTCATTTCTCGTTCGAGTATCTTTCTGTAAGGCTTTCTGATGCGAGTTTCTATTGAATTTGAGAGTTTTGCAAGTGTGGGAGTGTGTTTCTTTCAAACTGAGTATCTTTACATAGTTTGCGTATCTTTACTATTCCAATTGTGTATTTTTACATCGTTTGCGTATCTTTTCTATTCCAATTGTGTATCTTTTCATTTCTCGTTTGAGTATCTTTCTGTAAGGCTTTCTGATGCGAGTTTCTATTGAATTTGAGAGTTTTGCAAGTGTGGGAGTGTGTTTCTTTCAAACTGAGTATATTTACATCGTTTGCGTATCTTTACTATTCCAATTGTGTATCTTTTCATTTCTCGTTTGAGTATCTTTCTATAAGGCTTCTGATGGGAGTTTCTATTGTATTTGAGAGTTTTGCAAGTGTGGGAGTGTGTTTCTTTCAAACTGAGTATCTTTACATTGTTTGCGTATCTTTACTATTCCAATTGTGTATCTTTACATCGTTTGCGTATCTTTACTATTCCAATTGTGTATCTTTTCATTTCTCGTTTGAGTATCTTTCTGTAAGGCTTTCTGATGCGAGTTTCTATTGAATTTGAGAGTTTTGCAAGTGTGGGAGTGTGTTTCTTTCAAACTGAGTATATTCACATCGTTTGCGTATCTTTACTATTCCAATTGTGTATCTTTTCATTTCTCGTTTGAGTATCTTTCTGTAAGGCTTCTGATGGGAGTTTCTATTGTATTTGACAGTTTTGCAAGTGTGGGAGTGTGTTTCTTTCAAACTGAGTATCTTTACATCGTTTGCGTATCTTTACTATTCCAATTGTGTATCTTTACATCGTTTGCGTATCTTTACTATTCCAATTGTGTATCTTTACATCGTTTGCGTATCTTTACTATTCCAATTGTGTATCTTTTCATTTCTCGTTTGAGTATCTTTCTGTAAGGCTTTCTGATGCGAGTTTCTATTGTATTTGAGAGTTTTCCAAGTGTGGGAGTGTGTTTCTTTCAAACTGTGTATCTTTATATCCATTGCGTATCTTTACTATTCCAATTTTGTATCTTTTCATTTCTCGTTTGAGTATTTTTCTGTAAGGCTTTCTTATGCGAGTTTCTATTGAATTTGAGAGTTTTGCAAGTGTGGGAGTGTGTTTCTTTCAGACTGAATATCTTTACATCGTTTGCATATCTTTACTATTCCAATTGTGTATCTTTTCATTTCTCATTTGAGTATCTTTCTGTAAGGCTTTCTGATGCGAGTTTCTATTGAATTTGAGAGTTTTACAAGTGTGGGAGTGTGTTTCTTTCAAACTGAGTATCTTTACATCTTTTGCGTATCTTTACTATTCCAATTGTGTATCTTTACATCGTTTGCGTATATTTACTATTCCAATTGTGTATCTTTTCATTTCTCGTTTGAGTATCTTTCTGTAAGGCTTTCTGATTCGAGTTTCTATTTAATTTGAGAGTTTTGCAAGTGTGGGAGTGTGTTTCTTTCAAACTGAGTATCTTTACATCGTTTGCGTATCTTTACTACTTCAATTGTGTAACTTTACATCGTTTGCGTATCTTTACTATTCCAATTCTGTATCTTTTCATTTCTCGTTTGAGTATCTTTCTGTAAGGCTTTCTGATGCGAGTTTCTATTCAATTTGAGAGTTTTGCAAGTGTGGGAGTGTGTTTCTTTCAAACTGAGTATCTTTACATAGTTTGCGTATCTTTACTATTCTAATTGTGTATCTTTACATCGTTTGCGTATCTTTACTATTCCAATTGTGTATCTCTTCATTTCTCGTTTGAGTATATTTCTGTAAGGCTTTCTGATGCGAGTTTCGATTGAATTTGAGAGTTTTGCAAGTGTGGGAGTGTGTTTCTTTCAAACTGAGTATATTTACATCGTTTGCGTATCTTTACTATTCCAATTGTGTATCTTTTCATTTCTCGTTTGAGTATCTTTCTGTAAGGCTTCTGATGCGAGTTTCTATTGTATTTGAGAGTTTTGCAAGTGTGGGAGTGTGTTTCTTTCAAACTAACTATCTTTACATTGTTTGCGTATCTTTACTATTCCAATTGTGTATCTTTACATCGTTTGCGTATCTTTACTATTCCAATTGTGTATCTTTTCATTTCTCGTTTGAGTATCTTTCTGTAAGGCTTTCTGATGCGAGTTTCTATTGAATTTGAGAGTTTTGCAAGTGTGGGAGTGTGTTTCTTTCAAACTGAGTATCTTTACATAGTTTGCGTATCTTTACAATTCCAATTGCGTATCTTTACATCGTTTGCGTATCTTTACTATTCCAATTGTGTATCTTTTCATTTCTCGTTTGAGTATCTTTCTGTAAGGCTTTCTGATGCGAGTTTCTATTGAATTTGAGAGTTTTGCAAGTGTGGGAGTGTGTTTCTTTCAAACTGTGTATCTTTATATCCATTGCGTATCTTTACTATTCCAATTTTGTATCTTTTAATTTCTCATTTGAGTATTTTTCTGTAAGGCTTTCTTATGCGAGTTTCTATTGAATTTGAGAGTTTTGCAAGTGTGGGAGTGTGTTTCTTTCAGACTGAATATCTTTAAATCGTTTGCGTATCTTTACTATTCCAATTGTGTATCTTTTCATTTCTCATTTGAGTATCTTTCTGTAAGGCTTTCTGATGCGAGTTTCTATTGAATTTGAGAGTTTTGCAAGTGTGGGAGTGTGTTTCTTTCAAACTGAGTATCTTTACATCTTTTGCGTATCTTTACTATTCCAATTGTGTATCTTTACATCGTTTGCGTATATTTACTATTCCAATTGTGTATCTTTTCATTTCTCGTTTGAGTATCTTTCTGTAAGGCTTTCTGATTCGAGTTTCTATTTAATTTGAGAGTTTTGCAAGTGTGGGAGTGTGTTTCTTTCAAACTGAGTATCTTTACATAGTTTGCGTATCTTTACAATTCCAATTGCGTATCTTTACATCGTTTGCGCATCTTTACTATTCCAATTGTGTATCTTTTCATTTCTCGTTTAAGTATCTTTCTGTAAGGCTTTCTGATGCGAGTTTCTATTGAATTTGAGAGTTTTGCAAGTGTGGGAGTGTGTTTCTTTCAAACTGAGTATCTTTACATAGTTTGCGTATCTTTACTATTCCAATTGTGTATTTTTACATCGTTTGCGTATCTTTTCTATTCCAATTGTGTATCTTTTCATTTCTCGTTTGAGTATCTTTCTGTAAGGCTTTCTGATGCGAGTTTCTATTGAATTTGAGAGTTTTGCAAGTGTGGGAGTGTGTTTCTTTCAAACTGAGTATCTTTACATAGTTTGCGTATCTTTACTATTCCAATTGTGTATCTTTACATCGTTTGCGTATCTTTACTATTCCAATTGTGTATCTTTACATCGTTTGAGTATCTTTACTATTCCAATTGTGTATCGTTTCATTTCTCGTTTGAGAATCTTTCTGTAAGGCTTCTGATGCGAGTTTCTATTGAATTTGAGAGTTTTGCAAGTGTGGGAGTGTGTTTCTTTCAAACTGAGTATCTTTACATCGTTTTCGTATCTTTACTATTCCAATTGTGTGTCTTTACATCGTTTGCGTATTTTTACTATTCCAATTGTGTATCTTTTCATTTCTCGTTTGAGTATCTTTCTGTAAGGCTTCTGATGCGAGTTTCTATTGGATTTGAGAGTTTTGCAAGTGTGGGAGTGTGTTTCTTTCAAACTGAGTATATTTACATCGTTTGCGTATCTTTACTCTTCCAATTGTTTATCTTTTCATTTCTCGTTTGAGTATCTTTCTGTAAGGTTCTGATGCTAGTTTCTATTGGATTTGAGAGTTTTGCAAGTGTGGGAGTGTGTTTCTTTCAAACTGAGTATCTTTACATCGTTTGCGTATCTTTACTATTCCAATTGTGTATCTTTACATCGTTTGCGTATCTTTACTATTCCAATTGTGTATCTTTTCATTTCTCATTTGAGTATCTTTCTGTAAGGCTTTCTGATGCGAGTTTCTATTGAATTTGAGAGTTTTGCAAGTGTGGGAGTGTGTTTCTTTCAAACTGAGTATCTTTACATCTTTTGCGTATCTTTACTATTCCAATTGTGTATCTTTACATCGTTTGCGTATCTTTACTATTCCAATTGTGTATCTTTTCATTTCTCGTTTGAGTATCTTTCTGTAAGGCTTTCTGATGCGAGTTTCTATTTAATTTGAGAGTTTTGCAAGTGTGGGAGTGTGTTTCTTTCAAACTAACTATCTTTACATTGTTTGCGTATCTTTACTATTCCAATTGTGTATCTTTACATCGTTTGCGTATCTTTACTATTCCAATTGTGTATCTTTACATCGTTTGCGTATCTTTACTATTCCAATTGTGTATCTTTTCTTTTCTCGTTTGAGTATCTTTCTGTAAGGCTTCCGATGCGAGTTTCTATTGTATTTGAGAGTCCTGCAAGTGTGGGAGTGTGTTTCTTTCAAACTGACTATCTTTACATCGTTTGCGTATCTTTACTATTCCAATTGTGTATCTTTACATCAGTTGCGTATCTTTACTATTCCAATTGTGTATCTTTTCTTTTCTCGTTTGAGTATCTTTCTGTAAGGCTTCTGATGCGAGTTTCTATTGTATTTGAGAGTCTTGCAAGTGTGGGAGTGTGTTTCTTTCAAACTGACTATCTTTACATCGTTTGCGTATCTTTACTATTCCAATTGTGTATCTTTTCATTTCTCGTTTGAGTATCCTTTTGTAAGGCTTCTGATGCGAGTTTCTATTGTATTTGAGAGTTTTGCAACTGTGGGAGTGTGTTTCTTTCAAACTGAGTATCTTTACATCGTTTGCGTATCTTTACTATTCAAATTGTGTATCTTTACATAGTTTGCGTATCTTTACTATTCCAATTGTGTATCTTTTCATTTCTCGTTTGAGTATCTTTCTGTAAGGCTTTCTGATGCGAGTTTCTATTGAATTTGAGAGTTTTGCAAGTGTGGGAGTGTGTTTCTTTCAAACTGAGTATCTTTACATCGTTTGCGTATCTTTACTATTCCAATTGTGTATATTTACATCGTTTGCGTATCTTTACTATTCCAATTGTGTATCTTTACATCGTTTGCGTATCTTTACTATTCCAATTGTGTATCTTTTCTTTTCTCGTTTGAGTATCTTTCTGTAAGGCTTCTGATGCGAGTTTCTATTGAATTTGAGAGTTTTGCAAGTGTGGGAGTGTGTTTCTTTCAAACTGACTATCTTTATATCGTTTGCGTATGTTTACTATTCCAATTGTGTATCTTTTCGTTTCTCGTTTGAGTATCTTTCTGTAAGGCTTCTGATGCGAATTTCTATTGTATTTGAGAGTTTTGCAAGTGTGGGAGTGTGTTTCTTTCAAACTGAGTTTCTTTACATCGTTTGCGTATCTTTACTATTCCAATTGTGTATCTTTACATCGTTTGCGTATCTTTACTATTCCAATTGTGTATCTTTTCTTTTCTCGTTTGAGTATCTTTCTGTAAGGCTTCTGATGCGAGTTTCTATTGTATTTGAGAGTCTTGCAAGTGTGGAAGTGTGTTTCTTTCAAACTGACTATCTTTACATCGTTTGCGTATCTTTACTATTCCAATTGTGTATCTTTTCATTTCTCGTTTGAGTATCCTTCTGTAAGGCTTCTGATGCGAGTTTCTATTGTATTTGAGAGTTTTACAACTGTGGGAGTGTGTTTCTTTCAAACTGAGTATCTTTACATCGTTTGCGTATCTTTACTATTCCAATTGTGTATCTTTACATCTTTTGCATATCTTTACTATTCCAATTGTGTATCTTTTCATTTCTCGTTTGAGTATCTTTCTGTAAGGCTTTCTGATGCGAGTTTCTATTGAATTTGAGAGTTTTGCAAGTGTGGGAGTGTGTTTCTTTCAAACTGAGTATCTTTACATCGTTTGCGTATCTTTACTATTCCAATTGTGTATCTTTACATCGTTTCCGTATCTTTACTATTCCAATTGTGTATCTTTTCTTTTCTCGTTTGAGTATCTTTCTGTAAGGCTTCTGATGTGAGTTTCTATTGAATTTGAGAGTTTTGCAAGTGTGGGAGTGTGTTTCTTTCAAACTGACTATCTTTATATCGTTTGCGTATGTTTACTATTCCAATTGTGTATCTTTTCGTTTCTCGTTTGAGTATCTTTCTGTAAGGCTTCTGATGCGACTTTCTATTGTATTTGAGAGTTTTGCAAGTGTGGGAGTGTGTTTCTTTCAAACTGACTATCTTTATATCGTTTGCGTATGTTTACTATTCCAATTGTGTATCTTTTCGTTTCTCGTTTGAGTATCTTTCTGTAAGGCTTCTGATGCGAGTTTCTATTGGATTTGAGAGTTTTGCAAGTGTGGGAGTGTGTTTCTTTCAAACTGAGTATCTTTACATCGTTTGCGTATCTTTACTATTCCAATTGTGTATATTTACATCGTTTGCGTATCTTTACTATTCCAATTGTGTATCTTTACATCGTTTGCGTATCTTTACTATTCCAATTGTGTATCTTTTCGTTTCTCGTTTGAGTATCTTTCTGTAAGGCTTCTGATGCGAGTTTCTATTGAATTTGAGAGTTTTGCAAGTGTGGGAGTGTGTTTCTTTCAAACTGAGTATCTTTACATAGTTTGCGTATCTTTACAATTCCAATTGCGTATCTTTACATCGTTTGCGCATCTTTACTATTCCAATTGTGTATCTTTTCATTTCTCGTTTAAGTATCTTTCTGTAAGGCTTTCTGATGCGAGTTTCTATTGAATTTGAGAGTTTTGCAAGTGTGGGAGTGTGTTTCTTTCAAACTGAGTATCTTTACATAGTTTGCGTATCTTTACTATTCCAATTGTGTATTTTTACATCGTTTGCGTATCTTTTCTATTCCAATTGTGTATCTTTTCATTTCTCGTTTGAGTATCTTTCTGTAAGGCTTTCTGATGCGAGTTTCTATTGAATTTGAGAGTTTTGCAAGTGTGGGAGTGTGTTTCTTTCAAACTGAGTATCTTTACATAGTTTGCGTATCTTTACTATTCCAATTGTGTATCTTTACATCGTTTGCGTATCTTTACTATTCCAATTGTGTATCTTTACATCGTTTGAGTATCTTTACTATTCCAATTGTGTATCGTTTCATTTCTCGTTTGAGAATCTTTCTGTAAGGCTTCTGATGCGAGTTTCTATTGAATTTGAGAGTTTTGCAAGTGTGGGAGTGTGTTTCTTTCAAACTGAGTATCTTTACATCGTTTTCGTATCTTTACTATTCCAATTGTGTGTCTTTACATCGTTTGCGTATTTTTACTATTCCAATTGTGTATCTTTTCATTTCTCGTTTGAGTATCTTTCTGTAAGGCTTCTGATGCGAGTTTCTATTGGATTTGAGAGTTTTGCAAGTGTGGGAGTGTGTTTCTTTCAAACTGAGTATATTTACATCGTTTGCGTATCTTTACTCTTCCAATTGTTTATCTTTTCATTTCTCGTTTGAGTATCTTTCTGTAAGGTTCTGATGCTAGTTTCTATTGGATTTGAGAGTTTTGCAAGTGTGGGAGTGTGTTTCTTTCAAACTGAGTATCTTTACATCGTTTGCGTATCTTTACTATTCCAATTGTGTATCTTTACATCGTTTGCGTATCTTTACTATTCCAATTGTGTATCTTTTCATTTCTCATTTGAGTATCTTTCTGTAAGGCTTTCTGATGCGAGTTTCTATTGAATTTGAGAGTTTTGCAAGTGTGGGAGTGTGTTTCTTTCAAACTGAGTATCTTTACATCTTTTGCGTATCTTTACTATTCCAATTGTGTATCTTTACATCGTTTGCGTATCTTTACTATTCCAATTGTGTATCTTTTCATTTCTCGTTTGAGTATCTTTCTGTAAGGCTTTCTGATGCGAGTTTCTATTGAATTTGAGAGTTTTGCAAGTGTGGGAGTGTGTTTCTTTCAAACTAACTATCTTTACATTGTTTGCGTATCTTTACTATTCCAATTGCGTATCTTTACATCGTTTGCGTATCTTTACTATTCCAATTGTGTATCTTTACATCGTTTGCGTATCTTTACTATTCCAATTGTGTATCTTTTCTTTTCTCGTTTGAGTATCTTTCTGTAAGGCTTCCGATGCGAGTTTCTATTGTATTTGAGAGTCCTGCAAGTGTGGGAGTGTGTTTCTTTCAAACTGACTATCTTTACATCGTTTGCGTATCTTTACTATTCCAATTGTGTATCTTTACATCAGTTGCGTATCTTTACTATTCCAATTGTGTATCTTTTCTTTTCTCGTTTGAGTATCTTTCTGTAAGGCTTCTGATGCGAGTTTCTATTGTATTTGAGAGTCTTGCAAGTGTGGGAGTGTGTTTCTTTCAAACTGACTATCTTTACATCGTTTGCGTATCTTTACTATTCCAATTGTGTATCTTTTCATTTCTCGTTTGAGTATCCTTTTGTAAGGCTTCTGATGCGAGTTTCTATTGTATTTGAGAGTTTTGCAACTGTGGGAGTGTGTTTCTTTCAAACTGAGTATCTTTACATCGTTTGCGTATCTTTACTATTCAAATTGTGTATCTTTACATAGTTTGCGTATCTTTACTATTCCAATTGTGTATCTTTTCATTTCTCGTTTGAGTATCTTTCTGTAAGGCTTTCTGATGCGAGTTTCTATTGAATTTGAGAGTTTTGCAAGTGTGGGAGTGTGTTTCTTTCAAACTGAGTATCTTTACATCGTTTGCGTATCTTTACTATTCCAATTGTGTATATTTACATCGTTTGCGTATCTTTACTATTCCAATTGTGTATCTTTACATCGTTTGCGTATCTTTACTATTCCAATTGTGTATCTTTTCTTTTCTCGTTTGAGTATCTTTCTGTAAGGCTTCTGATGCGAGTTTCTATTGAATTTGAGAGTTTTGCAAGTGTGGGAGTGTGTTTCTTTCAAACTGACTATCTTTATATCGTTTGCGTATGTTTACTATTCCAATTGTGTATCTTTTCGTTTCTCGTTTGAGTATCTTTCTGTAAGGCTTCTGATGCGAATTTCTATTGTATTTGAGAGTTTTGCAAGTGTGGGAGTGTGTTTCTTTCAAACTGAGTTTCTTTACATCGTTTGCGTATCTTTACTATTCCAATTGTGTATCTTTACATCGTTTGCGTATCTTTACTATTCCAATTGTGTATCTTTTCTTTTCTCGTTTGAGTATCTTTCTGTAAGGCTTCTGATGCGAGTTTCTATTGAATTTGAGAGTTTTGCAAGTGTGGGAGTGTGTTTCTTTCAAACTGACTATCTTTATATCGTTTGCGTATGTTTACTATTCCAATTGTGTATCTTTTCGTTTCTCGTTTGAGTATCTTTCTGTAAGGCTTCTGATGCGAGTTTCTATTGTATTTGAGAGTTTTGCAAGTGTGGGAGTGTGTTTCTTTCAAACTGAGTATCTTTACATCGTTTGCGTATCTTTACTATTCCAATTGTGTATCTTTACATCGTTTCCGTATCTTTAATATTCCAATTGTGTATCTTTACATCGTTTGCGTATCTTCACTATTCCAATTGTGTATCTTTTCATTTCTCGTTTGAGTATCTTTCTGTAAGGCTTTCTTATGCGAGTTTCTATTGAATTTGAGAGTTTTGCAAATGTGGGAGTGTGTTTCTTTCAAACTGACTATCTTTACATCGTTTGCGTATCTTTACTATTCCAATTGTGTATCTTTTCATTTCTCGTTTGAGTATCTTTCTGTAAGGCTTCTGATGCGAGTTTCTATTGTATTTGAGAGTTTTGCAAGTGTGGGAGTGTGTTTCTTTCAAACTGAGTTTCTTTACATCGTTTGCGTATCTTTACTATTCCAATTGTGTATCTTTACATTGTTTGCGTATCTTTACTATTCCAATTGTGTATCTTTTCTTTTCTCGTTTGAGTATCTTTCTGTAAGGCTTCTGATGCGAGTTTCTATAGTATTTTAGAGTCTTGCAAGTGTGGGAGTGTGTTTCTTTCAAACTGACTATCTTTACATCGTTTGCGTATCTTTACTATTCCAATTGTGTATCTTTACATCGTTTGCGTATCTTTACTATTCCAATTGTGTATCTTTACATCGTTTGCGTATCTTTACTATTCCAATTGTGTATATTTTCATTTCTCGTTTGAGTATCTTTCTGTAAGGCTTTCTGATGCGAGTTTCTATTGAATTTGAGAGTTTTGCAAGTGTGGGAGTGTGTTTCTTTCAAACTGAGTATCTTTACATAGTTTGCGTATGTTTACTATTCCAATTGTGTATCTTTACATCGTTTGCGTATCTTTACTATTCCAATTGTGTATCTTTTCATTTCTCGTTTGAGTATCTTTCTGTAAGGCTTCTGATGCGAGTTTCTATTTTTTTGAGAGTTTTGCAAGTGTGGGAGTGTGTTTCTTTCAAACTGAGTATCTTTACATCGTTTGCGTATCTTTACTATTCCAATTGTGTATCTTTACATCGTTTGCGTATCTTTACTATTCCAATTGTGTATCGTTTCATTTCTCGTTTGAGAATCTTTCTGTAAGGCTTCTGATGCGAGTTTCTATTGAATTTGAGAGTTTTGCAAGTGTGGGAGTGTGTTTCTTTCAAACTGAGTATCTTTACATCGTTTGCGTATCTTTACTATTCCAATTGTGTATCTTTACATCGTTTCCGTATCTTTAATATTCCAATTGTGTATCTTTACATCGTTTGCGTATCTTTACTATTCCAATTGTGTATCTTTTCATTTCTCGTTTGAGTATATTTCTGTAAGGCTTTCTGATGCGAGTTTCTATTGAATTTGAGAGTTTTGCAAGTGTGGGAGTGTGTTTCTTTCAAACTGATTATCTTTACATAGTTTGCGTATCTTTACTATTCCAATTGTGTATCTTTACATCGTTTGCGTATCTTTACTATTCCAATTGTGTATCTTTACATCGTTTGAGTATCTTTACTATTCCAATTGTGTATCGTTTCATTTCTCGTTTGAGAATCTTTCTGTAAGGCTTCTGATGCGAGTTTCTATTGAATTTGAGAGTTTTGCAAGTGTGGGAGTGTGTTTCTTTCAAACTGAGTATCTTTACATCGTTTTCGTATCTTTACTATTCCAATTGTGTGTCTTTACATCGTTTGCGTATTTTTACTATTCCAATTGTGTATCTTTTCATTTCTCGTTTGAGTATCTTTCTGTAAGGCTTCTGATGCGAGTTTCTATTGGATTTGAGAGTTTTGCAAGTGTGGGAGTGTGTTTCTTTCAAACTGAGTATATTTACATCGTTTGCGTATCTTTACTCTTCCAATTGTTTATCTTTTCATTTCTCGTTTGAGTATCTTTCTGTAAGGCTTCTGATGCTAGTTTCTATTGGATTTGAGAGTTTTGCAAGTGTGGGAGTGTGTTTCTTTCAAACTGAGTATCTTTACATCGTTTGCGTATCTTTACTATTCCAATTGTGTATCTTTACATCGTTTCCGTATCTTTACTATTCCAATTGTGTATCTTTACATCGTTTGCGTATCTTTACTATTCCAATTGTGTATCTTTTCTTTTCTCGTTTAAGTATCTTTCTGTAAGGCTTCTGATGCGAGTTTATATTGTATTTGAGAGTCTTGCAAGTGTGGGAGTGTGTTTCTTTCAAACTGACTATCTTTACATCGTTTGCGTATCTGTACTATTCTAATTGTGTATCTTTTCATTTCTCGTTTGAGTATCTTTCTGTAAGGCTTTCTGATGCGAGTTTCTATTGAATTTGAGAGTTTTGCAAGTGTGGGAGTGTGTTTCTTTCAAACTGAGTATCTTTACATCGTTTGCGTATCTTTACTATTCCAATTGTGTATCTTTACATCGTTTCCGTATCTTTACTATTCCAATTGTGTATCTTTTCTTTTCTCGTTTGAGTATCTTTCTGTAAGGCTTCCGATGCGAGTTTCTATTGTATTTGAGAGTCTTGCAAGTGTGGGAGTGTGTTTCTTTCAAACTGAGTATCTTTACATCGTTTGCGTATCTTTACTATTCCAATTGTGTATCTTTACATCGTTTGCGTATCTTTACTATTCCAATTGTGTATCTTTACATCGTTTGCGTATCTTTACTATTCCAATTGTGTATCTTTACATCGTTTGCGTATCTTTACTATTCCAATTGTGTATCTTTACATCGTTTGCGTATCTTTACTATTCCAATTGTGTATCTTTTCTTTTCTCGTTTGAGTATCTTTCTGTAAGGCTTCTGATGCGAGTTTCTATTGTATTTGAGAGTCTTGCAAGTGTGGAAGTGTGTTTCTTTCAAACTGACTATCTTTACATCGTTTGCGTATCTTTACTATTCCAATTGTGTATCTTTTCATTTCTCGTTTGAGTATCCTTCTGTAAGGCTTCTGATGCGAGTTTCTATTGTATTTGAGAGTTTTACAACTGTGGGAGTGTGTTTCTTTCAAACTGAGTATCTTTACATCGTTTGCGTATCTTTACTATTCCAATTGTGTATCTTTACATCTTTTGCATATCTTTACTATTCCAATTGTGTATCTTTTCATTTCTCGTTTGAGTATCTTTCTGTAAGGCTTTCTGATGCGAGTTTCTATTGAATTTGAGAGTTTTGCAAGTGTGGGAGTGTGTTTCTTTCAAACTGAGTATCTTTACATCGTTTGCGTATCTTTACTATTCCAATTGTGTATCTTTACATCGTTTCCGTATCTTTACTATTCCAATTGTGTATCTTTTCTTTTCTCGTTTGAGTATCTTTCTGTAAGGCTTCTGATGTGAGTTTCTATTGAATTTGAGAGTTTTGCAAGTGTGGGAGTGTGTTTCTTTCAAACTGACTATCTTTATATCGTTTGCGTATGTTTACTATTCCAATTGTGTATCTTTTCGTTTCTCGTTTGAGTATCTTTCTGTAAGGCTTCTGATGCGACTTTCTATTGTATTTGAGAGTTTTGCAAGTGTGGGAGTGTGTTTCTTTCAAACTGACTATCTTTATATCGTTTGCGTATGTTTACTATTCCAATTGTGTATCTTTTCGTTTCTCGTTTGAGTATCTTTCTGTAAGGCTTCTGATGCGAGTTTCTATTGTATTTGAGAGTTTTGCAAGTGTGGGAGTGTGTTTCTTTCAAACTGAGTATCTTTACATCGTTTGCGTATCTTTACTATTCCAATTGTGTATCTTTACATCGTTTCCGTATCTTTAATATTCCAATTGTGTATCTTTACATCGTTTGCGTATCTTCACTATTCCAATTGTGTATCTTTTCATTTCTCGTTTGAGTATCTTTCTGTAAGGCTTTCTTATGCGAGTTTCTATTGAATTTGAGAGTTTTGCAAATGTGGGAGTGTGTTTCTTTCAAACTGACTATCTTTACATCGTTTGCGTATCTTTACTATTCCAATTGTGTATCTTTTCATTTCTCGTTTGAGTATCTTTCTGTAAGGCTTCTGATGCGAGTTTCTATTGTATTTGAGAGTTTTGCAAGTGTGGGAGTGTGTTTCTTTCAAACTGAGTTTCTTTACATCGTTTGCGTATCTTTACTATTCCAATTGTGTATCTTTACATTGTTTGCGTATCTTTACTATTCCAATTGTGTATCTTTTCTTTTCTCGTTTGAGTATCTTTCTGTAAGGCTTCTGATGCGAGTTTCTATAGTATTTTAGAGTCTTGCAAGTGTGGGAGTGTGTTTCTTTCAAACTGACTATCTTTACATCGTTTGCGTATCTTTACTATTCCAATTGTGTATCTTTACATCGTTTGCGTATCTTTACTATTCCAATTGTGTATCTTTACATCGTTTGCGTATCTTTACTATTCCAATTGTGTATCTTTACATCGTTTGCGTATCTTTACTATTCCAATTGTGTATATTTTCATTTCTCGTTTGAGTATCTTTCTGTAAGGCTTTCTGATGCGAGTTTCTATTGAATTTGAGAGTTTTGCAAGTGTGGGAGTGTGTTTCTTTCAAACTGAGTATCTTTACATAGTTTGCGTATCTTTACTATTCCAATTGTGTATCTTTACATCGTTTGCGTATCTTTACTATTCCAATTGTGTATCTTTTCATTTCTCGTTTGAGTATCTTTCTGTAAGGCTTCTGATGCGAGTTTCTATTTTTTTGAGAGTTTTGCAAGTGTGGGAGTGTGTTTCTTTCAAACTGAGTATCTTTACATCGTTTGCGTATCTTTACTATTCCAATTGTGTATCTTTACATCGTTTGCGTATCTTTACTATTCCAATTGTGTATCGTTTCATTTCTCGTTTGAGAATCTTTCTGTAAGGCTTCTGATGCGAGTTTCTATTGAATTTGAGAGTTTTGCAAGTGTGGGAGTGTGTTTCTTTCAAACTGAGTATCTTTACATCGTTTGCGTATCTTTACTATTCCAATTGTGTATCTTTACATCGTTTCCGTATCTTTAATATTCCAATTGTGTATCTTTACATCGTTTGCGTATCTTTACTATTCCAATTGTGTATCTTTTCATTTCTCGTTTGAGTATATTTCTGTAAGGCTTTCTGATGCGAGTTTCTATTGAATTTGAGAGTTTTGCAAGTGTGGGAGTGTGTTTCTTTCAAACTGAGTATCTTTACATAGTTTGCGTATCTTTACTATTCCAATTGTGTATCTTTACATCGTTTGCGTATCTTTACTATTCCAATTGTGTATCTTTACATCGTTTGAGTATCTTTACTATTCCAATTGTGTATCGTTTCATTTCTCGTTTGAGAATCTTTCTGTAAGGCTTCTGATGCGAGTTTCTATTGAATTTGAGAGTTTTGCAAGTGTGGGAGTGTGTTTCTTTCAAACTGAGTATCTTTACATCGTTTTCGTATCTTTACTATTCCAATTGTGTGTCTTTACATCGTTTGCGTATTTTTACTATTCCAATTGTGTATCTTTTCATTTCTCGTTTGAGTATCTTTCTGTAAGGCTTCTGATGCGAGTTTCTATTGGATTTGAGAGTTTTGCAAGTGTGGGAGTGTGTTTCTTTCAAACTGAGTATATTTACATCGTTTGCGTATCTTTACTCTTCCAATTGTTTATCTTTTCATTTCTCGTTTGAGTATCTTTCTGTAAGGCTTCTGATGCTAGTTTCTATTGGATTTGAGAGTTTTGCAAGTGTGGGAGTGTGTTTCTTTCAAACTGAGTATCTTTACATCGTTTGCGTATCTTTACTATTCCAATTGTGTATCTTTACATCGTTTGCGTATCTTTACTATTCCAATTGTGTATCTTTTCTTTTCTCGTTTAAGTATCTTTCTGTAAGGCTTCTGATGCGAGTTTATATTGTATTTGAGAGTCTTGCCAGTGTGGGAGTGTGTTTCTTTCAAACTGACTATCTTTACATCGTTTGCGTATCTGTACTATTCTAATTGTGTATCTTTTCATTTCTCGTTTGAGTATCTTTCTGTAAGGCTTTCTGATGCGAGTTTCTATTGAATTTGAGAGTTTTGCAAGTGTGGGAGTGTGTTTCTTTCAAACTGAGTATCTTTACATCGTTTGCGTATCTTTACTATTCCAATTGTGTATCTTTACATCGTTTCCGTATCTTTACTATTCCAATTGTGTATCTTTTCTTTTCTCGTTTGAGTATCTTTCTGTAAGGCTTCCGATGCGAGTTTCTATTGTATTTGAGAGTCTTGCAAGTGTGGGAGTGTGTTTCTTTCAAACTGAGTATCTTTACATCGTTTGCGTATCTTTACTATTCCACTTGTGTATCTTTACATCGTTTGCGTATCTTTACTATTCCAATTGTGTATCTTTACATCGTTTGCGTATCTTTACTATTCCAATTGTGTATCTTTACATCGTTTGCGTATCTTTACTATTCCAATTGTGTATCTTTTCTTTTCTCGTTTGAGTATCTTTCTGTAAGGCTTCTGATGCGAGTTTCTATTGTATTTGAGAGTCTTGCAAGTGTGGAAGTGTGTTTCTTTCAAACTGACTATCTTTACATCGTTTGCGTATCTTTACTATTCCAATTGTGTATCTTTTCATTTCTCGTTTGAGTATCCTTCTGTAAGGCTTCTGATGCGAGTTTCTATTGTATTTGAGAGTTTTACAACTGTGGGAGTGTGTTTCTTTCAAACTGAGTATCTTTACATCGTTTGCGTATCTTTACTATTCCAATTGTGTATCTTTACATCTTTTGCATATCTTTACTATTCCAATTGTGTATCTTTTCATTTCTCGTTTGAGTATCTTTCTGTAAGGCTTTCTGATGCGAGTTTCTATTGAATTTGAGAGTTTTGCAAGTGTGGGAGTGTGTTTCTTTCAAACTGAGTATCTTTACATCGTTTGCGTATCTTTACTATTCCAATTGTGTATCTTTACATCGTTTCCGTATCTTTACTATTCCAATTGTGTATCTTTTCTTTTCTCGTTTGAGTATCTTTCTGTAAGGCTTCCGATGCGAGTTTCTATTGTATTTGAGAGTCTTGCAAGTGTGGGAGTGTGTTTCTTTCAAACTGAGTATCTTTACATCGTTTGCGTATCTTTACTATTCCAATTGTGTATCTTTACATCGTTTGCGTATCTTTACTATTCTAATTGTGTATCTTTACATCGTTTGCGTATCTTTACTATTCCAATTGTGTATCTTTTCTTTTCTCGTTTGAGTATCTTTCTGTAAGGCTTCCGATGCGAGTTTCTATTGTATTTGAGAGTCCTGCAAGTGTGGGAGTGTGTTTCTTTCAAACTGACTATCTTTACATCGTTTGCGTATCTTTACTATTCCAATTGTGTATCTTTACATCGTTTGCGTATCTTTACTATTCCAATTGTGTATCTTTTCTTTTCTCGTTTGAGTATCTTTCTGTAAGGCTTCTGATGCGAGTTTCTATTGTATTTGAGAGTCTTGCAAGTGTGGGAGTGTGTTTCTTTCAAACTGACTATCTTTACATCGTTTGCGTATCTTTACTATTCCAATTGTGTATCTTTTCATTTCTCGTTTGAGTATCCTTTTGTAAGGCTTCTGATGCGAGTTTCTATTGTATTTGAGAGTTTTGCAACTGTGGGAGTGTGTTTCTTTCAAACTGAGTATCTTTACATCGTTTGCGTATCTTTACTATTCAAATTGTGTATCTTTACATAGTTTGCGTATCTTTACTATTCCAATTGTGTATCTTTTCATTTCTCGTTTGAGTATCTTTCTGTAAGGCTTTCTGATGCGAGTTTCTATTGAATTTGAGAGTTTTGCAAGTGTGGGAGTGTGTTTCTTTCAAACTGAGTATCTTTACATCGTTTGCGTATCTTTACTATTCCAATTGTGTATATTTACATCGTTTGCGTATCTTTACAATTCCAATTGTGTATCTTTACATCGTTTGCGTATCTTTACTATTCCAATTGTGTATCTTTTCTTTTCTCGTTTGAGTATCTTTCTGTAAGGCTTCTGATGCGAGTTTCTATTGAATTTGAGAGTTTTGCAAGTGTGGGAGTGTGTTTCTTTCAAACTGACTATCTTTATATCGTTTGCGTATGTTTACTATTCCAATTGTGTATCTTTTCGTTTCTCGTTTGAGTATCTTTCTGTAAGGCTTCTGATGCGAGTTTCTATTGTATTTGAGAGTTTTGCAAGTGTGGGAGTGTGTTTCTTTCAAACTGAGTTTCTTTACATCGTTTGCGTATCTTTACTATTCAAATTGTGTATCTTTACATAGTTTGCGTATCTTTACTATTCCAATTGTGTATCTTTTCATTTCTCGTTTGAGTATCTTTCTGTAAGGCTTTCTGATGCGAGTTTCTATTGAATTTGAGAGTTTTGCAAGTGTGGGAGTGTGTTTCTTTCAAACTGACTATTTTTACATCGTTTGCGTATCTTTACTATTCCAATTGTGTATATTTACATCGTTTGCGTATCTTTACTATTCCAATTGTGTATCTTTACATCGTTTGCGTATCTTTACTATTCCAATTGTGTATCTTTTCTTTTCTCGTTTGAGTATCTTTCTGTAAGGCTTCTGATGCGAGTTTCTATTGAATTTGAGAGTCTTGCAAGTGTGGGAGTGTGTTTCTTTCAAACTGACTATCTTTATATCGTTTGCGTATGTTTACTATTCCAATTGTGTATCTTTTCGTTTCTCGTTTGAGTATCTTTCTGTAAGGTTTCTGATGCGAGTTTCTATTGTATTTGAGAGTTTTGCAAGTGTGGGAGTGTGTTTCTTTCAAACCGAGTTTCTTTACATCGTTTGCGTATCTTTACTATTCCAATTGTGTATCTTTACATCGTTTGCGTATCTTTACTATTCCAATTGTGTATCTTTTCTTTTCTCGTTTGAGTATCTTTCTGTAAGGCTTCTGATGCGAGTTTCTATTGTATTTGAGAGTCTTGCAAGTGTGGGAGTGTGTTTCTTTCAAACTGACTATCTTTACATCGTTTGCGTATCTTTACTATTCCAATTGTGTATCTTTACATCGTTTCCGTATCTTTACTATTCCAATTGTGTATCTTTACATCGTTTGCGTATCTTTACTATTCCAATTGTGTATCTTTTCTTTTCTCGTTTGAGTATCTTTCTGTAAGGCTTCTGATGCGAGTTTCTATTGTATTTGAGAGTCTTGCAAGTGTGGGAGTGTGTTTCTTTCAAACTGACTATCTTTACATCGTTTGCGTATCTTTACTATTCCAATTGTGTATCTTTTCATTTCTCGTTTGAGTATCCTTCTGTAAGGCTTCTGATGCGAGTTTCTATTGTATTTGAGAGTTTTGCAACTGTGGGAGTGTGTTTCTTTCAAACTGAGTATCTTTACATCGTTTGCGTATCTTTACTATTCAAATTGTGTATCTTTACATCGTTTGCGTATCTTTACTATTCCAAATGTGTATCTTTTCATTTCTCGTTTGAGTATATTTCTGTAAGGCTTTCTGATGCGAGTTTCTATTGAATTTGAGAGTTTTGCAAGTGTGGGAGTGTGTTTCTTTCAAACTGAGTATCTTTACATAGTTTGCATATCTTTACTATTCCAATTGTGTATCTTTACATCGTTTGCGTATCTTTACTATTCCAATTGTGTATCTTTACATCGTTTGAGTATCTTTACTATTCCAATTGTGTATCGTTTCATTTCTCGTTTGAGAATGTTTCTGTAAGGCTTCTGATGCGAGTTTCTATTGAATTTGAGAGTTTTGCAAGTGTGGGAGTGTGTTTCTTTCAAACTGAGTATCTTTACATCGTTTTCGTATCTTTACTATTCCAATTGTGTATCTTTTCATTTCTCGTTTGAGTATCCTTCTGTAAGGCTTCTGATGCGAGTTTCTATTGTATTTGAGAGTTTTGCAACTGTGGGAGTGTGTTTCTTTCAAACTGAGTATCTTTACATCGTTTGCGTATCTTTACTATTCCAATTGTGTATCTTTACATCGTTTGCGTATCTTTACTATTCCAATTGTGTATCTTTTCATTTCTCGTTTGAGTATCTTTCTGTAAGGCTTTCTGATGCGAGTTTCTATTGAATTTGAGAGTTTTGCAAGTGTGGGAGTGTGTTTCTTTCAAACTGAGTATCTTTACATCGTTTGCGTATGTTTACTATTCCAATTGTGTATCTTTACATCGTTTCCGTATCTTTACTATTCCAATTGTGTATCTTTACATCGTTTGCGTATCTTTACTATTCCAATTGTGTATCTTTTCATTTCTCGTTTGAGTATCTTTCTGTAAGGCTTCTGATGCGAGTTTCTATTGTATTTGAGAGTTTTGCAAGTGTGGGAGTGTGTTTCTTTCAAACTGAGTTTCTTTACATCGTTTGCGTATCTTTACTATTCCAATTGTGTATCTTTACATCGTTTGCGTATCTTTACTATTCCAATTGTGTATCTTTTCTTTTCTCGTTTGAGTATCTTTCTGTAAGGCTTCTGATGCGAGTTTCTATTGTATTTGAGAGTCTTGCAAGTGTGGGAGTGTGTTTCTTTCAAACTGACTATCTTTACATCGTTTGCGTATCTTTACTATTCCAATTGTGTATCTTTACATCGTTTGCGTATCTTTACTATTCCAATTGTGTATCTTTACATCGTTTGCGTATCTTTACTATTCCAATTGTGTATCTTTTCTTTTCTCGTTTGAGTATCTTTCTGTAAGGCTTCTGATGCGAGTTTCTATTGTATTTGAGAGTCTTGCAAGTGTGGGAGTGTGTTTCTTTCAAACTGACTATCTTTACATCGTTTGCGTATCTTTACTATTCCAATTGTGTATCTTTTCATTTCTCGTTTGAGTATCCTTCTGTAAGGCTTCTGATGCGAGTTTCTATTGTATTTGAGAGTTTTGCAACTGTGGGAGTGTGTTTCTTTCAAACTGAGTATCTTTACATCGTTTGCGTATCTTTACTATTCAAATTGTGTATCTTTACATCGTTTGCGTATCTTTACTATTCCAAATGTGTATCTTTTCATTTCTCGTTTGAGTATCTTTCTGTAAGGCTTTCTGATGCGAGTTTCTATTGAATTTGAGAGTTTTGCAAGTGTGGGAGTGTGTTTCTTTCAAACTGAGTATCTTTACATCGTTTGCGTATCTTTACTATTCCAATTGTGTATCTTTACATCGTTTGCGTATCTTTACTATTCCAATTGTGTATCTTTTCTTTTCTCGTTTGAGTATCTTTCTGTAAGGCTTATGATGCGAGTTTCTATTGTATTTGAGAGTCTTGCAAGTGTGGGAGTGTGTTTCTTTCAAACTGACTATCTTTACATCGTTTGCGTATCTTTACTATTCCAATTGTGTATCTTTACATCATTTCCGTATCTTTACTATTCCAATTGTGTATCGTTTCATTTCTCGTTTGAGAATCTTTCTGTAAGGCTTCTGATGCGAGTTTCTATTGAATTTGAGAGTTTTGCAAGTGTGGGAGTGTGTTTCTTTCAAACTGAGTATCTTTACATCGTTTGCGTATCTTTACTATTCCAATTGTGTATCTTTACATCGTTTGCGTATCTTTACTATTCCAATTGTGTATCTTTTCATTTCTCGTTTGAGTATATTTCTGTAAGGCTTTCTGATGCGAGTTTCTATTGAATTTGAGAGTTTTGCAAGTGTGGGAGTGTGTTTCTTTCAAACTGAGTATCTTTACATAGTTTGCATATCTTTACTATTCCAATTGTGTATCTTTACATCGTTTGCTTATCTTTACTATTCCAATTGTGTATCTTTACATCGTTTGAGTATCTTTACTATTCCAATTGTGTATCGTTTCATTTCTCGTTTGAGAATCTTTCTGTAAGGCTTCTGATGCGAGTTTCTATTGAATTTGAGAGTTTTGCAAGTGTGGGAGTGTGTTTCTTTCAAACTGAGTATCTTTACATCGTTTGCGTATCTTTACTATTCCAATTGTGTATCTTTTCATTTCTCGTTTGAGTATCCTTCTGTAAGGCTTCTGATGCGAGTTTCTATTGTATTTGAGAGTTTTGCAACTGTGGGAGTGTGTTTCTTTCAAACTGAGTATCTTTACATCGTTTGCGTATCTTTACTATTCCAATTGTGTATCTTTACATCTTTTGCGTATCTTTACTATTCCAATTGTGTATCTTTTCATTTCTCGTTTGAGTATCTTTCTGTAAGGCTTTCTGATGCGAGTTTCTATTGAATTTGAGAGTTTTGCAAGTGTGGGAGTGTGTTTCTTTCAAACTGAGTATCTTTACATCGTTTGCGTATCTTTACTATTCCAATTGTGTATCTTTACATCGTTTGCGTATCTTTACTATTCCAATTGTGTATCTTTTCTTTTCTCGTTTGAGTATCTTTCTGTAAGGCTTCCGATGCGAGTCTCTATTGTATTTGAGAGTCTTGCAAGTGTGGGAGTGTGTTTCTTTCAAACTGAGTATCTTTACATCGTTTGCGTATCTTTACTATTCCAATTGTGTATCTTTACATCGTTTGCGTATCTTTACTATTCCAATTGTGTATCTTTACATCGTTTGCGTATCTTTACTATTCCAATTGTGTATCTTTTCTTTTCTCGTTTGAGTATCTTTCTGTAAGGCTTCCGATGCGAGTTTCTATTGTATTTGAGAGTCTTGCAAGTGTGGGAGTGTGTTTCTTTCAAACTGAGTATCTTTACATCGTTTGCGTATCTTTACTATTCCAATTGTGTATCTTTACATCATTTCCGTATCTTTACTATTCCAATTGTGTATCGTTTCATTTCTCGTTTGAGAATCTTTCTGTAAGGCTTCTGATGCGAGTTTCTATTGAATTTGAGAGTTTTGCAAGTGTGGGAGTGTGTTTCTTTCAAACTGAGTATCTTTACATCGTTTGCGTATCTTTACTATTCCAATTGTGTATCTTTACATCGTTTGCGTATCTTTACTATTCCAATTGTGTATCTTTTCATTTCTCGTTTGAGTATATTTCTGTAAGGCTTTCTGATGCGAGTTTCTATTGAATTTGAGAGTTTTGCAAGTGTGGGAGTGTGTTTCTTTCAAACTGAGTATCTTTACATAGTTTGCATATCTTTACTATTCCAATTGTGTATCTTTACATCGTTTGCTTATCTTTACTATTCTAATTGTGTATCTTTACATCGTTTGAGTATCTTTACTATTCCAATTGTGTATCGTTTCATTTCTCGTTTGAGAATCTTTCTGTAAGGCTTCTGATGCGAGTTTCTATTGAATTTGAGAGTTTTGCAAGTGTGGGAGTGTGTTTCTTTCAAACTGAGTATCTTTACATCGTTTTCGTATCTTTACTATTCCAATTGTGTATCTTTTCATTTCTCGTTTGAGTATCCTTCTGTAAGGCTTCTGATGCGAGTTTCTATTGTATTTGAGAGTTTTGCAACTGTGGGAGTGTGTTTCGTTCAAACTGAGTATCTTTACATCGTTTGCGTATCTTTACTATTCCAATTGTGTATCTTTACATCGTTTGCGTATCTTTACTATTCCAATTGTGTATCTTTTCATTTCTCGTTTGAGTATCTTTCTGTAAGGCTTTCTGATGCGAGTTTCTATTGAATTTGAGAGTTTTGCAAGTGTGGGAGTGTGTTTCTTTCAAACTGAGTATATTTACATCGTTTGCGTATGTTTACTATTCCAATTGTGTATCTTTACATCGTTTCCGTATCTTTACTATTCCAATTGTGTATCTTTACATCGTTTGCGTATCTTTACTATTCCAATTGTGTATCTTTTCTTTTCTCGTTTGAGTATCTTTCTGTAAGGCTTCTGATGCGAGTTTCTATTGTATTTGAGAGTCTTGCAAGTGTGGAAGTGTGTTTCTTTCAAACTGACTATCTTTACATCGTTTGCGTATCTTTACTATTCCAATTGTGTATCTTTTCATTTCTCGTTTGAGTATCCTTCTGTAAGGCTTCTGATGCGAGTTTCTATTGTATTTGAGAGTTTTGCAACTGTGGGAGTGTGTTTCTTTCAAACTGAGTATCTTTACATCGTTTGCGTATCTTTACTATTCCAATTGTGTATCTTTACATCTTTTGCGTATCTTTACTATTCCAATTGTGTATCTTTTCATTTCTCGTTTGAGTATCTTTCTGTAAGGCTTTCTGATGCGAGTTTCTATTGAATTTGAGAGTTTTGCAAGTGTGGGAGTGTGTTTCTTTCAAACTGAGTATCTTTACATCGTTTGCGTATCTTTACTATTCCAATTGTGTATCTTTACATCGTTTGCGTATCTTTACTATTCCAATTGTGTATCTTTTCTTTTCTCGTTTGAGTATCTTTCTGTAAGGCTTCCGATGCGAGTTTCTATTGTATTTGAGAGTCTTGCAAGTGTGGGAGTGTGTTTCTTTCAAGCTGAGTATCTTTACATCGTTTGCGTATCTTTACTATTCCAATTGTGTATCTTTACATCGTTTGCGTATCTTTACTATTCCAATTGTGTATCTTTACATCGTTTGCGTATCTTTACTATTCCAATTGTGTATCTTTTCTTTTCTCGTTTGAGTATCTTTCTGTAAGGCTTCCGATGCGAGTTTCTATTGTATTTGAGAGTCTTGCAAGTGTGGGAGTGTGTTTCTTTCAAACTGAGTATCTTTACATCGTTTGCGTATCTTTACTATTCCAATTGTGTATCTTTACATCATTTCCGTATCTTTACTATTCCAATTGTGTATCGTTTCATTTCTCGTTTGAGAATCTTTCTGTAAGGCTTCTGATGCGAGTTTCTATTGAATTTGAGAGTTTTGCAAGTGTGGGAGTGTGTTTCTTTCAAACTGAGTATCTTTACATCGTTTGCGTATCTTTACTATTCCAATTGTGTATCTTTACATCGTTTGCGTATCTTTACTATTCCAATTGTGTATCTTTTCATTTCTCGTTTGAGTATATTTCTGTAAGGCTTTCTGATGCGAGTTTCTATTGAATTTGAGAGTTTTGCAAGTGTGGGAGTGTGTTTCTTTCAAACTGAGTATCTTTACATAGTTTGCATATCTTTACTATTCCAATTGTGTATCTTTACATCGTTTGCTTATCTTTACTATTCCAATTGTGTATCTTTACATCGTTTGAGTATCTTTACTATTCCAATTGTGTATCGTTTCATTTCTCGTTTGAGAATCTTTCTGTAAGGCTTCTGATGCGAGTTTCTATTGAATTTGAGAGTTTTGCAAGTGTGGGAGTGTGTTTCTTTCAAACTGAGTATCTTTACATCGTTTTCGTATCTTTACTATTCCAATTGTGTATCTTTTCATTTCTCGTTTGAGTATCCTTCTGTAAGGCTTCTGATGCGAGTTTCTATTGTATTTGAGAGTTTTGCAACTGTGGGAGTGTGTTTCGTTCAAACTGAGTATCTTTACATCGTTTGCGTATCTTTACTATTCCAATTGTGTATCTTTACATCGTTTGCGTTTCTTTACTATTCCAATTTTGTATCTTTTCATTTCTCGTTTGAGTATCTTTCTGTAAGGCTTCTGATGCGAGTTTCTATTGTATTTGAGAGTCTTGCAAGTGTGGGAGTGTGTTTCTTTCAAACTGACTATCTTTACATCGTTTGCGTATCTTTACTATTCCAATTGTGTATCTTTTCATTTCTCGTTTGAGTATCCTTCTGTAAGGCTTCTGATGCGAGTTTCTATTGTATTTCAGAGTTTTGCAACTGTGGGAGTGTGTTTCTTTCAAACTGAGTATCTTTACATCGTTTGCGTATCTTTACTATTCAAATTGTGTATCTTTACATCGTTTGCGTATCTTTACTATTCCAATTGTGTATCTTTTTATTTCTCGTTTGAGTATCTTTCTGTAAGGCTTTCTGATGCGAGTTTCTATTGAATTTGAGAGTTTTGCAAGTGTGGGAGTGTGTTTCTTTAAAACTGAGTATCTTTACATCGTTTGCGTATCTTTACTATTCCAATTGTGTATCTTTTCATTTCTCGTTTGAGTATCCTTCTGTAAGGCTTCTGATGCGAGTTTCTATTGTATTTGAGAGTTTTGCAACTGTGGGAGTGTGTTTCTTTCAAACTGAGTATCTTTACATCGCTTGCGTATCTTTACTATTCCAATTGTGTATCTTTTCTTTTCTCGTTTGAGTATCTTTCTGTAAGGCTTCCGATGCGAGTTTCTATTGTATTTGAGAGTCTTGCAAGTGTGGGAGTGTGTTTCTTTCAAACTGACTATCTTTACATCGTTTGCGTATCTTTACTATTCCAATTGTGTATCTTTACATCGTTTGCGTATCTTTACTATTCCAATTGTGTATCTTTTCTTTTCTCGTTTGAGTATCTTTCTGTAAGGCTTCTGATGCGAGTTTCTATTGTATTTGAGAGTCTTGCAAGTGTGGGAGTGTGTTTCTTTCAAACTGACTATCTTTACATCGTTTGCGTATCTTTACTATTCCAATTGTGTATCTTTTCATTTCTCGTTTGAGTATCCTTCTGTAAGGCTTCTGATGCGAGTTTCTATTGTATTTGAGAGTTTTGCAACTGTGGGAGTGTGTTTCTTTCAAACTGAGTATCTTTACATCGTTTGCGTATCTTTACTATTCAAATTGTGTATCTTTACATCGTTTGCGTATCTTTACTATTCCAATTGTGTATCTTTTCATTTCTCGTTTGAGTATCTTTCTGTAAGGCTTTCTGATGCGAGTTTCTATTGAATTTGAGAGTTTTGCAAGTGTGGGAGTGTGTTTCTTTAAAACTGAGTATCTTTACATCGTTTGCGTATCTTTACTATTCCAATTGTGTATCTTTTCATTTCTCGTTTGAGTATCCTTCTGTAAGGCTTCTGATGCGAGTTTCTATTGTATTTGAGAGTTTTGCAACTGTGGGAGTGTGTTTCTTTCAAACTGAGTATCTTTACATCGTTTGCGTATCTTTACTATTCCAATTGTGTATCTTTTCTTTTCTCGTTTGAGTATCTTTCTGTAAGGCTTCCGATGCGAGTTTCTATTGTATTTGAGAGTCTTGCAAGTGTGGGAGTGTGTTTCTTTCAAACTGACTATCTTTACATCGTTTGCGTATCTTTACTATTCCAATTGTGTATCTTTACATCGTTTGCGTATCTTTACTATTCCAATTGTGTATCTTTTCTTTTCTCGTTTGAGTATCTTTCTGTAAGGCTTCTGATGCGAGTTTCTATTGTATTTGAGAGTCTTGCAAGTGTGGGAGTGTGTTTTTTCAAACTGACTATCTTTACATCGTTTGCGTATCTTTACTATTCCAATTGTGTATCTTTTCATTTCTCGTTTGAGTATCCTTCTGTAAGGCTTCTGATGCGAGTTTCTATTGTATTTGAGAGTTTTGCAACTGTGGGAGTGTGTTTCTTTCAAACTGAGTATCTTTACATCGTTTGCGTATCTTTACTATTCAAATTGTGTATCTTTACATCGTTTGCGTATCTTTACTATTCCAATTGTGTATCTTTTCATTTCTCGTTTGAGTATCTTTCTGTAAAGCTTTCTGATGTGAGTTTCTATTGAATTTGAGAGTTTTGCAAGTGTGGGAGTGTGTTTCTTTCAAACTGAGTATCTTTACATCGTTTGCGTATCTTTACTATTCCAATTGTGTATCTTTACATCGTTTGCGTATCTTTACTATTCCAATTGTGTATCTTTTCTTTTCTCGTTTGAGTATCTTTCTGTAAGGCTTTCTGATGCGAGTTTCTTTTGAATTTGAGAGTTTTGGAAGTGTGGGAGTGTGTTTCTTTCAAACTGAGTATATTTACATCGTTTGCGTATCTTTACTATTCCAATTGTGTATCTTTACATCGTTTGCGTATCTTTACTATTCCAATTGTGTATCTTTTCATTTCTCGTTTGAGTATCTTTCTGTAAGGCTTTCTGATGCGAGTTTCTATTGTATTTGAGAGTTTTGCAAGTGTGGGAGTGTGTTTCTTTCAAACTGAGTATCTTTACATCGTTTGCGTATCTTTACTATTCCAATTGTGTATCTTTACATCGTTTGCGTATCTTTACTATTCCAATTGTGTATCTTTACATCGTTTGCGTATCTTTACTATTCCAATTGTGTATCTTTTCTTTTCTCGTTTGAGTATCTTTCTGTAAGGCTTCCGATGCGAGTTTCTATTGTATTTGAGAGTCTTGCAAGTGTGGGAGTGTGTTTCTTTCAAACTGACTATCTTTACATCGTTTGCGTATCTTTTCTATTCCAATTGTGTATCTTTACATCGTTTGCGTATCTTTACTATTCCAATTGTGTATCTTTTCTTTTCTCGTTTGAGTATCTTTCTGTAAGGCTTCTGATGCGAGTTTCTATTGTATTTGAGAGTCTTGCAAGTGTGGGAGTGTGTTTCTTTCAAACTGACTATCTTTACATCGTTTGCGTATCTTTACTATTCAAATTGTGTATCTTTACATCGTTTGCGTATCTTTACTATTCCAATTGTGTATCTTTTCATTTCTCGTTTGAGTATCTTTCTGTAAAGCTTTCTGATGCGAGTTTCTATTGAATTTGAGAGTTTTGCAAGTGTGGGAGTGTGTTTCTTTCAAACTGAGTATCTTTACATCGTTTGCGTATCTTTACTATTCCAATTGTGTATCTTTTCATTTCTCGTTTGAGTATCTTTCTGTAAGGCTTCTGATGCGAGTTTCTATTGTATTTGAGAGTTTTGCAAGTGTGCGAGTGTGTTTCTTTCCAACTGAGTATCTTTACATCGTTTGCGTATCTTTACTATTCCAATTCTGTATCTTTACATCGTTTGCGTATCTTTACTATTCCAATTGTGTATCTTTTCATTTCTCCTTTGAGTATCTTTCTGTAAGGCTTCTGATGCGAGTTTCTATTGTATTTGAGAGTTTTGTAAGTGTGCGAGTGTGTTTCTTTCCAACTGAGTTACATCGTTTGCGTATCTTTACTATTCCAATTGTGTATCTTTACATCGTTTGCGTATCTTTACTATTCCAATTCTGTATCTTTTCATTTCTCCTTTGAGTATCTTTCTGTAAGGCTTCTGATGCGAGTTTCTATTGTATTTGAGAGTTTTGCAAGTGTGGGAGTGAGTTTCTTTCAAACTGAGTATCATTACATCGTTTGCGTATCTTTACTATTCCAATTGTGTATCTTTACATCGTTTGCGTATCTTTACTATTCCAATTGTGTATCTTTTCCTTTCTCGTTTGAGTATCTTTCTGTAAGGCTTCTGATGCTAGTTTCTATTGTATTTGAGAGTCTTGCAAGTGTGGGAGTGTGTTTCTTTCAAACTGAGTATCTTTACATAGTTTGCGTTTCTTTACTATTCCAATTGTGTATCTTTACATCGTTTGCGTATCTTTACTATTCCAATTGTGTATCGTTTCATTTCTCGTTTGAGAATCTTTCTGTAAGGCTTTCTGATGCGAGTTTCTATTGAATTTGAGAGTTTTGCAGGTGTGGGAGTGTGTTTCTTTCAAACTGAGTATCTTTACATCGTTTGCGTATCTTTACTATTCCAATTGTGTATCTTTACATCGTTTGCGTATCTTTACTATTCCAATTGTGTATCTTTTCTTTTCTCGTTTAAGTATCTTTCTGTAAGGCTTTCTGATGCGAGTTTCTTTTGAATTTGAGAGTTTTGGAAGTGTGGGAGTGTGTTTCTTTCAAACTGAGTATATTTACATCGTTTGCGTATCTTTACTATTCCAATTGTGTATCTTTACATCGTTTGCGTATCTTTACTATTCCAATTGTGTATCTTTTCATTTCTCGTTTGAGTATCTTTCTGTAAGGCTTTCTGATGCGAGTTTCTATTGTATTTGAGAGTTTTGCAAGTGTGGGAATGTGTTTCTTTCAAACTGAGTATCTTTACATCGTTTGCGTATCTTTACTATTCCAATTGTGTATCTTTACATCGTTTGCGTATCTTTACTATTCCAATTGTGTATCTTTTCTTTTCTCGTTTGAGTATCTTTCTGTAAGGCTTCCGATGCGAGTTTCTATTGTATTTGAGAGTCTTGCAAGTGTGGGAGTGTGTTTCTTTCAAACTGACTATCTTTACATCGTTTGCGTATCTTTTCTATTCCAATTGTGTATCTTTACATCGTTTGCGTATCATTACTATTCCAATTGTGTATCTTTTCTTTTCTCGTTTGAGTATCTTTCTGTAAGGCTTCTGATGCGAGTTTCTATTGTATTTGAGAGTCTTGCAAGTGTGGGAGTGTGTTTCTTTCAAACTGACTATCTTTACATCGTTTGCGTATCTTTACTATTCAAATTGTGTATCTTTACATCGTTTGCGTATCTTTACTATTCCAATTGTGTATCTTTTCATTTCTCGTTTGAGTATCTTTCTGTAAAGCTTTCTGATGTGAGTTTCTATTGAATTTGAGAGTTTTGCAAGTGTGGGAGTGTGTTTCTTTCAAACTGAGTATCATTACATCGTTTGCGTATCTTTACTATTCCAATTGTGTATCTTTACATCGTTTGCGTATCTTTACTATTCCAATTGTGTATCTTTTCCTTTCTCGTTTGAGTATCTTTCTGTAAGGCTTCTGATGCTAGTTTCTATTGTATTTGAGAGTCTTGCAAGTGTGGGAGTGTGTTTCTTTCAAACTGAGTATCTTTACATAGTTTGCGTTTCTTTACTATTCCAATTGTGTATCTTTACATCGTTTGCGTATCTTTACTATTCCAATTGTGTATCGTTTCATTTCTCGTTTGAGAATCTTTCTGTAAGGCTTTCTGATGCGAGTTTCTATTGAATTTGAGAGTTTTGCAAGTGTGGGAGTGTGTTTCTTTCAAACTGAGTATCTTTACATCGTTTGCGTATCTTTACTATTCCAATTGTGTATCTTTACATCGTTTGCGTATCTTTACTATTCCAATTGTGTATCTTTTCTTTTCTCGTTTAAGTATCTTTCTGTAAGGCTTTCTGATGCGAGTTTCTTTTGAATTTGAGAGTTTTGGAAGTGTGGGAGTGTGTTTCTTTCAAACTGAGTATATTTACATCGTTTGCGTATCTTTACTATTCCAATTGTGTATCTTTACATCGTTTGCGTATCTTTACTATTCCAATTGTGTATCTTTTCATTTCTCGTTTGAGTATCTTTCTGTAAGGCTTTCTGATGCGAGTTTCTATTGTATTTGAGAGTTTTGCAAGTGTGGGAATGTGTTTCTTTCAAACTGAGTATCTTTACATCGTTTGCGTATCTTTACTATTCCAATTGTGTATCTTTACATCGTTTGCGTATCTTTACTATTCCAATTGTGTATCTTTTCATTTCTCGTTTGAGTATCTTTCTGTAACGCTTTCTGATGCGAGTTTCTATTGAATTTGAGAGTTTTGCAAGTGTGGGTGTGTGTTTCTTTCAAACTGACTATCTTTACATCGTTTGCGTATCTTTACTATTCCAATTGTGTATCTTTTCATTTCTCGTTTGAGTATCTTTCTGTAAGGCTTCTGATGCGAGTTTCTATTGTATTTGAGAGTTTTGCAAGTGTGGGAGTGTGTTTCTTTCAAACTGAGTTTCTTTACATCGTTTGCGTATCTTTACTATTCCAATTGTGTATCTTTACATCGTTTGCGTATCTTTACTATTCCAATTGTGTATCTTTTCTTTTCTCGTTTGAGTATCTTTCTGTAAGGCTTCTGATGCGAGTTTCTATTGTATTTGAGAGTCTTGCAAGTGTGGGAGTGTGTTTCTTTCAAACTGACTACCTTTACATCGTTTGCGAATCTTTACTATTCCAATTGTGTATATTTACATCGTTTCCGTATCATTACTATTGCAATTGTTTATCTTTACATCGTTTGCGTATCTTTACTATTCCAATTGTGTATCTTTTCATTTCTCGTTTGACTATCTTTCTATAAGGCTTCTGATGCGAGTTTCTATTGTATTTGAGAGTTTTGCAAGTGTGGGAGTGTGTTTCTTTCAAACTGAGTATCTTTACATCGTTTGCATATCTTTACTATTCCAATTGTGTATCTTTACATCGTTTGCGTATCTTTACAATTCCAATTGTGTATCTTTACATCGTTTGCGTATCTTTACTATTCCAATTGTGTATCTTTTCATTTCTCGTTTGAGTATCTTTCTGTAACGCTTCTGATGCGAGTTTCTATTGAATTTGAGAGTTTTGCAAGTGTGGGAGTGTGTTTCTTTCAAACTGAGTATCTTTACATCGTTTGCGTATCTTTACTATTCCAATTGTGTATCTTTACATCGTTTGCGTATCTTTACTATTCCAATTGTGTATCTTTTCATTTCTCGTTTGAGTATCTTTCTGTAAGGCTTCTGATGCGAGTTTCTATTGTATTTGAGAGTCTTGCAAGTGTGGGAGTGTGTTTCTTTCAAACTGACTATCTTTACATCGTTTGCGAATCTTTACTATTCTAATTGTGTATATTTACATCGTTTCCGTATCATTACTATTGCAATTGTTTATCTTTACATCGTTTGCGTATATTTACTATTCCAATTGTTTATCTTTTCATTTCTCGTTTGAGTATCTTTCTGTAAGGCTTCTGATGCGAGTTTCTATTGTATTTGAGAGTTTTGCAAGTGTGGGAGTGTGTTTCTTTCAAACTGACTATCTTTACATCGTTTGCGTATCTTTACTATTCCAATTGTGTATCTTTACATCGTTTGCGTATCTTTACTATTCCAATTGTGTATCTTTTCTTTTCTCGTTTAAGTATCTTTCTGTAAGGCTTCTGATGCTAGTTTTTATTGTATTTGAGAGTCTTGCAAGTGTGGGAGTGTGTTTCTTTCAAACTGACTATCTTTATATCGTTTGCGTATCTTTACTATTCCAATTGTGTATCTTTACATCGTTTGCGTATCTTTACTATTCCAATTGTGTATCTTTTCTTTTCTCGTTTAAGTATCTTTCTGTAAGGCTTTCTGATGCGAGTTTCTATTGAATTTGAGAGTTTTGCAAGTGTGGGAGTGTGTTTCTTTCAAACTGACTATCTTTACATCGTTTGCGTATCTTTACTATTCCAATTGTGTATCTTTTCATTTCTCGTTTGAGTATCTTTCTGTAAGGCTTTCTGATGCGAGTTTCTATTGAATTTGAGAGTTTTGCAAGTGTGGGAGTGTGTTTCTTTCAAACTGAGTATCTTTACATCGTTTGCGTATCTTTACTATTCCAATTGTGTATCTTTTCATTTCTCGTTTGAGTATCTTTCTGTAAGGCTTCTGATGCGAGTTTCTATTGTATTTGAGAGTCTTGCAAGTGTGGGAGTGTGTTTCTTTCAAACTGAGTATCTTTACATCGTTTGCGTATCTTTACTATTCCAATTCTGTATCTTTACATCGTTTGCGTATCTTTACTATTCCAATTCTGTATCTTTACATCGTTTGCGTATCTTTACTATTCCAATTGTGTATCTTTTCATTTCTCCTTTGAGTATCTTTCTGTAAGGCTTCTGATGCGAGTTTCTATTGTATTTGAGAGTTTTGTAAGTGTGCGAGTGTGTTTCTTTCCAACTGAGTATCTTTACATCGTTTGCGTATCTTTACTATTCCAATTGTGTATCTTTACATCGTTTGCGTATCTTTACTATTCCAATTGTGTATCTTTTCATTTCTCCTTTGAGTATCTTTCTGTAAGGCTTCTGATGCGAGTTTCTATTGTATTTGAGAGTTTTGCAAGTGTGGGAGTGTGTTTCTTTCAAACTGAGTATCTTTACATCGTTTGCGTATCTTTACTATTCCAATTGTGTATCTTTACATCGTTTGCGTATCTTTACTATTCCAATTGTGTATCTTTTCCTTTCTCGTTTGAGTATCTTTCTGTAAGGCTTCTGATGCTAGTTTCTATTGTATTTGAGAGTCTTGCAAGTGTGGGAGTGTGTTTCTTTCAAACTGAGTATCTTTACATAGTTTGCGTTTCTTTACTATTCCAATTGTGTATCTTTACATCGTTTGCGTATCTTTACTATTCCAATTGTGTATCGTTTCATTTCTCGTTTGAGAATCTTTCTGTAAGGCTTTCTGATGCGAGTTTCTATTGAATTTGAGAGTTTTGCAAGTGTGGGAGTGTGTTTCTTTCAAACTGAGTATCTTTACCTCGTTTGCGTATCTTTACTATTCTAATTGTGTATCTTTACATCGTTTGCGTATCTTTACTATTCCAATTGTGTATCTTTTCATTTCTCGTTTGAGTATCTTTCTGTAACGCTTTCTGATGCGAGTTTCTATTGAATTTGAGAGTTTTGCAAGTGTGGGTGTGTGTTTCTTTCAAACTGACTATCTTTACATCGTTTGCGTATCTTTACTATTCCAATTGTGTATCTTTTCATTTCTCGTTTGAGTATCTTTCTGTAAGGCTTCTGATGCGAGTTTCTATTGTATTTGAGAGTTTTGCAAGTGTGGGAGTGTGTTTCTTTCAAACTGAGTTTCTTTACATCGTTTGCGTATCTTTACTATTCCAATTGTGTATCTTTACATCGTTTGCGTATCTTTACTATTCCAATTGTGTATCTTTTCTTTTCTCGTTTGAGTATCTTTCTGTAAGGCTTCTGATGCGAGTTTCTATTGTATTTGAGAGTCTTGCAAGTGTGGGAGTGTGTTTCTTTCAAACTGACTACCTTTACATCGTTTGCGAATCTTTACTATTCCAATTGTGTATATTTACATCGTTTCCGTATCATTACTATTGCAATTGTTTATCTTTACATCGTTTGCGTATCTTTACTATTCCAATTGTGTATCTTTTCATTTCTCGTTTGAGTATCTTTCTATAAGGCTTCTGATGCGAGTTTCTATTGTATTTGAGAGTTTTGCAAGTGTGGGAGTGTGTTTCTTTCAAACTGAGTATCTTTACATCGTTTGCATATCTTTACTATTCCAATTGTGTATCTTTACATCGTTTGCGTATCTTTACAATTCCAATTGTGTATCTTTACATCGTTTGCGTATCTTTACTATTCCAATTGTGTATCTTTTCATTTCTCGTTTGAGTATCTTTCTGTAACGCTTCTGATGCGAGTTTCTATTGAATTTGAGAGTTTTGCAAGTGTGGGAGTGTGTTTCTTTCAAACTGAGTATCTTTACATCGTTTGCGTATCTTTACTATTCCAATTGTGTATCTTTACATCGTTTGCGTATCTTTACTATTCCAATTGTGTATCTTTTCATTTCTCGTTTGAGTATCTTTCTGTAAGGCTTCTGATGCGAGTTTCTATTGTATTTCAGAGTTTTGCAAGTGTGGGAGTGTGTTTCTTTCAAACTGAGTATCTTTACATCGTTTGCGTAACTTTACTATTCCAATTGTTTATCTTTACATCGTTTGCGTATCTTTACTATTCCAATTGTGTATCTTTTCATTTCTCGTTTGAGTATCTTTCTGTAAGGCTTCTGATGCGAGTTTCTATTGTATTTGAGAGTCTTGCAAGTGTGGGAGTGTGTTTCTTTCAAACTGACTATCTTTACATCGTTTGCGAATCTTTACTATTCTAATTGTGTATATTTACATCGTTTCCGTATCATTACTATTGCAATTGTTTATCTTTACATCGTTTGCGTATATTTACTATTCCAATTGTTTATCTTTTCATTTCTCGTTTGAGTATCTTTCTGTAAGGCTTCTGATGCGAGTTTCTATTGTATTTGAGAGTTTTGCAAGTGTGGGAGTGTGTTTCTTTCAAACTGAGTATCTTTACATCGTTTGCGTATCTTTACTATTCCAATTGTGTATCTTTACATCGTTTGCGTATCTTTACTATTCCAATTGTGTATCTTTTCTTTTCTCGTTTGAGGATCTTTCTGTAAGGCTTCTGATGCTAGTTTCTATTGTATTTGAGAGTCTTGCAAGTGTGGGAGTGTGTTTCTTTCAAACTGAGTATCTTTACATAGTTTGCGTTTCTTTACTATTCCAATTGTGTATCTTTACATCGTTTGCGTATCTTTACTATTCCAATTGTGTATCGTTTCATTTCTCGTTTGAGAATCTTTCTGTAAGGCTTTCTGATGCGAGTTTCTATTGA
Organism: Argentina anserina; assembly: GCF_933775445.1. NCBI lineage: Eukaryota > Viridiplantae > Streptophyta > Magnoliopsida > Rosales > Rosaceae > Argentina > Argentina anserina. The sequence goes on along the minus strand of NW_026089400.1, from coordinate 287,589 downwards.
ATTTGAGAGTTTTGCAAGTGTGGGAGTGTGTTTCTTTCAAACTGAGTATCTTTACATCGTTTGCGTATCTTTACTATTCCAATTGTGTATCTTTTCATTTCTCGTTTGAGTATCTTTCTGTAAGGCTTCTGATGCGAGTTTCTATTGTATTTGAGAGTTTTGCAAGTGTGGGAGTGTGTTTCTTTCAAACTGAGTATCTTTACATCGTTTGCGTATCTTTACTATTCCAATTCTGTATCTTTACATCGTTTGCGTATCTTTACTATTCCAATTGTGTATCTTTTCATTTCTCCTTTGAGTATCTTTCTGTAAGGCTTCTGATGCGAGTTTCTATTGTATTTGAGAGTCTTGCAAGTGTGGGAGTGTGTTTCTTTCAAACTGACTACCTTTACATCGTTTGCGAATCTTTACTATTCCAATTGTGTATATTTACATCGTTTCCGTATCATTACTATTGCAATTGTTTATCTTTACATCGTTTGCGTATCTTTACTATTCCAATTGTGTATCTTTTCATTTCTCCTTTGAGTATCTTTCTGTAAGGCTTCTGATGCGAGTTTCTATTGTATTTGAGAGTCTTGCAAGTGTGGGAGTGTGTTTCTTTCAAACTGACTATCTTTACATCGTTTGCGAATCTTTACTATTCTAATTGTGTATATTTACATCGTTTCCGTATCATTACTATTGCAATTGTTTATCTTTACATCGTTTGCGTATATTTACTATTCCAATTGTTTATCTTTTCATTTCTCGTTTGAGTATCTTTCTGTAAGGCTTCTGATGCGAGTTTCTATTGTATTTGAGAGTTTTGCAAGTGTGGGAGTGTGTTTCTTTCAAACTGAGTATCTTTACATCGTTTGCGTATCTTTACTATTCCAATTGTGTATCTTTACATCGTTTGCGTATCTTTACTATTCCAATTGTGTATCTTTTCCTTTCTCGTTTGAGTATCTTTCTGTAAGGCTTCTGATGCGAGTTTCTATTGTATTTGAGAGTTTTGCAAATGTGGGAGTGTGTTTCTTTCAAACTGAGTATCTTTACATCGTTTGCGTATCTTTACTATTCCAATTGTGTATCTTTTCTTTTCTCGTTTGAGTATCTTTCTGTAAGGCTTCTGATGCGAGTTTCTATTGTATTTGAGAGTCTTGCAAGTGTGGGAGTGTGTTTCTTTCAAACTGACTACCTTTACATCGTTTGCGAATCTTTACTATTCCAATTGTGTATATTTACATCGTTTCCGTATCATTACTATTCCAATTCTGTATCTTTACATCGTTTGCGTATCTTTACTATTCCAATTGTGTATCTTTTCATTTCTCCTTTGAGTATCTTTCTGTAAGGCTTCTGATGCGAGTTTCTATTGTATTTGAGAGTTTTGTAAGTGTGCGAGTGTGTTTCTTTCCAACTGAGTATCTTTACATCGTTTGCGTATCTTTACTATTCCAATTGTGTATCTTTACATCGTTTGCGTATCTTTACTATTCCAATTGTGTATCTTTTCATTTCTCGTTTGACTATCTTTCTATAAGGCTTCTGATGCGAGTTTCTATTGTATTTGAGAGTTTTGCAAGTGTGGGAGTGTGTTTCTTTCAAACTGAGTATCTTTACATCGTTTGCATATCTTTACTATTCCAATTGTGTATCTTTACATCGTTTGCGTATCTTTACAATTCCAATTGTGTATCTTTACATCGTTTGCGTATCTTTACTATTCCAATTGTGTATCTTTTCATTTCTCGTTTGAGTATCTTTCTGTAACGCTTCTGATGCGAGTTTCTATTGAATTTGAGAGTTTTGCAAGTGTGGGAGTGTGTTTCTTTCAAACTGAGTATCTTTACATCGTTTGCGTATCTTTACTATTCCAATTGTGTATCTTTACATCGTTTGCGTATCTTTACTATTCCAATTGTGTATCTTTTCATTTCTCGTTTGAGTATCTTTCTGTAAGGCTTCTGATGCGAGTTTCTATTGTATTTGAGAGTCTTGCAAGTGTGGGAGTGTGTTTCTTTCAAACTGACTATCTTTACATCGTTTGCGAATCTTTACTATTCTAATTGTGTATATTTACATCGTTTCCGTATCATTACTATTGCAATTGTTTATCTTTACATCGTTTGCGTATATTTACTATTCCAATTGTTTATCTTTTCATTTCTCGTTTGAGTATCTTTCTGTAAGGCTTCTGATGCGAGTTTCTATTGTATTTGAGAGTTTTGCAAGTGTGGGAGTGTGTTTCTTTCAAACTGACTATCTTTACATCGTTTGCGTATCTTTACTATTCCAATTGTGTATCTTTACATCGTTTGCGTATCTTTACTATTCCAATTGTGTATCTTTTCTTTTCTCGTTTAAGTATCTTTCTGTAAGGCTTCTGATGCTAGTTTTTATTGTATTTGAGAGTCTTGCAAGTGTGGGAGTGTGTTTCTTTCAAACTGACTATCTTTATATCGTTTGCGTATCTTTACTATTCCAATTGTGTATCTTTACATCGTTTCCGTATCTTTACTATTCCAATTGTGTATCTTTTCTTTTCTCGTTTAAGTATCTTTCTGTAAGGCTTTCTGATGCGAGTTTCTATTGAATTTGAGAGTTTTGCAAGTGTGGGAGTGTGTTTCTTTCAAACTGACTATCTTTACATCGTTTGCGTATCTTTACTATTCCAATTGTGTATCTTTTCATTTCTCGTTTGAGTATCTTTCTGTAAGGCTTTCTGATGCGAGTTTCTATTGAATTTGAGAGTTTTGCAAGTGTGGGAGTGTGTTTCTTTCAAACTGAGTATCTTTACATCGTTTGCGTATCTTTACTATTCCAATTGTGTATCTTTTCATTTCTCGTTTGAGTATCTTTCTGTAAGGCTTCTGATGCGAGTTTCTATTGTATTTGAGAGTCTTGCAAGTGTGGGAGTGTGTTTCTTTCAAACTGAGTATCTTTACATCGTTTGCGTATCTTTACTATTCCAATTCTGTATCTTTACATCGTTTGCGTATCTTTACTATTCCAATTCTGTATCTTTACATCGTTTGCGTATCTTTACTATTCCAATTGTGTATCTTTTCATTTCTCCTTTGAGTATCTTTCTGTAAGGCTTCTGATGCGAGTTTCTATTGTATTTGAGAGTTTTGTAAGTGTGCGAGTGTGTTTCTTTCCAACTGAGTATCTTTACATCGTTTGCGTATCTTTACTATTCCAATTGTGTATCTTTACATCGTTTGCGTATCTTTACTATTCCAATTGTGTATCTTTTCATTTCTCCTTTGAGTATCTTTCTGTAAGGCTTCTGATGCGAGTTTCTATTGTATTTGAGAGTTTTGCAAGTGTGGGAGTGTGTTTCTTTCAAACTGAGTATCTTTACATCGTTTCCGTATCTTTACTATTCCAATTGTGTATCTTTACATCGTTTGCGTATCTTTACTATTCCAATTGTGTATCTTTTCCTTTCTCGTTTGAGTATCTTTCTGTAAGGCTTCTGATGCTAGTTTCTATTGTATTTGAGAGTCTTGCAAGTGTGGGAGTGTGTTTCTTTCAAACTGAGTATCTTTACATAGTTTGCGTTTCTTTACTATTCCAATTGTGTATCTTTACATCGTTTGCGTATCTTTACTATTCCAATTGTGTATCGTTTCATTTCTCGTTTGAGAATCTTTCTGTAAGGCTTTCTGATGCGAGTTTCTATTGAATTTGAGAGTTTTGCAAGTGTGGGAGTGTGTTTCTTTCAAACTGAGTATCTTTACCTCGTTTGCGTATCTTTACTATTCTAATTGTGTATCTTTACATCGTTTGCGTATCTTTACTATTCCAATTGTGTATCTTTTCATTTCTCGTTTGAGTATCTTTCTGTAACGCTTTCTGATGCGAGTTTCTATTGAATTTGAGAGTTTTGCAAGTGTGGGTGTGTGTTTCTTTCAAACTGACTATCTTTACATCGTTTGCGTATCTTTACTATTCCAATTGTGTATCTTTTCATTTCTCGTTTGAGTATCTTTCTGTAAGGCTTCTGATGCGAGTTTCTATTGTATTTGAGAGTTTTGCAAGTGTGGGAGTGTGTTTCTTTCAAACTGAGTTTCTTTACATCGTTTGCGTATCTTTACTATTCCAATTGTGTATCTTTACATCGTTTGCGTATCTTTACTATTCCAATTGTGTATCTTTTCTTTTCTCGTTTGAGTATCTTTCTGTAAGGCTTCTGATGCGAGTTTCTATTGTATTTGAGAGTCTTGCAAGTGTGGGAGTGTGTTTCTTTCAAACTGACTACCTTTACATCGTTTGCGAATCTTTACTATTCCAATTGTGTATATTTACATCGTTTCCGTATCATTACTATTGCAATTGTTTATCTTTACATCGTTTGCGTATCTTTACTATTCCAATTGTGTATCTTTTCATTTCTCGTTTGACTATCTTTCTATAAGGCTTCTGATGCGAGTTTCTATTGTATTTGAGAGTTTTGCAAGTGTGGGAGTGTGTTTCTTTCAAACTGAGTATCTTTACATCGTTTGCGTATCTTTACTATTCCAATTGTGTATCTTTACATCGTTTGCGTATCTTTACAATTCCAATTGTGTATCTTTACATCGTTTGCGTATCTTTACTATTCCAATTGTGTATCTTTTCATTTCTCGTTTGAGTATCTTTCTGTAACGCTTCTGATGCGAGTTTCTATTGAATTTGAGAGTTTTGCAAGTGTGGGAGTGTGTTTCTTTCAAACTGAGTATCTTTACATCGTTTGCGTATCTTTACTATTCCAATTGTGTATCTTTACATCGTTTGCGTATCTTTACTATTCCAATTGTGTATCTTTTCATTTCTCGTTTGAGTATCTTTCTGTAAGGCTTCTGATGCGAGTTTCTATTGTATTTCAGAGTTTTGCAAGTGTGGGAGTGTGTTTCTTTCAAACTGAGTATCTTTACATCGTTTGCGTAACTTTACTATTCCAATTGTTTATCTTTACATCGTTTGCGTATCTTTACTATTCCAATTGTGTATCTTTTCATTTCTCGTTTGAGTATCTTTCTGTAAGGCTTCTGATGCGAGTTTCTATTGTATTTGAGAGTCTTGCAAGTGTGGGAGTGTGTTTCTTTCAAACTGACTATCTTTACATCGTTTGCGAATCTTTACTATTCTAATTGTGTATATTTACATCGTTTCCGTATCATTACTATTGCAATTGTTTATCTTTACATCGTTTGCGTATATTTACTATTCCAATTGTTTATCTTTTCATTTCTCGTTTGAGTATCTTTCTGTAAGGCTTCTGATGCGAGTTTCTATTGTATTTGAGAGTTTTGCAAGTGTGGGAGTGTGTTTCTTTCAAACTGAGTATCTTTACATCGTTTGCGTATCTTTACTATTCCAATTGTGTATCTTTACATCGTTTGCGTATCTTTACTATTCCAATTGTGTATCTTTTCCTTTCTCGTTTGAGTATCTTTCTGTAAGGCTTCTGATGCTAGTTTCTATTGTATTTGAGAGTCTTGCAAGTGTGGGAGTGTGTTTCTTTCAAACTGAGTATCTTTACATAGTTTGCGTTTCTTTACTATTCCAATTGTGTATCTTTACATCGTTTGCGTATCTTTACTATTCCAATTGTGTATCGTTTCATTTCTCGTTTGAGAATCTTTCTGTAAGGCTTTCTGATGCGAGTTTCTATTGAATTTGAGAGTTTTGCAAGTGTGGGAGTGTGTTTCTTTCAAACTGAGTATCTTTACATCGTTTGCGTATCTTTACTATTCCAATTGTGTATCTTTTCATTTCTCGTTTGAGTATCTTTCTGTAAGGCTTCTGATGCGAGTTTCTATTGTATTTGAGAGTTTTGCAAGTGTGGGAGTGTGTTTCTTTCAAACTGAGTATCTTTACATCGTTTGCGTATCTTTACTATTCCAATTCTGTATCTTTACATCGTTTGCGTATCTTTACTATTCCAATTGTGTATCTTTTCATTTCTCCTTTGAGTATCTTTCTGTAAGGCTTCTGATGCGAGTTTCTATTGTATTTGAGAGTCTTGCAAGTGTGGGAGTGTGTTTCTTTCAAACTGACTACCTTTACATCGTTTGCGAATCTTTACTATTCCAATTGTGTATATTTACATCGTTTCCGTATCATTACTATTGCAATTGTTTATCTTTACATCGTTTGCGTATCTTTACTATTCCAATTGTGTATCTTTTCATTTCTCCTTTGAGTATCTTTCTGTAAGGCTTCTGATGCGAGTTTCTATTGTATTTGAGAGTCTTGCAAGTGTGGGAGTGTGTTTCTTTCAAACTGACTATCTTTACATCGTTTGCGAATCTTTACTATTCTAATTGTGTATATTTACATCGTTTCCGTATCATTACTATTGCAATTGTTTATCTTTACATCGTTTGCGTATATTTACTATTCCAATTGTTTATCTTTTCATTTCTCGTTTGAGTATCTTTCTGTAAGGCTTCTGATGCGAGTTTCTATTGTATTTGAGAGTTTTGCAAGTGTGGGAGTGTGTTTCTTTCAAACTGAGTATCTTTACATCGTTTGCGTATCTTTACTATTCCAATTGTGTATCTTTACATCGTTTGCGTATCTTTACTATTCCAATTGTGTATCTTTTCCTTTCTCGTTTGAGTATCTTTCTGTAAGGCTTCTGATGCGAGTTTCTATTGTATTTGAGAGTTTTGCAAATGTGGGAGTGTGTTTCTTTCAAACTGAGTATCTTTACATCGTTTGCGTATCTTTACTATTCCAATTGTGTATCTTTTCTTTTCTCGTTTGAGTATCTTTCTGTAAGGCTTCTGATGCGAGTTTCTATTGTATTTGAGAGTCTTGCAAGTGTGGGAGTGTGTTTCTTTCAAACTGACTACCTTTACATCGTTTGCGAATCTTTACTATTCCAATTGTGTATATTTACATCGTTTCCGTATCATTACTATTCCAATTCTGTATCTTTACATCGTTTGCGTATCTTTACTATTCCAATTGTGTATCTTTTCATTTCTCCTTTGAGTATCTTTCTGTAAGGCTTCTGATGCGAGTTTCTATTGTATTTGAGAGTTTTGTAAGTGTGCGAGTGTGTTTCTTTCCAACTGAGTATCTTTACATCGTTTGCGTATCTTTACTATTCCAATTGTGTATCTTTACATCGTTTGCGTATCTTTACTATTCCAATTGTGTATCTTTTCATTTCTCGTTTGACTATCTTTCTATAAGGCTTCTGATGCGAGTTTCTATTGTATTTGAGAGTTTTGCAAGTGTGGGAGTGTGTTTCTTTCAAACTGAGTATCTTTACATCGTTTGCGTATCTTTACTATTCCAATTGTGTATCTTTACATCGTTTGCGTATCTTTACAATTCCAATTGTGTATCTTTACATCGTTTGCGTATCTTTACTATTCCAATTGTGTATCTTTTCATTTCTCGTTTGAGTATCTTTCTGTAACGCTTCTGATGCGAGTTTCTATTGAATTTGAGAGTTTTGCAAGTGTGGGAGTGTGTTTCTTTCAAACTGAGTATCTTTACATCGTTTGCGTATCTTTACTATTCCAATTGTGTATCTTTACATCGTTTGCGTATCTTTACTATTCCAATTGTGTATCTTTTCATTTCTCGTTTGAGTATCTTTCTGTAAGGCTTCTGATGCGAGTTTCTATTGTATTTCAGAGTTTTGCAAGTGTGGGAGTGTGTTTCTTTCAAACTGAGTATCTTTACATCGTTTGCGTAACTTTACTATTCCAATTGTTTATCTTTACATCGTTTGCGTATCTTTACTATTCCAATTGTGTATCTTTTCATTTCTCGTTTGAGTATCTTTCTGTAAGGCTTCTGATGCGAGTTTCTATTGTATTTGAGAGTCTTGCAAGTGTGGGAGTGTGTTTCTTTCAAACTGACTATCTTTACATCGTTTGCGAATCTTTACTATTCTAATTGTGTATATTTACATCGTTTCCGTATCATTACTATTGCAATTGTTTATCTTTACATCGTTTGCGTATATTTACTATTCCAATTGTTTATCTTTTCATTTCTCGTTTGAGTATCTTTCTGTAAGGCTTCTGATGCGAGTTTCTATTGTATTTGAGAGTTTTGCAAGTGTGGGAGTGTGTTTCTTTCAAACTGAGTATCTTTACATCGTTTGCGTATCTTTACTATTCCAATTGTGTATCTTTACATCGTTTGCGTATCTTTACTATTCCAATTGTGTATCTTTTCCTTTCTCGTTTGAGTATCTTTCTGTAAGGCTTCTGATGCTAGTTTCTATTGTATTTGAGAGTCTTGCAAGTGTGGGAGTGTGTTTCTTTCAAACTGAGTATCTTTACATCGTTTGCGAATCTTTACTATTCCAATTGTGTATCTTTACATCGTTTGCGTATCTTTACTATTCCAATTGTGTATCGTTTCATTTCTCGTTTGAGAATCTTTCTGTAAGGCTTTCTGATGCGAGTTTCTATTGAATTTGAGAGTTTTGCAAGTGTGGGAGTGTGTTTCTTTCAAACTGAGTATCTTTACATCGTTTGCGTATCTTTACTATTCCAATTGTGTATCTTTTCATTTCTCGTTTGAGTATCTTTCTGTAAGGCTTCTGATGCGAGTTTCTATTGTATTTGAGAGTTTTGCAAGTGTGGGAGTGTGTTTCTTTCAAACTGAGTATCTTTACATCGTTTGCGTATCTTTACTATTCCAATTCTGTATCTTTACATCGTTTGCGTATCTTTACTATTCCAATTCTGTATCTTTACATCGTTTGCGTATCTTTACTATTCCAATTGTGTATCTTTTCATTTCTCCTTTGAGTATCTTTCTGTAAGGCTTCTGATGCGAGTTTCTATTGTATTTGAGAGTTTTGTAAGTGTGCGAGTGTGTTTCTTTCCAACTGAGTATCTTTACATCGTTTGCGTATCTTTACTATTCCAATTGTGTATCTTTACATCGTTTGCGTATCTTTACTATTCCAATTGTGTATCTTTTCATTTCTCCTTTGAGTATCTTTCTGTAAGGCTTCTGATGCGAGTTTCTATTGTATTTGAGAGTTTTGCAAGTGTGGGAGTGTGTTTCTTTCAAACTGAGTATCTTTACATCGTTTGCGTATCTTTACTATTCCAATTGTGTATCTTTACATCGTTTGCGTATCTTTACTATTCCAATTGTGTATCTTTTCCTTTCTCGTTTGAGTATCTTTCTGTAAGGCTTCTGATGCTAGTTTCTATTGTATTTGAGAGTCTTGCAAGTGTGGGAGTGTGTTTCTTTCAAACTGACTATCTTTACATCGTTTGCGAATCTTTACTATTCCAATTGTGTATCTTTACATCGTTTCCGTATCTTTACTATTGCAATTGTTTATCTTTACATCGTTTGCGTATCTTTACTATTCCAATTGTGTATCTTTTCATTTCTCGTTTGAGTATCTTTCTGTAAGGCTTCTGATGCGAGTTTCTATTGTATTTGAGAGTTTTGCAAGTGTGGGAGTGTGTTTCTTTCAAACTGAGTATCTTTACATCGTTTGCGTATCTTTACTATTCCAATTGTGTATCTTTACATCGTTTGCGTATCTTTACTATTCCAATTGTGTATCTTTTCTTTTCTCGTTTAAGTATCTTTCTGTAAGGCTTCTGATGCTAGTTTCTATTGTATTTGAGAGTCTTGCAAGTGTGGGAGTGTGTTTCTTTCAAACTGACTATCTTTACATCGTTTGCGTATCTTTACTATTCCAATTGTGTATCTTTACATCGTTTCCGTATCTTTACTATTGCAATTGTTTATCTTTACATCGTTTGCGTATCTTTACTATTCCAATTGTGTATCTTTTCATTTCTCGTTTGAGTATCTTTCTGTAAGGCTTCTGATGCGAGTTTCTATTGTATTTGAGAGTTTTGCAAGTGTGGGAGTGTGTTTCTTTCAAACTGAGTATCTTTACATCGTTTTCGTATCTTTACTATTCCAATTGTGTATCTTTTCATTTCTCGTTTGAGTATCTTTCTGTAAGGCTTCTGATGCGAGTTTCTATTGAATTTGAGAGTTTTGCAAGTGTGGGAGTGTGTTTCTTTCAAACTGAGTATCTTTACATCGTTTGCGTATCTTTACTATTCCAATTGTGTATCTTTACATCGTTTGCGTATCTTTACTATTCCAATTGTGTATCTTTTCATTTCTCGTTTGAGTATCTTTCTGTAAGGCTTCTGATGCGAGTTTCTATTGTATTTGAGAGTCTTGCAAGTGTGGGAGTGTGTTTCTTTCAAACTGACTATCTTTACATCGTTTGCGAATCTTTACTATTCTAATTGTGTATATTTACATCGTTTCCGTATCATTACTATTGCAATTGTTTATCTTTACATCGTTTGCGTATCTTTACTATTCCAATTGTGTATCTTTTCATTTCTCGTTTGAGTATCTTTCTGTAAGGCTTCTGATGCGAGTTTCTATTGTATTTGAGAGTTTTGCAAGTGTGGGAGTGTGTTTCTTTCAAACTGAGTATCTTTACATCGTTTGCGTATCTTTACTATTCCAATTGTGTATCTTTTCCTTTCTCGTTTGAGTATCTTTCTGTAAGGCTTCTGATGCTAGTTTCTATTGTATTTGAGAGTCTTGCAAGTGTGGGAGTGTGTTTCTTTCAAACTGACTACCTTTAAATTGTTTGCGAATCTTTACTATTCCAATTGTGTATCTTTACATCGTTTCCGTATCTTTACTTTTGCAATTGTTTATCTTTACATCGTTTGCGTATCTTTACTATTCCAATTGTGTATCTTTTCATTTCTCGTTTGAGTATCTTTCTGTAAGGCTTCTGATGCGAGTTTCTATTGTATTTGAGAGTTTTGCAAGTGTGGGAGTGTGTTTCTTTCAAACTGAGTATCTTTACATCGTTTGCGTATCTTTACTATTCCAATTGTGTATCTTTACATCGTTTGCGTATCTTTACTATTCCAATTGTGTATCTTTTCCTTTCTCGTTTGAGTATCTTTCTGTAAGGCTTCTGATGCTAGTTTCTATTGTATTTGAGAGTCTTGCAAGTGTGGGAGTGTGTTTCTTTCAAACTGACTATCTTTACATCGTTTGCGAATCTTTACTATTCCAATTGTGTATCTTTACATCGTTTCCGTATCTTTACTATTGCAATTGTTTATCTTTACATCGTTTGCGTATCTTTACTATTCCAATTGTGTATCTTTTCATTTCTCGTTTGAGTATCTTTCTGTAAGGCTTTCTGATGCGAGTTTCTATTCAATTTGAGAGTTTTGCAAGTGTGGGAGTGTGTTTCTTTCAAACTGAGTATCTTTACATAGTTTGCGTATCTTTACTATTCCAATTGTGTATCTTTACATCGTTTGCGTATCTTTACTATTCCAATTGTGTATCTTTTCATTTCTCGTTTGAGTATCTTTCTGTAAGGCTTCTGATGCGAGTTTCTATTGTATTTGAGAGTCTTGCAAGTGTGGGAGTGTGTTTCTTTCAAACTGAGTATCTTTACATAGTTTGCGTTTCTTTACTATTCCAATTGTGTATCTTTACATCGTTTGCGTATCTTTACTATTCCAATTGTGTATCTTTTCATTTCTCGTTTGAGTATCTTTCTGTAAGGCTTCTGATGCGAGTTTCTATTGTATTTGAGAGTTTTGCAAGTGTGGGAGTGTGTTTCTTTCAAACTGAGTATCTTTACATCGTTTGCGTATCTTTACTATTCCAATTGTGTATCTTTACATCTTTTGCGTATCTTTACTATTCCAATTGTGTATCTTTTCATGTCTCGTTTGAGTATCTTTCTGTAAGCCTACTGATGCGAGTTTCAATTGTATTTGAGAGTTTTGTAAGTGTGCGAGTGTGTTTCTTTCCAACTGAGTATCTTTACATCGTTTGCGTATCTTTACTATTCCAATTGTGTATCTTTACATCGTTTGCGTATCTTTACTATTCCAATTGTGTATCTTTTCATTTCTCCTTTGAGTATCTTTCTGTAAGGCTTCTGATGCGAGTTTCTATTGTATTTGAGAGTTTTGCAAGTGTGGGAGTGTGTTTCTTTCAAACTGAGTATCTTTACATCGTTTGCGTATCTTTATTATTCCAATTGTGTATCTTTTCCTTTCTCGTTTGAGTATCTTTCTGTAAGGCTTCTGATGCTAGTTTCTATTGTATTTGAGAGTCTTGCAAGTGTGGGAGTGTGTTTCTTTCAAACTGAGTATCTTTACATCGTTTGCGTATCTTTACTATTCCAATTGTGTATCTTTACATCGTTTCCGTATCTTTACTATTCCAATTGTGTATCTTTACATCGTTTGCGTATCTTTACTATTCCAACTGTGTATCTTTTCATTTCTCGTTTGAGTATCTTTCTGTAAGGCTTCTGATGCGAGTTTCTGTTGTATTTGAGAGTTTTGCAAGTGTGGGAGTGTGTTTCTTTCAAACTGAGTATCTTTACATCGTTTTCGTATCTTTACTATTCCAATTGTGTATCTTTTCATTTCTCGTTTGAGTATCTTTCTGTAAGGCTTCTGATGCGAGTTTCTATTGAATTTGAGAGTTTTGCAAGTGTGGGAGTGTGTTTCTTTCAAACTGAGTATCTTTACATCGTTTGCGTATCTTTACTATTCCAATTGTGTATCTTTACATCGTTTGCGTATCTTTACTATTCCAATTGTGTATCTTTTCATTTCTCGTTTGAGTATCTTTCTGTAAGGCTTCTGATGCGAGTTTCTATTGTATTTGAGAGTTTTGCAAGTGTGGGAGTGTGTTTCTTTCAAACTGACTATCTTTACATCGTTTGCGAATCTTTACTATTCTAATTGTGTATATTTACATCGTTTCCGTATCATTACTATTGCAATTGTTTATCTTTACATCGTTTGCGTATCTTTACTATTCCAATTGTGTATCTTTTCATTTCTCGTTTGAGTATCTTTCTGTAAGGCTTCTGATGCGAGTTTCTATTGTATTTGAGAATTTTGCAAGTGTGGGAGTGTGTTTCTTTCAAACTGAGTATCTTTACATCGTTTGCGTATCTTTACTATTCCAATTGTGTATCTTTTCCTTTCTCGTTTGAGTATCTTTCTGTAAGGCTTCTGATGCGAGTTTCTATTGTATTTGAGAGTTTTGCAAGTGTGGGAGTGTGTTTCTTTCAAACTGAGTATCTTTACATCGTTTGCGTATCTTTACTATTCCAATTGTGTATCTTTACATGGTTTCCGTATCTTTACTATTCCAATTGTGTATCTTTACATCGTTTGCGTATCTTTACTATTCCAATTGTGTATCTTTTCCTTTCTCGTTTGAGTATCTTTCTGTAAGGCTTCTGATGCTAGTTTCTATTGTATTTGAGAGTCTTGCAAGTGTGGGAGTGTGTTTCTTTCAAACTGAGTATCTTTACATAGTTTGCGTTTCTTTACTATTCCAATTGTGTATCTTTACATCGTTTGCGTATCTTTACTATTCCAATTGTGTATCTTTTCATTTCTCGTTTGAGTATCTTTCTCTAAGGCTTCTGATGCGAGTTTCTATTGTATTTGAGAGTTTTGCAAGTGTGGGAGTGTGTTTCTTTCAAACTGAGTATCTTTACATCGTTTGCGTATCTTTACTATTCCAATTGTGTATCTTTACATCGTTTGCGTATCTTTACTATTCCAACTGTGTATCTTTTCTTTTTTCGTTTGAGTATCTTTCTGTAAGGCTTCTGATGCGAGTTTCTATTGTATTTGAGAGTCTTGCAAGTGTGGGAGTGTGTTTCTTTCAAACTGACTATCTTTACATCGTTTGCGAATCTTTACTATTCTAATTGTGTATATTTACATCGTTTCCGTATCATTACTATTGCAATTGTTTATCTTTACATCGTTTGCGTATCTTTACTATTCCAATTGTGTATCTTTTCATTTCTCGTTTGAGTATCTTTCTGTAAGGCTTCTGATGCGAGTTTCTATTGTATTTGAGAGTTTTGCAAGTGTGGGAGTGTGTTTCTTTCAAACTGAGTATCTTTACATCGTTTGCGTATCTTTACTATTCCAATTGTGTATCTTTTCTTTTCTCGTTTAAGTATCTTTCTGTAAGGCTTCTGATGCTAGTTTCTATTGTATTTGAGAGTCTTGCAAGTGTGGGAGTGTGTTTCTTTCAAACTGAGTATCTTTACATCGTTTGCGTATCTTTACTATTCCAATTGTGTATCTTTACATCGTTTCCGTATCTTTAATATTCCAATTGTGTATCTTTACATCGTTTGCGTATCTTTACTATTCCAATTGTGTATCTTTTCATTTCTCGTTTGAGTATCTTTCTGTAAGGCTTTCTGATGCGAGTTTCTATTGAATTTGAGAGTTTTGCAAATGTGGGAGTGTGTTTCTTTCAAACTGACTATCTTTACATCGTTTGCGTATCTTTACTATTCCAATTGTGTATCTTTACATCGTTTCCGTATCTTTACTATTGCAATTGTTTATCTTTACATCGTTTGCGTATCTTTACTATTCCAATTGTGTATCTTTTCATTTCTCGTTTGAGTATCTTTCTGTAAGGCTTTCTGATGCGAGTTTCTATTCAATTTGAGAGTTTTGCAAGTGTGGGAGTGTGTTTCTTTCAAACTGAGTATCTTTACATAGTTTGCGTATCTTTACTATTCCAATTGTGTATCTTTACATCGTTTGCGTATCTTTACTATTCCAATTGTGTATCTTTTCATTTCTCGTTTGAGTATCTTTCTGTAAGGCTTCTGATGCGAGTTTCTATTGTATTTGAGAGTCTTGCAAGTGTGGGAGTGTGTTTCTTTCAAACTGAGTATCTTTACATAGTTTGCGTTTCTTTACTATTCCAATTGTGTATCTTTACATCGTTTGCGTATCTTTACTATTCCAATTGTGTATCTTTTCATTTCTCGTTTGAGTATCTTTCTGTAAGGCTTCTGATGCGAGTTTCTATTGTATTTGAGAGTTTTGCAAGTGTGGGAGTGTGTTTCTTTCAAACTGAGTATCTTTACATCGTTTGCGTATCTTTACTATTCCAATTGTGTATCTTTACATCTTTTGCGTATCTTTACTATTCCAATTGTGTATCTTTTCATGTCTCGTTTGAGTATCTTTCTGTAAGCCTACTGATGCGAGTTTCAATTGTATTTGAGAGTTTTGTAAGTGTGCGAGTGTGTTTCTTTCCAACTGAGTATCTTTACATCGTTTGCGTATCTTTACTATTCCAATTGTGTATCTTTACATTGTTTGCGTATCTTTACTATTCCAATTGTGTATCTTTTCATTTCTCCTTTGAGTATCTTTCTGTAAGGCTTCTGATGCGAGTTTCTATTGTATTTGAGAGTTTTGCAAGTGTGGGACTGTGTTTCTTTCAAACTGAGTATCTTTACATCGTTTGCGTATCTTTATTATTCCAATTGTGTATCTTTTCCTTTCTCGTTTGAGTATCTTTCTGTAAGGCTTCTGATGCTAGTTTCTATTGTATTTGAGAGTCTTGCAAGTGTGGGAGTGTGTTTCTTTCAAACTGAGTATCTTTACATCGTTTGCGTATCTTTACTATTCCAATTGTGTATCTTTACATCGTTTCCGTATCTTTACTATTCCAATTGTGTATCTTTACATCGTTTGCGTATCTTTACTATTCCAATTGTGTATCTTTTCATTTCTCGTTTGAGTATCTTTCTGTAAGGCTTCTGATGCGAGTTTCTATTGTATTTGAGAGTTTTGCAAGTGTGGGAGTGTGTTTCTTTCAAACTGAGTATCTTTACATCGTTTTCGTATCTTTACTATTCCAATTGTGTATCTTTTCATTTCTCGTTTGAGTATCTTTCTGTAAGGCTTCTGATGCGAGTTTCTATTGAATTTGAGAGTTTTGCAAGTGTGGGAGTGTGTTTCTTTCAAACTGAGTATCTTTACATCGTTTGCGTATCTTTACTATTCCAATTGTGTATCTTTACATCGTTTGCGTATCTTTACTATTCCAATTGTGTATCTTTTCATTTCTCGTTTGAGTATCTTTCTGTAAGGCTTCTGATGCGAGTTTCTATTGTATTTGAGAGTCTTGCAAGTGTGGGAGTGTGTTTCTTTCAAACTGACTATCTTTACATCGTTTGCGAATCTTTACTATTCTAATTGTGTATATTTACATCGTTTCCGTATCATTACTATTGCAATTGTTTATCTTTACATCGTTTGCGTATCTTTACTATTCCAATTGTGTATCTTTTCATTTCTCGTTTGAGTATCTTTCTGTAAGGCTTCTTATGCGAGTTTCTATTGTATTTGAGAGTTTTGCAAGTGTGGGAGTGTGTTTCTTTCAAACTGAGTATCTTTACATCGTTTGCGTATCTTTACTATTCCAATTGTGTATCTTTTCCTTTCTCGTTTGAGTATCTTTCTGTAAGGCTTCTGATGCTAGTTTCTATTGTATTTGAGAGTCTTGCAAGTGTGGGAGTGTGTTTCTTTCAAACTGACTACCTTTAAATTGTTTGCGAATCTTTACTATTCCAATTGTGTATCTTTACATCGTTTCCGTATCTTTACTTTTGCAATTGTTTATCTTTACATCGTTTGCGTATCTTTACTATTCCAATTGTGTATCTTTTCATTTCTCGTTTGAGTATCTTTCTGTAAGGCTTCTGATGCGAGTTTCTATTGTATTTGAGAGTTTTGCAAGTGTGGGAGTGTGTTTCTTTCAAACTGAGTATCTTTACATCGTTTGCGTATCTTTACTATTCCAATTGTGTATCTTTACATGGTTTCCGTATCTTTACTATTCCAATTGTGTATCTTTACATCGTTTGCGTATCTTTACTATTCCAATTGTGTATCTTTTCCTTTCTCGTTTGAGTATCTTTCTGTAAGGCTTCTGATGCTAGTTTCTATTGTATTTGAGAGTCTTGCAAGTGTGGGAGTGTGTTTCTTTCAAACTGAGTATCTTTACATAGTTTGCGTTTCTTTACTATTCCAATTGTGTATCTTTACATCGTTTGCGTATCTTTACTATTCCAATTGTGTATCTTTTCATTTCTCGTTTGAGTATCTTTCTCTAAGGCTTCTGATGCGAGTTTCTATTGTATTTGAGAGTTTTGCAAGTGTGGGAGTTTGTTTCTTTCAAACTGAGTATCTTTACATCGTTTGCGTATCTTTACTTTTCCAATTGTGTATCTTTACATCGTTTGCGTATCTTTACTATTCCAATTGTGTATCTTTTCCTTTCTCGTTTGAGTATCTTTCTGTAAGGCTTCCTGATGCGAGTTTCTATTGTATTTGAGAGTTTTGCAAGTGTGGGAGTGTGTTTCTTTCAAACTGAGTATCTTTACATCGTTTGCGTATCTTTACTATTCCAATTGTGTATCTTTACATCGTTTCCGTATCTTTACTATTCCAATTGTGTATCTTTACATCGTTTGCGTATCTTTACTATTCCAATTGTGTATCTTTTCATTTCTCGTTTGAGTATCTTTCTGTAAGGCTTTCTGATGCGAGTTTCTATTGAATTTGAGAGTTTTGCAAGTGTGGGAGTGTGTTTCTTTCAAACTGAGTATCTTTACATAGTTTGCGTTTCTTTACTATTCCAATTGTGTATCTTTACATCGTTTGCGTATCTTTACTATTCCAATTGTGTATCTTTTCATTTCTCGTTTGAGTATCTTTCTGTAAGGCTTCTGATGCGAGTTTCTATTGTATTTGAGAGTTTTGCAAGTGTGGGAGTGTGTTTCTTTCAAACTGAGTATCTTTACATCGTTTGCGTATCTTTACTATTCCAATTGTGTATCTTTACATCTTTTGCGTATCTTTACTATTCTAATTGTGTATCTTTTCATTTCTCGTTTGAGTATCTTTCTGTAAGCCTACTGATGCGAGTTTCAATTGTATTTGAGAGTTTTGTAAGTTTGCGAGTGTGTTTCTTTCCAACTGAGTATCTTTACATCTTTTGCGTATCTTTACTATTCCAATTGTGTATCTTTACATCGTTTGCGTATCTTTACTATTCCAATTGTGTATCTTTTCATTTCTCCTTTGAGTATCTTTCTGTAAGGCTTCTGATGCGAGTTTCTATTGTATTTGAGAGTTTTGCAAGTGTGGGAGTGTGTTTCTTTCAAACTGAGTATCTTTACATCGTTTGCGTATCTTTACTATTCCAATTGTGTATCTTTTCTTTTCTCGTTTAAGTATCTTTCTGTAAGGCTTCTGATGCTAGTTTCTATTGTATTTGAGAGTCTTGCAAGTGTGGGAGTGTGTTTCTTTCAAACTGAGTATCTTTACATCGTTTGCGTATCTTTACTATTCCAATTGTGTATCTTTACATCGTTTCCGTATCTTTAATATTCCAATTGTGTATCTTTACATCGTTTGCGTATCTTTACTATTCCAATTGTGTATCTTTTCATTTCTCGTTTGAGTATCTTTCTGTAAGGCTTTCTGATGCGAGTTTCTATTGAATTTGAGAGTTTTGCAAATGTGGGAGTGTGTTTCTTTCAAACTGACTATCTTTACATCGTTTGCGTATCTTTACTATTCCAATTGTGTATCTTTACATCGTTTCCGTATCTTTACTATTCCAATTGTGTATCTTTTCATTTCTCGTTTGAGTATCTTTCTATAAGGCTTCTGATGCGAGTTTCTATTGTATTTGAGAGTTTTGCAAGTGTGGGAGTGTGTTTCTTTCAAACTGAGTATCTTTACATCGTTTGCGTATCTTTACTATTCCAATTGTGTATCTTTACATCGTTTGCGTATCTTTACTATTCCAACTGTGTATCTTTTCTTTTTTCGTTTGAGTATCTTTCTGTAAGGCTTCTGATGCGAGTTTCTATTGTATTTGAGAGTTTTGCAAGTGTGGGAGTGTGTTTCTTTCAAACTGAGTATCTTTACATCGTTTGCGTATCTTTACTATTCCAATTGTGTATCTTTACATCGTTTGCGTATCTTTACTATTCCGATTGTGTATCTTTTCATTTCTCGTTTGAGTATCTTTCTGTAAGGCTTCTGATGCGAGTTTCTATTGTATTTCAGAGTTTTGCAAGTGTGGGAGTGTGTTTCTTTCAAACTGAGTATCTTTACATCGTTTGCGTAACTTTACTATTCCAATTGTTTATCTTTACATCGTTTGCGTATCTTTACTATTCCAATTGTGTATCTTTTCATTTCTCGTTTGAGTATCTTTCTGTAAGGCTTCTGATGCGAGTTTCTATTGTATTTGAGAGTTTTGCAAGTGTGGGAGTGTGTTTCTTTCAAACTGAGTATCTTTACATCGTTTGCGTATCTTTACTATTCCAATTGTGTATCTTTACATCGTTTGCGTATCTTTACTATTCCGATTGTGTATCTTTTCATTTCTCGTTTGAGTATCTTTCTTTAAGGCTTCTGATGCGAGTTTCTATTGTATTTCAGAGTTTTGCAAGTGTGGGAGTGTGTTTCTTTCAAACTGAGTATCTTTACATCGTTTGCGTAACTTTACTATTCCAATTGTGTATCTTTACATCGTTTGCGTATCTTTACTATTCCAATTGTGTATCTTTTCATTTCTCGTTTGAGTATCTTTCTGTAAGGCTTCTGATGCGAGTTTCTATTGTATTTGAGAGTCTTGCAAGTGTGGGAGTGTGTTTCTTTCAAACTGACTATCTTTACATCGTTTGCGAATCTTTACTATTCTAATTGTGTATATTTACATCGTTTCCGTATCATTACTATTGCAATTGTTTATCTTTACATCGTTTGCGTATCTTTACTATTCCAATTGTGTATCTTTTCATTTCTCGTTTGAGTATCTTTCTGTAAGGCTTCTGATGCGAGTTTCTATTGTATTTGAGAATTTTGCAAGTGTGGGAGTGTGTTTCTTTCAAACTGAGTATCTTTACATCGTTTGCGTATCTTTACTATTCCAATTGTGTATCTTTTCCTTTCTCGTTTGAGTATCTTTCTGTAAGGCTTCTGATGCTAGTTTCTATTGTATTTGAGAGTCTTGCAAGTGTGGGAGTGTGTTTCTTTCAAACTGACTACCTTTAAATTGTTTGCGAATCTTTACTATTCCAATTGTGTATCTTTACATCGTTTCCGTATCTTTACTTTTGCAATTGTTTATCTTTACATCGTTTGCGTATCTTTACTATTCCAATTGTGTATCTTTTCATTTCTCGTTTGAGTATCTTTCTGTAAGGCTTCTGATGCGAGTTTCTATTGTATTTGAGAGTTTTGCAAGTGTGGGAGTGTGTTTCTTTCAAACTGAGTATCTTTACATCGTTTGCGTATCTTTACTATTCCAATTGTGTATCTTTACATTGTTTCCGTATCTTTACTATTCCAATTGTGTATCTTTACATCATTTGCGTATCTTTACTATTCCAATTGTGTATCTTTTCCTTTCTCGTTTGAGTATCTTTCTGTAAGGCTTCTGATGCTAGTTTCTATTGTATTTGAGAGTCTTGCAAGTGTGGGAGTGTGTTTCTTTCAAACTGAGTATCTTTACATAGTTTGCGTTTCTTTACTATTCCAATTGTGTATCTTTACATCGTTTGCGTATCTTTACTATTCCAATTGTGTATCTTTTCATTTCTCGTTTGAGTATCTTTCTCTAAGGCTTCTGATGCGAGTTTCTATTGTATTTGAGAGTTTTGCAAGTGTGGGAGTGTGTTTCTTTCAAACTGAGTATCTTTACATCGTTTGCGTATCTTTATTATTCCAATTGTGTATCTTTACATCGTTTGCGTATCTTTACTATTCCAATTGTGTATCTTTTCCTTTCTCGTTTGAGTATCTTTCTGTAAGGCTTCCTGATGCGAGTTTCTATTGTATTTGAGAGTTTTGCAAGTGTGGGAGTGTGTTTCTTTCAAACTGAGTATCTTTACATCGTTTGCGTATCTTTACTATTCCAATTGTGTATCTTTACATCGTTTCCGTATCTTTACTATTCCAATTGTGTATCTTTACATCGTTTGCGTATCTTTACTATTCCAATTGTGTATCTTTTCCTTTCTCGTTTGAGTATCTTTCTGTAAGACTTCTGATGCTAGTTTCTATTGTATTTGAGAGTCTTGCAAGTGTGGGAGTGTGTTTCTTTCAAACTGAGTATCTTTACATAGTTTGCGTTTCTTTACTATTCCAATTGTGTATCTTTACATCGTTTGCGTATCTTTACTATTCCAATTGTGTATCTTTTCATTTCTCGTTTGAGTATCTTTCTGTAAGGCTTCTGATGCGAGTTTCTATTGTTTTTGAGAGTTTTGCAAGTGTGGGAGTGTGTTTCTTTCAAACTGAGTATCTTTACATCGTTTGCGTATCTTTACTATTCCAATTGTGTATCTTTACATCTTTTGCGTATCTTTACTATTCTAATTGTGTATCTTTTCATTTCTCGTTTGAGTATCTTTCTGTAAGGCTTCTGATGCGAGTTTCTATTGTATTTGAGAGTTTTGCAAGTGTGGGAGTGTGTTTCTTTCAAACTGAGTATCTTTACATCGTTTGCGTATCTTTACTATTCCAATTGTGTATCTTTACATCGTTTGCGTATCTTTACTATTCCAATTGTGTATCTTTTCATTACTCCTTTGAGTATCTTTCTGTAAGGCTTCTGATGCGAGTTTCTATTGTATTTGAGAGTTTTGCAAGTGTGGGAGTGTGTTTCTTTCAAACTGAGTATCTTTACATCGTTTGCGTATCTTTACTATTCCAATTGTGTATCTTTTCTTTTCTCGTTTAAGTATCTTTCTGTAAGGCTTCTGATGCTAGTTTCTATTGTATTTGAGAGTCTTGCAAGTGTGGGAGTGTGTTTCTTTCAAACTGACTACCTTTAAATTGTTTGCGAATCTTTACTATTCCAATTGTGTATCTTTACATCGTTTCCGTATCTTTACTTTTGCAATTGTTTATCTTTACATCGTTTGCGTATCTTTACTATTCCAATTGTGTATCTTTTCATTTCTCGTTTGAGTATCTTTCTGTAAGGCTTCTGATGCGAGTTTCTATTGTATTTGAGAGTTTTGCAAGTGTGGGAGTGTGTTTCTTTCAAACTGAGTATCTTTACATCGTTTGCGTATCTTTACTATTCCAATTGTGTATCTTTACATGGTTTCCGTATCTTTACTATTCCAATTGTGTATCTTTACATCGTTTGCGTATCTTTACTATTCCAATTGTGTATCTTTTCCTTTCTCGTTTGAGTATCTTTCTGTAAGGCTTCTGATGCTAGTTTCTATTGTATTTGAGAGTCTTGCAAGTGTGGGAGTGTGTTTCTTTCAAACTGAGTATCTTTACATAGTTTGCGTTTCTTTACTATTCCAATTGTGTATCTTTACATCGTTTGCGTATCTTTACTATTCCAATTGTGTATCTTTTCATTTCTCGTTTGAGTATCTTTCTCTAAGGCTTCTGATGCGAGTTTCTATTGTATTTGAGAGTTTTGCAAGTGTGGGAGTGTGTTTCTTTCAAACTGAGTATCTTTACATCGTTTGCGTATCTTTATTATTCCAATTGTGTATCTTTACATCGTTTGCGTATCTTTACTATTCCAATTGTGTATCTTTTCCTTTCTCGTTTGAGTATCTTTCTGTAAGGCTTCCTGATGCGAGTTTCTATTGTATTTGAGAGTTTTGCAAGTGTGGGAGTGTGTTTCTTTCAAACTGAGTATCTTTACATCGTTTGCGTATCTTTACTATTCCAATTGTGTATCTTTACATCGTTTCCGTATCTTTACTATTCCAATTGTGTATCTTTACATCGTTTGCGTATCTTTACTATTCCAATTGTGTATCTTTTCCTTTCTCGTTTGAGTATCTTTCTGTAAGGCTTCTGATGCTAGTTTCTATTGTATTTGAGAGTCTTGCAAGTGTGGGAGTGTGTTTCTTTCAAACTGAGTATCTTTACATAGTTTGCGTTTCTTTACTATTCCAATTGTGTATCTTTACATCGTTTGCGTATCTTTACTATTCCAATTGTGTATCTTTTCATTTCTCGTTTGAGTATCTTTCTGTAAGGCTTCTGATGCGAGTTTCTATTGTTTTTGAGAGTTTTGCAAGTGTGGGAGTGTGTTTCTTTCAAACTGAGTATCTTTACATCGTTTGCGTATCTTTACTATTCCAATTGTGTATCTTTACATCTTTTGCGTATCTTTACTATTCTAATTGTGTATCTTTTCATTTCTCGTTTGAGTATCTTTCTGTAAGCCTACTGATGCGAGTTTCAATTGTATTTGAGAGTTTTGTAAGTGTGCGAGTGTGTTTCTTTCCAACTGAGTATCTTTACATCGTTTGCGTATCTTTACTATTCCAATTGTGTATCTTTACATCGTTTGCGTATCTTTACTATTCCAATTGTGTATCTTTTCATTTCTCCTTTGAGTATCTTTCTGTAAGGCTTCTGATGCGAGTTTCTATTGTATTTGAGAGTTTTGCAAGTGTGGGAGTGTGTTTCTTTCAAACTGAGTATCTTTACATCGTTTGCGTATCTTTACTATTCCAATTGTGTATCTTTTCTTTTCTCGTTTAAGTATCTTTCTGTAAGGCTTCTGATGCTAGTTTCTATTGTATTTGAGAGTCTTGCAAGTGTGGGAGTGTGTTTCTTTCAAACTGAGTATCTTTACATCGTTTGCGTATCTTTACTATTCCAATTGTGTATCTTTACATCGTTTCCGTATCTTTGATATTCCAATTGTGTATCTTTACATCGTTTGCGTATCTTTACTATTCCAATTGTGTATCTTTACATCGTTTCCGTATCTTTACTATTCCAATTGTGTATCTTTTCATTTCTCGTTTGAGTATCTTTCTGTAAGGCTTTCTGATGCGAGTTTCTATTGAATTTGAGAGTTTTGCAAATGTGGGAGTGTGTTTCTTTCAAACTGACTATCTTTACATCGTTTGCGTATCTTTACTATTCCAATTGTGTATCTTTACATCGTTTCCGTATCTTTACTATTCCAATTGTGTATCTTTTCATTTCTCGTTTGAGTATCTTTCTGTAAGGCTTCTGATGCGAGTTTCTATTGTATTTGAGAGTTTTGCAAGTGTGGGAGTGTGTTTCTTTCAAACTGAGTATCTTTACATCGTTTGCGTATCTTTACTATTCCAATTGTGTATCTTTACATCGTTTGCGTATCTTTACTATTCCAACTGTGTATCTTTTCTTTTTTCGTTTGAGTATCTTTCTGTAAGGCTTCTGATGCGAGTTTCTATTGTATTTGAGAGTTTTGCAAGTGTGGGAGTGTGTTTCTTTCAAACTGAGTATCTTTACATCGTTTGCGTATCTTTACTATTCCAATTGTGTATCTTTACATCGTTTGCGTATCTTTACTATTCCAATTGTGTATCTTTTCATTTCTCGTTTGAGTATCTTTCTGTAAGGCTTCTGATGCGAGTTTCTATTGTATTTCAGAGTTTTGCAAGTGTGGGAGTGTGTTTCTTTCAAACTGAGTATCTTTACATCGTTTGCGTAACTTTACTATTCCAATTGTTTATCTTTACATCGTTTGCGTATCTTTACTATTCCAATTGTGTATCTTTTCATTTCTCGTTTGAGTATCTTTCTGTAAGGCTTCTGATGCGAGTTTCTATTGTATTTGAGAGTTTTGCAAGTGTGGGAGTGTGTTTCTTTCAAACTGAGTATCTTTACATCGTTTGCGTATCTTTACTATTCCAATTGTGTATCTTTACATCTTTTGCGTATCTTTACTATTCTAATTGTGTATCTTTTCATTTCTCGTTTGAGTATCTTTCTGTAAGGCTTCTGATGCGAGTTTCTATTGTATTTGAGAGTTTTGCAAGTGTGGGAGTGTGTTTCTTTCAAACTGAGTATCTTTACATCGTTTGCGTATCTTTACTATTCCAATTGTGTATCTTTTCATTTCTCGTTTGAGTATCTTTCTGTAAGGCTTTCTGATGCGAGTTTCTCTTGAATTTGAGAGTTTTGCAAGTGTGGGAGTGTGTTTCTTTCAAACTGAGTATCTTTACATCGTTTGCGTATCTTTACTATTCCAATTGTGTATCTTTTCATTTCTCGTTTGAGTATCTTTCTGTAAGGCTTTCTAATGCGAGTTTCTCTTGAATTTGAGAGTTTTGCAAGTGTGGGAGTGTGTTTCTTTCAAACTGAGTATCTTTACATCGTTTGCGTATCTTTACTATTCCAATTGTTATATTTACATCGTTTGCGTATCTTTACTATTCCAATTGTGTATCTTTTCATTTCTCGTTTGAGTATCTTTCTGTAAGGCTTTCTGATGCGAGTTTCTATTGAATTTGAGAGTTTTGCAAGTGTGGGAGTGTGTTTCTTTCAAACTGAGTATCTTTACATCGTTTGCGTATCTTTACTATTCCAATTGTGTATCTTTACATCGTTTGCGTATCTTTACTATTCCAATTGTGTATCTTTACATCGTTTGCGTATCTTTACTATTCCAGTTGTGTATCTTTTCATTTCTCGTTTGAGTATCTTTCTGTAAGGCTTTCTGATGCGAGTTTCTATTGTATTTGAGAGTTTTGCAAGTGTGGGAGTGTGTTTCTTTCAAACTGAGTATCTTTACATCGTTTGCGTATCTTTACTATTCCAATTGTGTATCTTTTCATTTCTCGTTTGAGTATCTTTCTGTAAGGCTTTCTGATGCGAGTTTCGCTTGAATTTGAGAGTTTTGCAAGTGTGGGAGTGTGTTTCTTTCAAACTGAGTATCTTTACATCGTTTGCGTATCTTTACTATTCCAATTGTGTATCTTTACATCGTTTCCGTATCTTTACTATTCCAATTGTGTATCTTTTCATTTCTCGTTTGAGTATCTTTCTGTAAGGCTTCTGATGCGAGTTTCTATTGTATTTGAGTGTTTTGTAAGTGTGGGAGTGTGTTTCTTTCAAACTGAGTATCTTTACATCGTTTGCGTATCTTTACTATTCCAATTGTGTATCTTTACATCGTTTGCGTATCTTTACTATTCCAACTGTGTATCTTTTCTTTTTTCGTTTGAGTATCTTTCTGTAAGGCTTCTGATGCGAGTTTCTATTGTATTTGAGAGTTTTGCAAGTGTGGGAGTGTGTTTCTTTCAAACTGAGTATCTTTACATCGTTTGCGTATCTTTACTATTCCAATTGTGTATCTTTACATCGTTTGCGTATCTTTACTATTCCAATTGTGTATCTTTTCATTTCTCGTTTGAGTATCTTTCTGTAAGGCTTCTGATGCGAGTTTCTATTGTATTTCAGAGTTTTGCAAGTGTGGGAGTGTGTTTCTTTCAAACTGAGTATCTTTACATCGTTTGCGTAACTTTACTATTCCAATTGTTTATCTTTACATCGTTTGCGTATCTTTACTATTCCAATTGTGTATCTTTTCATTTCTCGTTTGAGTATCTTTCTGTAAGGCTTCTGATGCGAGTTTCTATTGTATTTGAGAGTTTTGCAAGTGTGGGAGTGTGTTTCTTTCAAACTGAGTATCTTTACATCGTTTGCGTATCTTTACTATTCCAATTGTGTATCTTTACATCTTTTGCGTATCTTTACTATTCTAATTGTGTATCTTTTCATTTCTCGTTTGAGTATCTTTCTGTAAGGCTTCTGATGCGAGTTTCTATTGTATTTGAGAGTTTTGCAAGTGTGGGAGTGTGTTTCTTTCAAACTGAGTATCTTTACATCGTTTGCGTATCTTTACTATTCCAATTGTGTATCTTTTCATTTCTCGTTTGAGTATCTTTCTGTAAGGCTTTCTGATGCGAGTTTCTCTTGAATTTGAGAGTTTTGCAAGTGTGGGAGTGTGTTTCTTTCAAACTGAGTATCTTTACATCGTTTGCGTATCTTTACTATTCCAATTGTGTATCTTTTCATTTCTCGTTTGAGTATCTTTCTGTAAGGCTTCTGATGCTAGTTTCTATTGTATTTGAGAGTCTTGCAAGTGTGGGAGTGTGTTTCTTTCAAACTGAGTATCTTTACATCGTTTGCGTATCTTTACTATTCCAATTGTTATATTTACATCGTTTGCGTATCTTTACTATTCCAATTGTGTATCTTTTCATTTCTCGTTTGAGTATCTTTCTGTAAGGCTTTCTGATGCGAGTTTCTATTGAATTTGAGAGTTTTGCAAGTGTGGGAGTGTGTTTCTTTCAAACTGAGTATCTTTACATCGTTTGCGTATCTTTACTATTCCAATTGTGTATCTTTACATCGTTTGCGTATCTTTACTATTCCAATTGTGTATCTTTACATCGTTTGCGTATCTTTACTATTCCAGTTGTGTATCTTTTCATTTCTCGTTTGAGTATCTTTCTGTAAGGCTTTCTGATGCGAGTTTCTATTGTATTTGAGAGTTTTGCAAGTGTGGGAGTGTGTTTCTTTCAAACTGAGTATCTTTACATCGTTTGCGTATCTTTACTATTCCAATTGTGTATCTTTTCATTTCTCGTTTGAGTATCTTTCTGTAAGGCTTTCTGATGCGAGTTTCGCTTGAATTTGAGAGTTTTGCAAGTGTGGGAGTGTGTTTCTTTCAAACTGAGTATCTTTACATCGTTTGCGTATCTTTACTATTCCAATTGTGTATCTTTACATCGTTTGCGTATCTTTACTATTCCAATTGTGTATCTTTTCATTTCTCGTTTGAGTATCTTTCTGTAAGGCTTCTGATGCGAGTTTCTATTGTATTTGAGAGTTTTGCAAGTGTGGGAGTGTGTTTCTTTCAAACTGAGTATCTTTACATCGTTTGCGTATCTTTACTATTCCAATTGTGTATCTTTACATCGTTTGCGTATCTTTACTATTCCAACTGTGTATCTTTTCTTTTTTCGTTTGAGTATCTTTCTGTAAGGCTTCTGATGCGAGTTTCTATTGTATTTGAGAGTTTTGCAAGTGTGGGAGTGTGTTTCTTTCAAACTGAGAATCTTTACATCGTTTGCGTATCTTTACTATTCCAATTGTGTATCTTTACATCGTTTGCGTATCTTTACTATTCCAATTGTGTATCTTTTCATTTCTCGTTTGAGTATCTTTCTGTAAGGCTTCTGATGCGAGTTTCTATTGTATTTCAGAGTTTTGCAAGTGTGGGAGTGTGTTTCTTTCAAACTGAGTATCTTTACATCGTTTGCGTATCTTTACTATTCCAATTGTGTATCTTTACATCGTTTGCGTATCTTTACTATTCCAACTGTGTATCTTTTCTTTTTTCGTTTGAGTATCTTTCTGTAAGGCTTCTGATGCGAGTTTCTATTGTATTTGAGAGTTTTGCAAGTGTGGGAGTGTGTTTCTTTCAAACTGAGTATCTTTACATCGTTTGCGTATCTTTACTATTCCAATTGTGTATCTTTACATCGTTTGCGTATCTTTACTATTCCAATTGTGTATCTTTTCATTTCTCGTTTGAGTATCTTTCTGTAAGGCTTCTGATGCGAGTTTCTATTGTATTTGAGAGTTTTGCAAGTGTGGGAGTGTGTTTCTTTCAAACTGAGTATCTTTACATCGTTTGCGTATCTTTACTATTCCAATTGTGTATCTTTACATCGTTTGCGTATCTTTACTATTCCAATTGTGTATCTTTTCATTTCTCGTTTGAGTATCTTTCTGTAAGGCTTCTGATGCGAGTTTCTATTGTATTTCAGAGTTTTGCAAGTGTGGGAGTGTGTTTCTTTCAAACTGAGTATCTTTACATCGTTTGCGTAACTTTACTATTCCAATTGTTTATCTTTACATCGTTTGCGTATCTTTACTATTCCAATTGTGTATCTTTTCATTTCTCGTTTGAGTATCTTTCTGTAAGGCTTCTGATGCGAGTTTCTATTGTATTTGAGAGTTTTGCAAGTGTGGGAGTGTGTTTCTTTCAAACTGAGTATCTTTACATCGTTTGCGTATCTTTACTATTCCAATTGTGTATCTTTACATCTTTTGCGTATCTTTACTATTCTAATTGTGTATCTTTTCATTTCTCGTTTGAGTATCTTTCTGTAAGGCTTCTGATGCGAGTTTCTATTGTATTTGAGAGTTTTGCAAGTGTGGGAGTGTGTTTCTTTCAAACTGAGTATCTTTACATCGTTTGCGTATCTTTACTATTCCAATTGTGTATCTTTACATCGTTTGCGTATCTTTACTATTCCAATTGTGTATCTTTACATCGTTTGCGTATCTTTACTATTCCAGTTGTGTATCTTTTCATTTCTCGTTTGAGTATCTTTCTGTAAGGCTTTCTGATGCGAGTTTCTATTGTATTTGAGAGTTTTGCAAGTGTGGGAGTGTGTTTCTTTCAAACTGAGTATCTTTACATCGTTTGCGTATCTTTACTATTCCAATTGTGTATCTTTTCATTTCTCGTTTGAGTATCTTTCTGTAAGGCTTTCTGATGCGAGTTTCGCTTGAATTTGAGAGTTTTGCAAGTGTGGGAGTGTGTTTCTTTCAAACTGAGTATCTTTACATCGTTTGCGTATCTTTACTATTCCAATTGTGTATCTTTACATCGTTTCCGTATCTTTACTATTCCAATTGTGTATCTTTTCATTTCTCGTTTGAGTATCTTTCTGTAAGGCTTCTGATGCGAGTTTCTATTGTATTTGAGAGTTTTGCAAGTGTGGGAGTGTGTTTCTTTCAAACTGAGTATCTTTACATCGTTTGCGTATCTTTACTATTCCAATTGTGTATCTTTACATCGTTTGCGTATCTTTACTATTCCAACTGTGTATCTTTTCTTTTTTCGTTTGAGTATCTTTCTGTAAGGCTTCTGATGCGAGTTTCTATTGTATTTGAGAGTTTTGCAAGTGTGGGAGTGTGTTTCTTTCAAACTGAGAATCTTTACATGGTTTGCGTATCTTTACTATTGCAATTGTGTATCTTTACATCGTTTGCGTATCTTTACTATTCCAATTGTGTATCTTTTCATTTCTCGTTTGAGTATCTTTCTGTAAGGCTTCTGATGCGAGTTTCTATTGTATTTCAGAGTTTTGCAAGTGTGGGAGTGTGTTTCTTTCAAACTGAGTATCTTTACATCGTTTGCGTATCTTTACTATTCCAATTGTGTATCTTTACATCGTTTGCGTATCTTTACTATTCCAACTGTGTATCTTTTCTTTTTTCGTTTGAGTATCTTTCTGTAAGGCTTCTGATGCGAGTTTCTATTGTATTTGAGAGTTTTGCAAGTGTGGGAGTGTGTTTCTTTCAAACTGAGTATCTTTACATCGTTTGCGTATCTTTACTATTCCAATTGTGTATCTTTACATCGTTTCCGTATCTTTACTATTCCAATTGTGTATCTTTTCATTTCTCGTTTGAGTATCTTTCTGTAAGGCTTCTGATGCGAGTTTCTATTGTATTTGAGAGTTTTGCAAGTGTGGGAGTGTGTTTCTTTCAAACTGAGTATCTTTACATCGTTTGCGTATCTTTACTATTCCAATTGTGTATCTTTACATCGTTTGCGTATCTTTACTATTCCAATTGTGTATCTTTTCATTTCTCGTTTGAGTATCTTTCTGTAAGGCTTCTGATGCGAGTTTCTATTGTATTTCAGAGTTTTGCAAGTGTGGGAGTGTGTTTCTTTCAAACTGAGTATCTTTACATCGTTTGCGTAACTTTACTATTCCAATTGTTTATCTTTACATCGTTTGCGTATCTTTACTATTCCAATTGTGTATCTTTTCATTTCTCGTTTGAGTATCTTTCTGTAAGGCTTCTGATGCGAGTTTCTATTGTATTTGAGAGTTTTGCAAGTGTGGGAGTGTGTTTCTTTCAAACTGAGTATCTTTACATCGTTTGCGTATCTTTACTATTCCAATTGTGTATCTTTACATCTTTTGCGTATCTTTACTATTCTAATTGTGTATCTTTTCATTTCTCGTTTGAGTATCTTTCTGTAAGGCTTCTGATGCGAGTTTCTATTGAATTTGAGAGTTTTGCAAGTGTGGGAGTGTGTTTCTTTCAAACTGAGTATCTTTACATCGTTTGCGTATCTTTACTATTCCAATTGTGTATCTTTACATCGTTTGCGTATCTTTACTATTCCAATTGCGTATCTTTACATCGTTTGCGTATCTTTACTATTCCAGTTGTGTATCTTTTCATTTCTCGTTTGAGTATCTTTCTGTAAGGCTTTCTGATGCGAGTTTCTATTGTATTTGAGAGTTTTGCAAGTGTGGGAGTGTGTTTCTTTCAAACTGAGTATCTTTACATCGTTTGCGTATCTTTACTATTCCAATTGTGTATCTTTTCATTTCTCGTTTGAGTATCTTTCTGTAAGGCTTTCTGATGCGAGTTTCGCTTGAATTTGAGAGTTTTGCAAGTGTGGGAGTGTGTTTCTTTCAAACTGAGTATCTTTACATTGTTTGCGTATCTTTACTATTCCAATTGTGTATCTTTACATCGTTTCCGTATCTTTACTATTCCAATTGTGTATCTTTTCATTTCTCGTTTGAGTATCTTTCTGTAAGGCTTCTGATGCGAGTTTCTATTGTATTTGAGAGTTTTGCAAGTGTGGGAGTGTGTTTCTTTCAAACTGAGTATCTTTACATCGTTTGCGTATCTTTACTATTCCAATTGTGTATCTTTACATCGTTTGCGTATCTTTACTATTCCAACTGTGTATCTTTTCTTTTTTCGTTTGAGTATCTTTCTGTAAGGCTTCTGATGCGAGTTTCTATTGTATTTGAGAGTTTTGCAAGTGTGGGAGTGTGTTTCTTTCAAACTGAGAATCTTTACATCGTTTGCGTATCTTTACTATTCCAATTGTGTATCTTTACATCGTTTGCGTATCTTTACTATTCCAATTGTGTATCTTTTCATTTCTCGTTTGAGTATCTTTCTGTAAGGCTTCTGATGCGAGTTTCTATTGTATTTCAGAGTTTTGCAAGTGTGGGAGTGTGTTTCTTTCAAACTGAGTATCTTTACATCGTTTGCGTATCTTTACTATTCCAATTGTGTATCTTTACATCGTTTGCGTATCTTTACTATTCCAACTGTGTATCTTTTCTTTTTTCGTTTGAGTATCTTTCTGTAAGGCTTCTGATGCGAGTTTCTATTGTATTTGAGAGTTTTGCAAGTGTGGGAGTGTGTTTCTTTCAAACTGAGTATCTTTACATCGTTTGCGTATCTTTACTATTCCAATTGTGTATCTTTACATCGTTTGCGTATCTTTACTATTCCAATTGTGTATCTTTTCATTTCTCGTTTGAGTATCTTTCTGTAAGGCTTCTGATGCGAGTTTCTATTGTATTTCAGAGTTTTGCAAGTGTGGGAGTGTGTTTCTTTCAAACTGAGTATCTTTACATCGTTTGCGTAACTTTACTATTCCAATTGTTTATCTTTACATCGTTTGCGTATCTTTACTATTCCAATTGTGTATCTTTTCATTTCTCGTTTGAGTATCTTTCTGTAAGGCTTCTGATGCGAGTTTCTATTGTATTTGAGAGTTTTGCAAGTGTGGGAGTGTGTTTCTTTCAAACTGAGTATCTTTACATCGTTTGCGTATCTTTACTATTCCAATTGTGTATCTTTACATCTTTTGCGTATCTTTACTATTCTAATTGTGTATCTTTTCATTTCTCGTTTGAGTATCTTTCTGTAAGGCTTCTGATGCGAGTTTCTAATGTATTTGAGAGTTTTGCAAGTGTGGGAGTGTGTTTCTTTCAAACTGAGTATCTTTACATCGTTTGCGTATCTTTACTATTCCAATTGTGTATCTTTTCATTTCTCGTTTGAGTATCTTTCTGTAAGGCTTTCTGATGCGAGTTTCTCTTGAATTTGAGAGTTTTGCAAGTGTGGGAGTGTGTTTCTTTCAAACTGAGTATCTTTACATCGTTTGCGTATCTTTACTATTCCAATTGTGTATCTTTTCATTTCTCGTTTGAGTATCTTTCTGTAAGGCTTTCTAATGCGAGTTTCTCTTGAATTTGAGAGTTTTGCAAGTGTGGGAGTGTGTTTCTTTCAAACTGAGTATCTTTACATCGTTTGCGTATCTTTACTATTCCAATTGTTATATTTACATCGTTTGCGTATCTTTACTATTCCAATTGTGTATCTTTTCATTTCTCGTTTGAGTATCTTTCTGTAAGGCTTTCTGATGCGAGTTTCTATTGAATTTGAGAGTTTTGCAAGTGTGGGAGTGTGTTTCTTTCAAACTGAGTATCTTTACATCGTTTGCGTATCTTTACTATTCCAATTGTGTATCTTTACATCGTTTGCGTATCTTTACTATTCCAATTGTGTATCTTTTCATTTCTCGTTTGAGTATCTTTCTGTAAGGCTTTCTGATGCGAGTTTCTATTGTATTTGAGAGTTTTGCAAGTGTGGGAGTGTGTTTCTTTCAAACTGAGTATCTTTACATCGTTTGCGTATCTTTACTATTCCAATTGTGTATCTTTTCATTTCTCGTTTGAGTATCTTTCTGTAAGGCTTTCTGATGCGAGTTTCGCTTGAATTTGAGAGTTTTGCAAGTGTGGGAGTGTGTTTCTTTCAAACTGAGTATCTTTACATCGTTTGCGTATCTTTACTATTCCAATTGTGTATCTTTACATCGTTTCCGTATCTTTACTATTCCAATTGTGTATCTTTTCATTTCTCGTTTGAGTATCTTTCTGTAAGGCTTCTGATGCGAGTTTCTATTGTATTTGAGAGTTTTGCAAGTGTGGGAGTGTGTTTCTTTCAAACTGAGTATCTTTACATCGTTTGCGTATCTTTACTATTCCAATTGTGTATCTTTACATCGTTTGCGTATCTTTACTATTCCAACTGTGTATCTTTTCTTTTTTCGTTTGAGTATCTTTCTGTAAGGCTTCTGATGCGAGTTTCTATTGTATTTGAGAGTTTTGCAAGTGTGGGAGTGTGTTTCTTTCAAACTGAGTATCTTTACATCGTTTGCGTATCTTTACTATTCCAATTGTGTATCTTTACATCGTTTGCGTATCTTTACTATTCCAATTGTGTATCTTTTCATTTCTCGTTTGAGTATCTTTCTGTAAGGCTTCTGATGCGAGTTTCTATTGTATTTCAGAGTTTTGCAAGTGTGGGAGTGTGTTTCTTTCAAACTGAGTATCTTTACATCGTTTGCGTAACTTTACTATTCCAATTGTTTATCTTTACATCGTTTGCGTATCTTTACTATTCCAATTGTGTATCTTTTCATTTCTCGTTTGAGTATCTTTCTGTAAGGCTTCTGATGCGAGTTTCTATTGTATTTGAGAGTTTTGCAAGTGTGGGAGTGTGTTTCTTTCAAACTGAGTATCTTTACATCGTTTGCGTATCTTTACTATTCCAATTGTGTATCTTTACATCTTTTGCGTATCTTTACTATTCTAATTGTGTATCTTTTCATTTCTCGTTTGAGTATCTGATAGGAACACAAAGTGTGACGTTCTTAATGTATATATGCCCTATTCTTATGCTTTGTTACTTCTTATTTAGTTGTTTTAGGTTCATATTGGTCATATGTATGTTTGAAGTAAAGCTATTTCGATTTTAGATGATTTGATGATGAAATTGTGCTAAGTGTTAGAACTCCTGATTGAACTAGGATTCCTTACTCGACTAGGACTCTACTTTCCTATTTTCATTCTTTCCTATTCCTTAATCGACGATTTCTTTTCAGGAAAGACAAATCATATTTGGAAAGAAAGGAGAGTTGCCGAGTTGCATTCCTAGTTGAACAAGGAAATCATATTCGAGTTGAAGAAGGAGAAGAGGAGGCCGGCCTAGCTACTCCTAGTTGGACTAAGAGATTGCCGTGCAGCCCTTAAAGAGATCTCCCTATTGAACTTGGTTTCCTACATCAAGTTGGATATGGAGTACATAAAGCAAATCCATAACAAAGAGGATTTCAGTTTCCCAATTGGATTCTATTTCCTTTTGGCACGCAAGAAGGCTTCCTACACCTCTATATATAGAGGCCGGCCTCTCCATTCAGCAACATCATCAACCCTACACAAAAACACAGCCATAGCTATGCCGAATTCATCCTTCACCATTCCAAGAAATCCTAAAACCGATTCCATCATTCCTCACCTATCAATAGCCTTCAAACACGCTTGTGAAGGAGGTTTCATCCATAGAAGACTCGGCTACACTTGTGGATTGCTTGATTTATAAAGTGTAACCATGACTCACTCTTGTCTATTTCGGGTTTAGGTTTTATTTCGAATCATGGATGAAGTTGCGATTTGGTTAGAGTAGTCTTGTATCAATTTTGTCTATGAAATAGCTACTTGATTCAATTTATATAGATGATTCGAAAATTATGTTTTGGTTTTATGATTTTCTGTTTTGGTTTTCTGCCGAATGTGTGCTTGAACAATTTTCGATTCCTAGGTGTTATGACTATGCTTGTAGCATGATATTTAGGTTGTTGGATTAAAGACTTATGCTAAGAACATGGTTATTCTTGTTTATGTGATTTTCGAATTGCATGGTTGTTGGTTAAGTAAGTGACATACTTGATGAATTCAATGTGCATGGCTTTGGGATTATATGATTAAGATGAACATGTTAGAATTTCGATTATGGCTGCTTGGTTGTGATTGAATGTGTTAAGTGTCTATGTGTTTAGGTTACTGCTTAGAAACCTAATTGCATGATCCATTCTTGGTTGTTCAATGTATGTCTCGGCATGATACTAAGAAGTTGTAGAACTTGGTTCGATTCCCTCTATGTGAATTGTTTTGGTGATTGTTTATGTGTTGGTTGGTTGATCACATGTATATATTAGCTTAGGTTTTATTTACTGTTTTTATGACTCAATCCAAAATCTATATCAAACTTTAAAACCTTTATGAATTCGTGTTAATTGATGTGATCCTAAGCCCTGGCTGGATCCCCGGTTTGTGAACGATACCCTCTTGCTTTATACTACTATGATGTGTTCAGGGTTAAATATTGATGTCGAGTAATCGAGCAATCATCAAATGGCGCCGTTGCCGGGGATCCATTAGAGATGGATCCCTAACTTTTACTACGAATTCATTGTGAATATTGTACATTTGTATATTCTTATTCTTATTTCGTGTAACATATAGTAATGTAACTTAGGTTGTTGTTTTGGTGCTTGAGTGAATGATTGTTGTAGGTTGTAAATCAAACGGAATAGGTAAAGTCCCTTTTGTTAATATTAGCCTTAACCCTTCATGCTAGCTCTCGAGTTTGCATGAGGTCGAGGGCGGCTTTTATTAACACTTGGAGTTTTGTCTAACACATGAGGTTAAGTCCAGCTGAGTAAGGGGCACGCTCTTTTATTACTCTGGTGCATGGGACCAAAATTGGATCTCAGAGAACTACTGACTGACATACATCTCGGTGATGGAGTCGATAGGGAGTTCGCTCTCCGTAGTTCAACAAATGAGTCCTACCATGTTCACTATCTCTGATTGAGCTAAAGGCCTTCTGAAACAAAGACTTGATTTTATGTCTAGACATCCATACTTAGGCCGCACGTCCACCTTGATTTACAACTTAGAATCAATCGATCATTCAAGCATTGAAATAGCAAAAAGAACTTGTGAATGTATGAACTTGTGAAAACGTAAAGAACTAACTCTTTGTAAACAACATAGTTGCCGTGCCCTTCCCCCTTAAGTGTGCGTGTGTATGACTAAGGGAAGGCACGAATTTTATGTATCCATCATGTATTCTTCTATGCTAACTCGTTACCTTTCATACAAACAGGTACTATGCATGTCCGAATTTTCTAAGAAGACACAAGAGCTCAAAGATCGAATTCAAGCACTTAGAGATTTGAACAACTCTTTCATAAGTAGACCTTTAAATTTCGAAGCATCTCCAAGCAATTCAATCTTAAACTCTTCACCTAGATCAGAAGAAGAGGAAGATCTGTCCTTTTCATTCGTCTTCAATTCAGACACAATTGCGGGCCGTGACATAATTCCTGTTGGTGCTCCAATGGCACTCAAGAATGCATTCATTCCTACCACCCCGGAATCACCTTCATGCATTGCTTTCACTCCACCTGATGAAGCTAACTTCTCCATTCCTGTTCAATTGCTTGGGCAGCTGCCTAAGTATTCTGCTTCATCAATGGAAGACCCTAATGTTCACCTTAGGGAGTTCTTGGACATTTGCAAGCTCCAATCGATACATCATCTTTCTCAAGAAGGCTTGAGGTTGCTTTTGTTCCCATTTACCCTTAAGGATGATGCTAAACGTTGGTTATATTCTTTGCCTGCAGGAATCA
Source organism: Argentina anserina (assembly GCF_933775445.1). Lineage (NCBI taxonomy): Eukaryota > Viridiplantae > Streptophyta > Magnoliopsida > Rosales > Rosaceae > Argentina > Argentina anserina. The sequence goes on along the minus strand of NW_026089400.1, from coordinate 250,569 downwards.
TCACTACATGGGATGAAATGACTAGGAGGTTCTTGAAGCAATTCTTCCCTGCTCAACTCACGAAAAGACTTAGGAGGGAGATTCAGAACTTCACTCAAAAGGATGGTGATTCACTCTATGAGGCTTGGGAGGAATTTCAGGAACTACAAAGGAAGTGCCCTCACCATGGTATTTCGTTGGATGACTTGGTGCAATTCTTCTATGAAGGACTCGACACCACCAATAAGAGCATGGTGGACTCGGCATGTGGCTGCACATTCATGAACAAAACCGGTCAAGAAGCTTACACCTTGATTGATGACTTGGCTGACAACAATCGCCAATTTAGTTCCAAGGAGAAGAGAGGAAGCAAGAGCCGTGGGGTGTATGATGTTGATGCAAGGAATCAGATGGCTACTTTAGAAAGAAAGCTTGACGTGCTAGTCAAGGCATTCAATGGTTCGAGCATCACCCCTCAAGCATGCGGCATTTGTTCTTTCAAGGATCACACAACTGACAATTGTCCGAATGGTGCAATGACTGAAGAAGAGTTGAACTTCATGGGGCAACAAAGGCCTAGGTACGATCCATATTCAAACACATACAACCCTGGACTTAGAGATCATCCAAATTTTCGTTGGAGCAACAATGCTCAACCATCCAATGCTCAAGGTCATGGACCTCGTCCTTCAGGTTTGTTTGTGAGGCCTCAGGTACCTCAAGGTTCTGCTCCCTTTAACTCTAATGTTCATGGTTCGAATAATGCATCTTCACCTAACTATGATGAACTTTTGAAGTCTCTTGCTCAAGGGCAACAAAATCTAAACTCTGCTACTCAAGCTTTAGTTACAGGTCAACAAGCTCATTCTAAGGACATAACCGAGCTTAAGAAGCAGATGGGACAAGTGATCGATTTCATGGGCAAGATCCATGAAGGAGGGAAGTTGCCGAGCCAAACTGAGCCTAATCCGAATGTGAAAGCCTTGGTGACACGAAGTGGGAGGACTTTGGATGCTCCAAGGGAGCAACACAAGAAGGCCGTGCCTTCTAAAGGACTAGAGGCCGAGAGTTTCAATGCTAAGGACTTAGAGAAGGACCCTGCCTCCTCTAAAGCCAATGATGCCGTGCCAAAAGATGATCATGCCGTGCATGACAAAGGTAAGGATCCTAACTCTAGTGGTTTGGTTTCAACTAATGATCTTCCTCGTGTTCCCTTCCCTAGTAGATTCGCAAAGCAAAAGAAGGATGACTCTGATCAAGCCATGCTCGACATTTTCAAGAAGGTGGAAGTAAACATGCCTCTTATTGAATGCATACAACAAAATCCTAAGTATGCTAAGTTTTTGAAAGAATTGTGCACCAATAAGAGGATGACTCGAGAGAAGGAGGTTGTTACAATGAGTGAGACGGTTTCTGCCGTGCTCCAAAGGAAGCTACCACCAAAGCTTAAGGATCCAGGGAGTTTTTCTATCCCTTGTACAATCGGAAACATGACATTTGAAAAGATAATGTTAGACTTAGGTGCATCTATTAATGTAATGCCGCACTATATCTATGAGAACCTAGGTCTAGGTGATTTGAAACGTGATAATGTTGTGATTCGATTGGCTGATTGTTCCAACAAAGTCCCTTTGGGCTATGTTGAAGATGTTCTTGTGCAGGTTTCGAGCTTGATCTTCCCTGCCGACTTCTATGTCATTGACATGGAGCCAACGGAGGCAGATGACAAGGAGGTTCCTATCTTGTTAGGCCGCCCCTTCATGAGGACCGCACGAACCAAAATAGATGTGTTTAGTGGATCACTCACCTTTGAGTTCGATGGTGAAGTGATTAGCTTCAACATCTTTGAAGCTATGAGGTATCCTCTTTCGGAGTTAAGTGATTGTTTTTCAGTTGACATACTTGATTCCCTTGCAGATAACTATCTTGATACCTTGACAAATGACGAGTTGGCACTCACTATTGCCCAAGGGGCCGGATTTACAAGTGATAGCTCAAACATTTCGGTGTTAGAAACAAACAAGGCCGTGCCATCCTTGATTCATGAAACCGTGACCTCTCTTGAGGTTGCACGTGAGGTAAGCTTTGTCTCTCCTAGTCCAATTCTCTTAACTACTAACAAGAATCTTCCTTCTGTGGTTCAAGCTCCGAAGCTTGATCTTAAGGTTCTTCCGGACCACTTGAAGTATGCGTTTCTAGGAGAAGAGGATACATTGCCCGTGATCATTTCATCTGCACTAAACGAGGAGCAAGAAGAGAGATTGATTGAAGTGTTGAGAAGACACAAAACGGCAATAGGATGGACCTTAGCCGACATCAAGGGGATCAGCCCTACCATGTGTGTGCATCGAATATTGCTAGAAGATGGTGCCAAGCCAACCAAGGAAGGTCAGAGACGCCTTCATCCACCAATGATGCAAGTTGTAAAGGATGAAATCACTAAGTTGCACGATTGTGGCGTGATCTACCCCATCTCGGATAGTAGGTGGATCTCTCCCATCCAAGTTGTGCCAAAGAAGTCAGGCATCACGGTGGTGAAGAACAAGGACAACGAGTTGGTACCTCAAAGGACAGTGACCGGTCATAGAGTATGTATTGACTATAGGAAGCTCAATGCGACAACAAGGAAGGATCACATGCCATTGCCATTCATTGATCAAATGCTTGAAAGGTTAGCTGGTCACTCCTTCTATTGTTTCCTTGATGGATATAGTGGATACAACCAGATAAGTGTTGCGGAAGAAGATCAAGAGAAGACCACGTTCACATGCCCTTTTGGTACGTTTGCCTATCGTCGCATGCCTTTTGGTTTATGCAACGCCCCAGGTACGTTTCAACGTTGTATGTATCACATTTTCTCTGAGTATATTGGTTCTAAAATTGAAGTTTTCATGGATGATTTTTCTGTCTATGGTGAAGATTTCGAAACTTGCCTTGAAAATGTTGAACTAGTGCTTAAACGTTGTGAAGAAACTAACTTGGTTTTGAATTGGGAAAAATGTCACTTTATGGTCACGCAAGGCATTGTCTTAGGTCATATTGTTTCATCTAGAGGAATTGAGGTTGATAAGTCTAAAATAGATCTTGTGCGTCACTTACCCCTCCCCACAAGTGTGAGGGATGTTCGATCGTTTCTTGGACATGCAGGTTTCTATCGTAGGTTTATCAAGGATTTTTCCAAGATTGCGAGACCACTGAGTTCATTACTTCAAAAGGACGTCCCATTCAACTTTGATGATGATTGCAAGCATGCATTCGAGACTTTGAAGAAGCTCCTAACTTCAGCACCGATCATGGCACCGCCGGATGGTCCTTGCCATTCGAGTTGATGTGTGACGCCTCCGACTATGCAGTTGGAGCCGTGCTAGGGCAGAGGAAGGACAAGCAGCCCTACGCCATCTACTATGCCTCAAGAACACTCAATGATGCGCAACAAAACTACACCACAACTGAAAAAGAACTTCTTGCCGTGATCTTTGCTCTAGATAAGTTTCGTTCTTACTTACTTCAATCTAAAGTTATTGTGTACACTGACCATGCAGCTTTGAAGTATTTAATGACAAAGAAGGATGCCAAACCGAGATTGATTCGATGGATTCTTCTACTCCAAGAGTTTGATCTCGAGATCAAGGACAAGAAGGGAAGTGACAATGTTGTGGCGGATCATTTGAGTCGTTTGGTGAGAGATGCCGAGCCCTTGGCCATCCAAGAGAGCTTTCCGGACGAGCAACTCTTTCGAGTTGAGGTAAGTGAGCCATGGTATGCAGATATTGTGAATTATCTTGTTTCTAAGCAATTTCCGGATACTTTATCGCATGCACAAAAGAATAGACTCAAGGCATTAGCTAAGTATTACGTTTGGGATGAACCATACTTGTGGAAACATTGTGTTGATCAAATCATTAGGAGGTGTGTTCCCGAACATGAACATCATTCTATACTTACTTTTTGCCATTCTGAATCTTGTGGAGGACATTTTGGTTCACGTAGGACTGCTCTTAAGGTGTTAGAATGTGGTTTCTTTTGGCCTACGATTTTCAAAGATGCATATCATTTTTGCATGACTTGTGATAGGTGCCAACGCATGGGAAACTTAGGATCTAGAGATCAAATGCCTATGACACCGATTATATATGTCGAAATTTTTGATTGTTGGGGTATTGATTTCATGGGACCTTTTCCTAGCTCAAATGGTTACTTATACATACTCGTGTGTGTGGACTATGTTTCGAAATGGGTGGAAGCAAAGGCCACCCGGACTAATGATTCTCGAGTTGTTGCAGATTTCCTTCGTTCTAACATTTTCTCTAGGTTTGGTATGCCGAGAGTTATCATTAGTGATGGAGGATCTCACTTTTGCAACCGGACCATTGAGGCGTTGTTGAAGAAGTATGGAATCAAGCATAAGGTTGCTACGCCTTATCACCCTCAAACAAGTGGACAAGTGGAGCTATCTAATCGTGAGATCAAGAGAATTTTAGAGAAGTCTGTTGGACCATCACGCAAGGATTGGTCTCACCGATTGGATGATGCTCTTTGGGCCTATAGGACGGCATACAAGACTCCCCTAGGCATGTCACCATTTCGACTAGTTTATGGCAAGGCGTGCCATCTTCCCGTGGAGCTTGAACATCGTGCATGGTGGGCTGTGAAGAATTTCAACATGGACATAGATGAGGCCGGATTACATAGGAAGTTGCAATTGCATGAGCTTGAAGAGATCCGGAATGAGGCCTATGATTCGGCGATGGTTTACAAGGAGAAGACTAAGACATTCCATGACCGCATGATTAGGAAGAAACACTTTGTCGTTGGGCAGAAAGTTCTTTTGTTTAATTCTCGACTTAGATTGTTTCCGGGCAAGCTCCGTTCTAGGTGGCTTGGACCGTTTGTTGTTACTAATATTTTTCCTTCTGGTGCTATTCAGATCAAAAGCATGGTGCATGGAAAGGAATTCACGGTCAATGGACATCGCTTGAAGCCGTACTATGACAATTTCGTGGAACACAATGTGGAGGAGACGTCTCTCCTTGATCCTACGGCAAGCAAGTAATGATTTGAGATAGTCTAGGCTATAGACTCTAAACTTAAGCCAATGAAGGAGCCATCAACGAGTGTTTGCATTTTCTTATTCCTTAACTCTTTCTAATTTTCGTTGCTTATCATATTGTACATTGAGGGCAATGTAAATTTTAAGTGTGGGGTGGGGTATACATCATTCGTTGTATTCTAGTGTTTGATGCTTATGTGTTTAAATTTTGTGTTTTGATTTTCGAAATTTTAGTGTCATTTTGGTTCTGTTTTTTCGATTTTGACTTGTTTTGTTTTTGTTTTGAGTCCTAGGTATGCCTTTAACTGTCTAGGATGAGTTGATCTTTGAAATTATGGTTGATAGATGATCATGATATTGGAATGAATTTCATTATTATTTGATGGTTAATCGATGTGTAGATTTTGTACGAACATGTAGTAGATGAGGATTTTGAAACTTAGGTACAGAATGAGCATGTTCTTTACTTGTTTGAATTCATGTAACCTATGTGAGATTCGAGCCATATATGTGCCTTTCTTTGGAGAGTTTATTCTATCGTTTTCTTGGCTTTATAACCTCATTACATCTATTTTGATCAATTCGTATGCCATAGAATTGCAATGAACTAGAGAATGCTAGAACTTACTTTGTGAAACTTTCGAAGCTTTATGTCATAACATACTCTGATTTTGAAAATGATTGTTGGATCTTTTTAGGATTTCCACCACTTAAGCCAAAAAGCCGTATATCCTTATTTGAGCCCTGCTTGGGACACCTTAGTGTTTACCCCTTTGAGCCTACGTTAAGCCTTTTCTTTCATTACCAACATGTTATATCCTTGCTTAGTGTAGTTATATCTCTACCTTGTCTTTGAGGCTTGGCAGAGCCGATTCTTGGATGTAATATGGAGTGATGATTTGATTCAAGTGTGGGGTTATGCTATTGTATGTATGTTATGCCGTGAAAAGAGTATGAAAAAGAGGAAAAAAATGTATTGATGCCGTGAGAAAAAGAAGAAGAAAAGTATATATACACGGTTTTGAGAAAAAAATGGAAAAGAAAGTATGATGAAAGATCTCGGCATGACATTGATTTATGTGAATTTGGAGTTGTGATGTATTTGTTGAAGGCTCAATAATGTTATACTTTAGCCTTTGTTCGTTTTCACAATGTATAAAGTGAAGAATGGGTCCAACATGATGATATTTGGCCCTTGTTTTATGGAGTATGGCGACATAAGGTGGATGTTTTGCTCTGCTAAGTCTTGAGGATGACCTTTGTGATTCCTTTACCTTGAAAATATATCCATGCCGAGCCTAACCTATCCCTTTTCTAAAGATCCGCATGATTCTTAAAATGAGTAGTCCTCGATTTGTGGAGTTTGTTTCATAAGTAAGCATATGGTTTGGGTTCATTTGTGCATATGATTGGTATCTTTCATGAGGTTCTCGATTTTCACTATGTTCATAACTCTTGTGTGTGAAAAGCTTTTAAGCATATGCCATGTTCTTGAGAGAAAAGATTTGGAGTGCGTATCCTATGTGAGTTGAATTTGAACTTGTTTTGAACATGTTGAGCTTAATTTCACCTTTGTTTCTGCCATGTCTTACTTGTTAAACGAAATTTCATGTTTATTAACCATTGAATTCATCCTATCTATTTCGATTGAGTGCTATTCTTGATACTATGAGTTTGAAGATCTCTGAGACAAAATGTTGAAGGCATTAGTGTTGTGTCGTTAGTTATGTTGTTTTGATTTCGTATTATGTTTTGATTTTCGTTTTTAGTGTTTGCTAAGGGACTAGCAAAGTCTAAGTGTGGGGTTGTTGATAGGAACACAAAGTGTGACGTTCTTAATGTATATATGCCCTATTCTTATGCTTTGTTACTTCTTATTTAGTTGTTTTAGGTTCATATTGGTCATATGTATGTTTGAAGTAAAGCTATTTCGATTTTAGATGATTTGATGATGAAATTGTGCTAAGTGTTAGAACTCCTGATTGAACTAGGATTCCTTACTCGACTAGGACTCTACTTTCCTATTTTCATTCTTTCCTATTCCTTAATCGACGATTTCTTTTCAGGAAAGACAAATCATATTTGGAAAGAAAGGAGAGTTGCCGAGTTGCATTCCTAGTTGAACAAGGAAATCATATTCGAGTTGAAGAAGGAGAAGAGGAGGCCGGCCTAGCTACTCCTAGTTGGACTAAGAGATTGCCGTGCAGCCCTTAAAGAGATCTCCCTATTGAACTTGGTTTCCTACATCAAGTTGGATATGGAGTACATAAAGCAAATCCATAACAAAGAGGATTTCAGTTTCCCAATTGGATTCTATTTCCTTTTGGCACGCAAGAAGGCTTCCTACACCTCTATATATAGAGGCCGGCCTCTCCATTCAGCAACATCATCAACCCTACACAAAAACACAGCCATAGCTATGCCGAATTCATCCTTCACCATTCCAAGAAATCCTAAAACCGATTCCATCATTCCTCACCTATCAATAGCCTTCAAACACGCTTGTGAAGGAGGTTTCATCCATAGAAGACTCGGCTACACTTGTGGATTGCTTGATTTATAAAGTGTAACCATGACTCACTCTTGTCTATTTCGGGTTTAGGTTTTATTTCGAATCATGGATGAAGTTGCGATTTGGTTAGAGTAGTCTTGTATCAATTTTGTCTATGAAATAGCTACTTGATTCAATTTATATAGATGATTCGAAAATTATGTTTTGGTTTTATGATTTTCTGTTTTGGTTTTCTGCCGAATGTGTGCTTGAACAATTTTCGATTCCTAGGTGTTATGACTATGCTTGTAGCATGATATTTAGGTTGTTGGATTAAAGACTTATGCTAAGAACATGGTTATTCTTGTTTATGTGATTTTCGAATTGCATGGTTGTTGGTTAAGTAAGTGACATACTTGATGAATTCAATGTGCATGGCTTTGGGATTATATGATTAAGATGAACATGTTAGAATTTCGATTATGGCTGCTTGGTTGTGATTGAATGTGTTAAGTGTCTATGTGTTTAGGTTACTGCTTAGAAACCTAATTGCATGATCCATTCTTGGTTGTTCAATGTATGTCTCGGCATGATACTAAGAAGTTGTAGAACTTGGTTCGATTCCCTCTATGTGAATTGTTTTGGTGATTGTTTATGTGTTGGTTGGTTGATCACATGTATATATTAGCTTAGGTTTTATTTACTGTTTTTATGACTCAATCCAAAATCTATATCAAACTTTAAAACCTTTATGAATTCGTGTTAATTGATGTGATCCTAAGCCCTGGCTGGATCCCCGGTTTGTGAACGATACCCTCTTGCTTTATACTACTATGATGTGTTCAGGGTTAAATATTGATGTCGAGTAATCCAGCAATCATCAGTATCTTTCTGTAAGGCTTCTGATGCGAGTTTCTATTGTATTTGAGAGTTTTGCAAGTGTGGGAGTGTGTTTCTTTCAAACTGAGTATCTTTACATCGTTTGCGTATCTTTACTATTCCAATTGTGTATCTTTTCATTTCTCGTTTGAGTATCTTTCTGTAAGGCTTTCTGATGCGAGTTTCTCTTGAATTTGAGAGTTTTGCAAGTGTGGGAGTGTGTTTCTTTCAAACTGAGTATCTTTACATCGTTTGCGTATCTTTACTATTCCAATTGTGTATCTTTTCATTTCTCGTTTGAGTATCTTTCTGTAAGGCTTTCTGATGCGAGTTTCTCTTGAATTTGAGAGTTTTGCAAGTGTGGGAGTGTGTTTCTTTCAAACTGAGTATCTTTACATCGTTTGCGTATCTTTACTATTCCAATTGTTATCTTTACATCGTTTGCGTATCTTTACTATTCCAATTGTGTATCTTTTCATTTCTCGTTTGAGTATCTTTCTGTAAGGCTTTCTGATGCGTGTTTCTATTGAATTTGAGAGTTTTGCAAGTGTGGGAGTGTGTTTCTTTCAAACTGAGTATCTTTACATCGTTTGCGTATCTTTACTATTCCAATTGTGTATCTTTACATCGTTTGCGTATCTTTACTATTCCAATTGTGTATCTTTACATCGTTTGCGTATCTTTACTATTCCAATTGTGTATCTTTTCATTTCTCGTTTGAGTATCTTTCTGTAAGGCTTTCTGATGCGAGTTTCTATTGTATTTGAGAGTTTTGCAAGTGTGGGAGTGTGTTTCTTTCAAACTGAGTATCTTTACATCGTTTGCGTATCTTTACTATTCCAATTGTGTATCTTTTCATTTCTCGTTTGAGTATCTTTCTGTAAGGCTTTCTGATGCGAGTTTCGCTTGAATTTGAGAGTTTTGCAAGTGTGGGAGTGTGTTTCTTTCAAACTGAGTATCTTTACATCGTTTGCGTATCTTTACTATTCCAACTGTGTATCTTTACATCGTTTGCGTATCTTTACTATTCCAACTGTGTATCTTTACATCGTTTGCGTATCTTTACTATTCCAATTGTGTATCTTTTCCTTTCTCGTTTGAGTATCTTTCTGTAAGGCTTCTGATGCTAGTTTCTATTGTATTTGAGAGTCTTGCAAGTGTGGGAGTGTGTTTCTTTCAAACTGACTATCTTTACATCGTTTGCGAATCTTTACTATTCCAATTGTGTATCTTTACATCGTTTCCGTATCTTTACTATTGCAATTGTTTATCTTTACATCGTTTGCGTATCTTTACTATTCCAATTGTGTATCTTTTCATTTCTCGTTTGAGTATCTTTCTGTAAGGTTTCTGATGCGAGTTTCTATTGTATTTGAGAGTTTTGCAAGTGTGGGAGTGTGTTTCTTTCAAACTGTGTATCTTTACATCGTTTGCGTATCTTTACTATTCCAATTGTGTATCTTTACATCGTTTGCGTATCTTTACTATTCCAATTGTGTATCTTTTCATTTCTCGTTTGAGTATCTTTCTGTAAGGCTTCTGATGCGAGTTTCTATTGTATTTGAGAGTTTTGCAAGTGTGGGAGTGTGTTTCTTTCAAACTGAGTATCTTTACATCGTTTGCGTAACTTTACTATTCCAATTGTTTATCTTTACATCGTTTGCGTATCTTTATGATCGGTTCGATTACTCGAGATCAATATTAACCCTGTAAGCATCGTTAGTAGTATAAAGCAAGAGGGTATCGTTCACAAACCGGGGATCCAACCAGGGTAAAGAATCACAAACATTTAACAACGAATTCATAAGAGATATAAAGATTTGATATAGGATCGTATCAAGAACATAAAAATAAATCCTAAACTAATATATACATGTGATCAACCAACCAACACATAAACATCACCAAACAAATCATCACAAGTAGCTTCAAAATCATAATCTCATCCTATGCAAACACCGAGCCTTAGCGGACAATTATTGAGTGAACAAACAACAACCTAATGCCGAACTAGGTTACTTAGCGCATCCCTAACTCGAAACATGGCCTTGTAATCCTATCTTAGCGCTTAGAAATTACAAGATAACATGTCTTTCTCAATCTTACCACTTCATTGATTCATCTCTTATCTAATTACTTAGCGCATCTTAGATAACAAACGGATCATGGTTAATTCCTAGTGATTACTAACAAGTCAAGCATGTCACTTACTTTAACAAGTTATCAAAAACACTTAAGAATCCTATATGCAAAACTAACTTAGCGCCTTGAATCACATATAGTTAACGCCCAAGAAAGAGAATCATTAAATCATTGAATTATAAACTCACGATATCTACATAGAAATCATAGACAACAAAATCAGAACTACTTTATAACATCTTGCAAAATCGTAAACTACATGAGAGTATTCCACAAATTCGGAACTAGCCAAAAACATAAACACAACATCACACAAAGAATCCAAACCGAAAACATAAGTGACGAAGTAACGAGTTACACTTTGTAAATCTCCTTAGCGGTATCAAAACAAGGCAGCACGGCTTCAACTTGAATGGCAATCCGAGGCGTAGCGCTTTGGATCGAATGGAATGAAGGGAAGATGGTGTTTTCGCCTTGAATGGCTTTGAGGATGATGAGTAGTGTTTAAGGCAGAGCTTTGGCTAGTCTTGTGAGCAAGGTTGATGATCCTTTCTGTGGAATTGAGGTGCTATATATAGAGGAAGAAACCCAAGGGAGGATGGCCACAAAGTCCACAAAGTTGAAACCAAATTGGTTGAGGTTTCCTAGATTCGGCAGATTTGACCTTTGTCCCTTGTTGTGGCCATAACTTTCTCTAGAAAATAGATATTGAGATGATTCCAACTGGCAATTTCAACTAGACTTCCGTGGCTTTTCATCCATATAAGGTACATTTTCTCAATCATTTTGAGCTGTCCAGGGGAGCCCGTCAAAGATGGATGATCTGCACTGCAGAATTCTGATTTCTATAAGGATTGCATATCTTTTGCATTAATTACATATCTTCTTCCTCCTTTATTGCTGATTTCTTTTGCACAAATTTCTTCCTTTGAATTAGGGAGGCAGCAAAAGTCTTAATTGTTGCAGCCATGTTTGATTTTTCTTACCTCTCCTCATTAAATTTGCTGCATGCCTTCTTTGACTTTCTTGCCTCTTCTCATTTAATTTGCTGCATGCCTTCTTTGACATTCTTTGGTGCTGGGATTTATGGAAATTCTGATATATATTTGTGCTCTATTTGCAGGAGGAACAAAGTCCCAAGTTTCCCTCATAGCCCTTGGATCAAAAGCAAATCAATGGCTGAGATAATTCCGCCGAGTTCACTGGACCTCCGATCAATGATTCAGTCATATCTCTCTGTAGGAATAAGATATTGATTTGATTCCAAATCCTACAGAAACTAGACTCAAATACCTTTATTTCCATATAAAGTAGGTCTTCTAACTCGATCGGAGCTATCCAGGGGAGCCCGTCGAAGATGGACTACGAATATTGACAGCATTTTGATTCTTGAATGGATTGGGCTTTTAAGTGTATTTTCTTCTCTTTCCTTGTGGAACTAGGATTGCTTTCCTTCTCCAACATGGATTTGTATTTCCTAATAAGAATAAGTACGTTAGAAACAAAGAAATACACAAGGATGAATCCTACTCGAACAATGAAGCATATCTCAACAAGGATTCTTAACACTTAGCACGATTTCATCATCAATTCATTCATAATTGATATAAGCTCTACCTAGACACTTATTCATACAAAAGAAACTAAAATATACTATATAAGCGGTAACAAAGGGTAAGAATAGGGCATAATCACATTAAGAACGTCACACTTTGTGCTCCTATCAACAACCCCACACTTGAACTTTGCTAGTCCCTTAGCAAATAATAGAAAAGGGAAACAAAAACATAAAACAAAAATCAAAACAACTAAACTAATGACTCAACTATAATGCCTTCAACATTTTGTCTCAACGATCTTCAAACTCATAGCATCAAGAATAACACTTAATCGAAATAGATAGAATGAATTTAATGGTTAATAAACATGTGATCTCGCAGAACAAGTAAGACATGGTAGAAACATAGGTGATATTAAGCTCAACATGTTCAAAACAAGTTCAAATTCAACTCACAAGGGATATGCACTCCAAATATTTTCTCTCAAGAACATGGCATATGCTTAAAAGCTTTTCACACATAAGAGTTATGAATACATAGTGAATTTGAAAACCTCATGAAAGATACCAATCATATGCACAAATGAACCCAAACCATATGCTTACTCATGAAACAAACTCCACAAATCCAGAGCTACTCATTATAAGAATCATGCGGATCTTTATAAAAGGTAGGCTTAGGCTCGGTAAGGATATCATTTTTCAGGTAAAAGGAATCACAAAGGTCATCCTCAAGACTTAGCAGAGCAAGAATCATTCACCTTATGTCGCCATACTCCATAAAACAAGGGCCAATTTTATCATGTTGGACCCATTCTTCACTCTAAACATTGTGAAAACGAACAAAGGCTAAAGTACAACATTATTGAGCCTTCAACAAATATATCACAACTCCAAATTCACATCAAACATAGCTATGCCGTAACTTCTTTGTATTTTTTTTATTCAAGCCGTGTTCATGTATTTTTCTCTTTTTCTTCTCACGGCATCTTTCTATTTTTTTTTCTTCATTCTTTTCACTCTTTTCATGCAGCATAAATACATACATTGCACAACCCCACACTTGAATCGAATCATCACTCCATATTAACATCCAACAATCGGCTCAGCCAAGCCTTAAAGACAAGGGTAGAGATACAACTATACTAAGCAAGGATATTAACATGTTGGTAATGAAATAAAAGGCTTAACATAGGCTCAAAGGGGTTCATACTAAGGTGTCCCAAGCAGGGCTCAAATAAGGCATATGGCTTTTTGGTTTAAGTGGTGGAATTCCTAAAAAGATCCAACAATCATTTTCAAAATCAGAGTATATTATGATAAAAGTTTTGAAAGTTTCACAAAGTAAGTTCTAGCATTCTCTAGTTCATTGCAATTCTATGGCATATGAATTGATCAAAATAGATGTAATGAGGTTATATAGCCAATAAACGATAGATTAAACTCTCCAGAAAAGGCACATATATGGCTCGAAACTCACATAGGTTACATGAATTCAAACAAGTAGGGAACATGCTCATTATGTACCTAAGTTTCAAAATCCTCATCTACTACATGTTCGTACAATTTCTACACATCGATTAACCATCAAATAGCAATTAAGTTCAATTTCCAATCTTGTGATCATCTTTCAACCAATCATTCAAAGATCAACTCATCCTAGACAGTTAAAGGCATACCTAGGACTCAAAACAAAAACAAAAACAAAAACAAAACAAAACAAAACAAAAAAAACAAATTTTTTTTTTCTGATTTTATGTCACTAACATGTAAACCTTCCCCCACACTCAAATCATGCATTGTCCTCAATGAATATCAAAATAAATAATGCAATGGAAGACTCATAGTGGAAGGAAACAAATACAAAAATAAAAACATGGGAAAAAGATGAGAAAATGATGAGAAAAGCTCCCCCATGACGCGGTCCAACAGCTTGCATTCCATGCATCATAACGTATGAAAATAATCTCCGATCAGTAAGACAACAGTGGGAATTGAAAGCTAATGTTTCTAGCTTTCCAAGCATATAAAGTACGTTCGCTAACTCCAAATGAGGAGAAAGTTATGCCCCTGAAAATTTGTCACGAAAAACAAGTTCATAGAATCAAAAACTAGAATGACCTTTACCTCTTTGTACCTGAATTCCGTTGACTTAAACAGCCGGAATGGACAAGTGGCCTGAATGAAAGTTGAAGATAACACAACCAGCTTTCAATCCATATATGGCACGACTGCCCAGTTAGGCCTGAAGTGCTCCATGTTTTGCCGTTTCCGAACTGCAACTGCACGAGTTCTGAATTTCTGACACGACCTTGCTGCCTTCAAATTGCAACTGGGAATGATGTAGACCTCTAAATCTAGTTCTGTAAAAAGATACAGAAACTAGACTCAAAGACCTTTGTTTTCATATAAAGCACATATTCCAACGCCCTATGAGCTGGGAGATACAGTATGCCGAACTCGACGGACTGTTTCTGCCAGATTCTGTTGAACGAAAATGTTTTGCTCCTCTTCACGTTTTCTCGAAAACTAACCTACACACGCACAAAACAAATCAAAAAGAACAAAAATAAATAAAAACAATAAATATAAAAGAAAACAAATTGGGTTGCCTCCCAACAAGCGCTTATGTTTAAAGTCTAATAGCTTAGACCGAGTTTTCCTTTCAATCATTTTGTAGGTGACACATTATGGGGTTTCTCTTTCGCCATTTTGTTGTCCAACCTTGTAGTATATTATGAAGCTCATTGCTGGTCACTTCACTATAAATCTGTAAAATCTCAATTAAGATCATTAGTGTAAGTGGGAACCTACCAAACATAACATAGGACGTGAGGTCCTTAAGAGACTATGTTCCTCTAGCCATATGATATTCCGTGGAATTTAAAATGCAACATGAATGAGATGCAAAATGAATGCAATTAGAATAAATAATGAAGATGCAATGCAAAAGTTAGAGAATAACAATTAGGAAGTCATTGTATATACAAGTCACAAATATGTCAAAAGTCATTTAAATATAATAAGCACATGTTAAGGGGAAAACGAAACGAAAACAAGCTTAACAACCAATCCAACATGATGTCAAATCTTATGTTTAAGTTCGTTTTAATTTCTCAACTCAAAAACCTGATAAAGTATACACAATTACAATTACTATATGTCAATTTTCTTTACAAGTTACTTTTTAATCGATTTCATGCGTTAACATTCTTAAGTTGTCATTCAAATAATTAAATGATCGATTGATTCTAAGTTGTAAACCAAGGTGGACGTGCGGCCTAAGTATGGATGCCTAGACACAAGTTTGGATCATTGTTTCAGATGGCCGGATAGCTAATTCAGAGATAGTGAACATGGTAGGACTCATTTGTTGAACTATGGAGGGCAAGCCCCCTATCGACTCCATCACCGAGATGTATGTCAGTCAATAGTTCTCTGAGATCCAATTTTGGTCCCATGCACCAGAGTAATAAATGAGCGTGCCCCTTACTCAGCTAGAAACAAACTTGGGTGTTAGACAAATCTCCAAGTGTTAATAAAAGCCGCCCTCAACCTCATGCAAAAACTTTGGAAGAAAACATGAGGGGTTAAGGCTAATATTAACAAGAGGGACTTTACCTATTCCATTTGATTTACAACCTACAACAATCATTCATTCAATCATAAAAAATAACAACTTAAGATAAAATTACTATATATTAGAACAAAGTAAGAAAAACATATACAAATTTACAATATGAACAGTGAATTCGAAATTAAAAGATTGGGATCCATAATGATGGATCCCCGGCAACGGCGCCATTTGATCGGTTCGATTACTCGAGATCAATATTAACCCTGTAAGCATCGTTAGTAGTATAAAGCAAGAGGGTATCGTTCACAAACCGGGGATCCAACCAGGGTAAAGAATCACAAACATTTAACAACGAATTCATAAGAGATATAAAGATTTGATATAGGATCGTATCAAGAACATAAAAATAAATCCTAAACTAATATATACATGTGATCAACCAACCAACACATAAACATCACCAAACAAATCATCACAAGTAGCTTCAAAATCATAATCTCATCCTATGCAAACACCGAGCCTTAGCGGACAAGTATTGAGTGAACAAACAACAACCTAATGCCGAACTAGGTTACTTAGCGCATCCCTAACTCGAAACATGGCCTTGTAATCCTATCTTAGCGCTTAGAAATTACAAGATAACATGTCTTTCTCAATCTTACCACTTCATTGATTCATCTCTTATCTAATTACTTAGCGCATCTTAGATAACAAACGGATCATGGTTAATTCCTAGTGATTACTAACAAGTCAAGCATGTCACTTACTTTAACAAGTTATCAAAAACACTTAAGAATCCTATATGCAAAACTAACTTAGCGCCTTGAATCACATATAGTTAACGCCCAAGAAAGAGAATCATTAAATCATTGAATTATAAACTCACGATATCTACATAGAAATCATAGACAACAAAATCAGAACTACTTTATAACATCTTGCAAAATCGTAAACTACATGAGAGTATTCCACAAATTCGGAACTAGCCAAAAACATAAACACAACATCACACAAAGAATCCAAACCGAAAACATAAGTGACGAAGTAACGAGTTACACTTTGTAAATCTCCTTAGCGGTATCAAAACAAGGCAGCACGGCTTCAACTTGAATGGCAATCCGAGGCGTAGCGCTTTGGATCGAATGGAATGAAGGGAAGATGGTGTTTTCGCCTTGAATGGCTTTGAGGATGATGAGTAGTGTTTAAGGCAGAGCTTTGGCTAGTCTTGTGAGCAAGGTTGATGATCCTTTCTGTGGAATTGAGGTGCTATATATAGAGGAAGAAACCCAAGGGAGGATGGCCACAAAGTCCACAAAGTTGAAACCAAATTGGTTGAGGTTTCCTAGATTCGGCAGATTTGACCTTTGTCCCTTGTTGTGGCCATAACTTTCTCTAGCAAAATAGATATTGAGATGATTCCAACTGGCAATTTCAACTAGACTTCCGTGGCTTTTCATCCATATAAGGTACATTTTCTCAATCATTTTGAGCTGTCCAGGGGAGCCCGTCAAAGATGGATGATCTGCACTGCAGAATTCTGATTTCTATAAGGATTGCATATCTTTTGCATTAATTACATATCTTCTTCCTCCTTTATTGCTGATTTCTTTTGCACAAATTTCTTCCTTTGAATTAGGGAGGCAGCAAAAGTCTTAATTGTTGCAGCCATGTTTGATTTTTCTTACCTCTCCTCATTCAATTTGCTGCATGCCTTCTTTGACTTTCTTGCCTCTTCTCATTTAATTTGCTGCATGCCTTCTTTGACATTCTTTGGTGCTGGGATTTATGGACATTCTGATATATATTTGTGCTCTATTTGCAGGAGGAACAAAGTCCCAAGTTTCCCTCATAGCCCTTGGATCAAAAGCAAATCAATGGCTGAGATAATTCCGCCGAGTTCACTGGACCTCCGATCAATGATTCAGTCATATCTCTCTGTAGGAATAAGATATTGATTTGATTCCAAATCCTACAGAAACTAGACTCAAATACCTTTATTTCCATATAAAGTAGGTCTTCTAACTCGATCGGAGCTATCCATGGGAGCCCGTCGAAGATGGACTACGAATATTGACAGCATTTTGATTCTTGAATGGATTGGGCTTTTAAGTGTATTTTCTTCTCTTTCCTTGTGGAACTAGGATTGCTTTCCTTCTCCAACATGGATTTGTATTTCCTAATAAGAATAAGTACGTTAGGACAAAGAAATACACAAGGATGAATCCTACTCGAACAATGAAGCATATCTCAACAAGGATTCTTAACACTTAGCACGATTTCATCATCAATTCATTCATAATTGATATAAGCTCTACCTAGACACTTATTCATACAAAAGAAACTAAAATATACTATATAAGCGGTAACAAAGGGTAAGAATAGGGCATAATCACATTAAGAACGTCACACTTTGTGCTCCTATCACTTTACTATTCCAATTGTGTATCTTTTCATTTCTCGTTTGAGTATCTTTCTGTAAGGCTTCTGATGCGAGTTTCTATTGTATTTGAGAGTCTTGCAACTGTGGGAGTGTGTTTCTTTCAAACTGAGTATCTTTACATCGTTTGCGTATCTTTACTATTCCAATTGTGTATCTTTACATCGTTTCCGTATCTTTAATATTCCAATTGTGTATCTTTACATCGTTTGCGTATCTTTACTATTCCAATTGTGTATCTTTTCATTTCTCGTTTGAGTATCTTTCTGTAAGGCTTTCTGATGCGAGTTTCTATTGAATTTGAGAGTTTTGCAAATGTGGGAGTGTGTTTCTTTCAAACTGACTATCTTTACATCGTTTGCGTATCTTTACTATTCCAATTGTGTATCTTTACATCGTTTCCGTATCTTTACTATTCCAATTGTGTATCTTTTCATTTCTCGTTTGAGTATCTTTCTGTAAGGCTTCTGATGCGAGTTTCTATTGTATTTGAGAGTTTTGCAAGTGTGGGAGTGTGTTTCTTTCAAACTGAGTATCTTTACATCGTTTGCGTATCTTTACTATTCCAATTGTGTATCTTTACATCGTTTGCGTATCTTTACTATTCCAACTGTGTATCTTTTCTTTTTTCGTTTGAGTATCTTTCTGTAAGGCTTCTGATGCGA
This sequence comes from Argentina anserina, assembly GCF_933775445.1. Taxonomy (NCBI): domain Eukaryota; kingdom Viridiplantae; phylum Streptophyta; class Magnoliopsida; order Rosales; family Rosaceae; genus Argentina; species Argentina anserina. The sequence goes on along the minus strand of NW_026089400.1, from coordinate 231,791 downwards.
GTTTCTATTGTATTTGAGAGTTTTGCAAGTGTGGGAGTGTGTTTCTTTCAAACTGAGTATCTTTACATCGTTTGCGTATCTTTACTATTCCAATTGTGTATCTTTACATCGTTTGCGTATCTTTACTATTCCAATTGTGTATCTTTTCATTTCTCGTTTGAGTATCTTTCTGTAAGGCTTCTGATGCGAGTTTCTATTGTATTTCAGAGTTTTGCAAGTGTGGGAGTGTGTTTCTTTCAAACTGAGTATCTTTACATCGTTTGCGTAACTTTACTATTCCAATTGTTTATCTTTACATCGTTTGCGTATCTTTACTATTCCAATTGTGTATCTTTTCATTTCTCGTTTGAGTATCTTTCTGTAAGGCTTCTGATGCGAGTTTCTATTGTATTTGAGAGTTTTGCAAGTGTGGGAGTGTGTTTCTTTAAAACTGAGTATCTTTACATCGTTTGCGTATCTTTACTATTCCAATTGTGTATCTTTTCATTTCTCGTTTGAGTATCTTTCTGTAAGGCTTTCTGATGCGAGTTTCTCTTGAATTTGAGAGTTTTGCAAGTGTGGGAGTGTGTTTCTTTCAAACTGAGTATCTTTACATCGTTTGCGTATCTTTACTATTCCAATTGTGTATCTTTTCATTTCTCGTTTGAGTATCTTTCTGTAAGGCTTTCTGATGCGAGTTTCTCTTGAATTTGAGAGTTTTGCAAGTGTGGGAGTGTGTTTCTTTCAAACTGAGTATCTTTACATCGTTTGCGTATCTTTACTATTCCAATTGTGTATCTTTACATCGTTTGCGTATCTTTACTATTCCAATTGTGTATCTTTTCATTTCTCGTTTGAGTATCTTTCTGTAAGGCTTCTGATGCGAGTTTCTATTGTATTTGAGAGTTTTGCAAGTGTGGGAGTGTGTTTCTTTCAAACTGAGTATCTTTACATCGTTTGCGTATCTTTACTATTACAATTGTGTATCATTTCATTTCTCGATTGAGTATCTTTCTGTAAGGCTTTCTGATGCGAGTTTCTATTCTATTTGAGAGTTTTGCAAGTGTGGGAGTGTGTTTCTTTCAAACTGAGTATCTTTACATCGTTTTCGTATCTTTACTATTCCAATTGTGTATCATTTCATTACTCGTTTGAGTATCTTTCTGTAAGGCTTTCTGATGAGAGTTTCTATTGTATTTGAGAGTTTTGCAAGTGTGGGAGTGTGTTTCTTTCAAACTGTGTATCTTTATATCGTTTGCGTATCTTTACTATTCCAATTGTGTATCTTTTCATTTCTCGTTTGAGTATCTTTCTGTAAGGCTTTCTGATGAGAGTTTCTATTGAATTTGAGAGTTTTGCAAGTGTGGGAGTGTGTTTCTTTCAAACTGAGTATCTTTACATCGTTTGCGTATCTTTACTATTCCCATTGTGTATCTTTTCATTTCTCGTTTGAGTATCTTTCTGTAAGGCTTTCTGATGCGAGTTTCTATTGAATTTGAGAGTTTTGCAAGTGTGGGAGTGTGTTTCTTTCAAACTGAGTATCTTTACATCGTTTGCGTATCTTTACTATTCCAATTGTGTATCTTTTTATTTCTCGTTTGAGTATCTTTATGTAAGGCTTTCTGATGCGAGTTTCTATTGAATTTGAGAATTTTGCAAGTGTGGGAGTGTGTTTCTTTCAAACTGTGTATCTTTACATCGTTTGCGTATCTTTACTATTCCAATTGTGTATCTTTTCAGTTCTCGTTTAAGTATCTTTCTGTAAGGCTTCTGATGCGAGTTTCTATTGTATTTGAGAGTTTTGCAAGTGTGGGAGTGTGTTTCTTTCAAACTGAGTATCTTTACATCGTTTGCGTATCTTTACTATTCCAATTGTGTATCTTTTCATTTCTCGTTTGAGTATCTTTCTGTAAGGCTTTCTGATGCGAGATTCTATTGTATTTGAGAGTTTTGCAAGTGTGGGAGTGTGTTTCTTTCAAACTGTGTATCTTTACATCGTTTGCGTATCTTTACTATTCCAATTGTGTATCTTTTCATTTCTCGTTTGAGTATCTTTCTGTAAGGCTTTCTGATGAGAGTTTCTATTGAATTTGAGAGTTTTGCAAGTGTGGGAGTGTGTTTCTTTCAAACTGAGTATCTTTACATCGTTTGCGTATCTTTACTATTCCAATTGTGTATCTTTTCATTTCTCGTTTGCGTATCTTTACTATTCCAATTGTGTATCTTTTCGTTTCTCGTTTGAGTATCTTTCTGTAAGGCTTCTGATGCGAGTTTCTATTGAATTTGAGAGTTTTGCAAGTGTGGGAGTGTGTTTCTTTCAAACTGAGTATCTTTACATCGTTTGCGTATCTTTACTATTCCAATTGTGTATCTTTACATCGTTTGGGTATCTTTACTATTCCAATTGTGTATCTTTTCATTTCTCGTTTGAGTATCTTTCTGTAAGGCTTCTGATGCGAGTTTCTATTGTATTTGAGAGTTTTGCAAGTGTGGGAGTGTGTTTCTTTCAAACTGAGTATCTTAAAATTGTTTGCGTATCTTTACTATTCCAATTGTGTATCTTTACATCGTTTGCGTATATTTACTATTACAATTGTGTATCTTTTCATTTCTCGTTTGAGTATCTTTCTGTAAGGCTTTCTGATGCGAGTTTCTATTGAATTTGAGAGTTTTGCAAGTCTGGGAGTGTGTTTCTTTCAAACTGAGTATCTTTACATCGTTTGCGTATCTTTACTATTCCAATTGTGTATCTTTACATCGTTTGCGTATCTTTACTATTCCAATTGTGTATCTTTTCATTTCTCGTTTGAGTATCTTTCTGTAAGGCTTTCTGATGCGAGTTTCTATTGAATTTGAGAGTTTTGCAAGTGTGGGAGTGTGTTTCTTTCAAACTGAGTATCTTTACATCGTTTGCGTATCTTTACTATTCCAATTGTGTATCTTTACATCGTTTGCGTATCTTTACTATTCCAATTGTGTATCTTTACATCGTTTTGGTATCTTTACTATTCCAATTGTGTATCTTTTCATTTCTCGTTTGAGTTTCTTTCTTTAAGGCTTCTGATGCGAGTTTCTATTGTATTAGAGAGTTTTGCAAGTGTGGGAGTGTGTTTCTTTCAAACTGAGTATCTTTACATCGTTTGCGTATCTTTACTATTCCAATTGTGTATCTTTACATCGTTTGCGTATCTTTACTATTCCAATTCTGTATCTTTAGATCGTGTGCCTATCTTTACTATTCCAATTGTGTATCTTTTCATTTCTCGTTTGAGTATCTTTATGTAAGGCTTCTGATGCGAGTTTCTATTGTATTTGAGAGTTTTGCAAGTGTGGGAGTGTGTTTCTTTCAAACTGAGTATCTTAAAATTGTTTGCGTATCTTTACTATTCCAATTGTGTATCTTTACATCGTTTGCGTATCTTTACTATTCCAATTGTGTATCTTTACATCGTTTTGGTATCTTTACTATTCCAATTGTGTATCTTTTCATTTCTCGTTTGAGTATCTTTCTGTAAGGTTTCTGATGCGAGTTTCTATTGTATTAGAGAGTTTTGCAAGTGTGGGAGTGTGTTTCTTTCAAACTGAGTATCTTTACATCGTTTGCGTATCTTTACTATTCCAATTGTGTATCTTTACATCGTTTGCGTATCTTTACTATTCCAATTCTGTATCTTTAGATCGTGTGCCTATCTTTACTATTCCAATTGTGTATCTTTTCATTTCTCGTTTGAGTATCTTTCTGTAAGGCTTCTGATGCGAGTTTCTATTGAATTTGAGAATTTTGCAAGTGTGGGAGTGTGTTTCTTTCAAACTGAGTATCTTTACATCGTTTGCGTATCTTTACTATTCCAATTGAGTATCTTTACATCGTTTGCGTATCTTTACTATTCCAATTGTATATCTTTTCGTTTCTCGTTTGAGTATCTTTCTGTAAGGCTTCTGATGCGAGTTTCTATTGAATTTGAGAGTTTTGCAAGTGTGGGAGTGTGTTTCTTTCAAACTGAGTATCTTTACATCGTTTGCGTATCTTTACTATTCCCATTGTGTATCTTTTCATTTCTCGTTTGAGTATCTTTCTGTAAGGCTTTCTGATGCGAGTTTCTATTGAATTTGAGAGTTTTGCAAGTGTGGGAGTGTGTTTCTTTCAAACTGAGTATCTTTACATCGTTTGCGTATCTTTACTATTCCAATTGTGTATCTTTTTATTTCTCGTTTGAGTATCTTTATGTAAGGCTTTCTGATGCGAGTTTCTATTGAATTTGAGAATTTTGCAAGTGTGGGAGTGTGTTTCTTTCAAACTGTGTATCTTTACATCGTTTGCGTATCTTTACTATTCCAATTGTGTATCTTTTCAGTTCTCGTTTAAGTATCTTTCTGTAAGGCTTCTGATGCGAGTTTCTATTGTATTTGAGAGTTTTGCAAGTGTGGGAGTGTGTTTCTTTCAAACTGAGTATCTTTACATCGTTTGCGTATCTTTACTATTCCAATTGTGTATCTTTACATCGTTTGCGTATCTTTACTATTCCAATTCTGTATCTTTAGATCGTGTGCCTATCTTTACTATTCCAATTGTGTATCTTTTCATTTCTCGTTTGAGTATCTTTCTGTAAGGCTTCTGATGCGAGTTTCTATTGAATTTGAGAATTTTGCAAGTGTGGGAGTGTGTTTCTTTCAAACTGAGTATCTTTACATCGTTTGCGTATCTTTACTATTCCAATTGAGTATCTTTACATCGTTTGCGTATCTTTACTATTCCAATTGTATATCTTTTCGTTTCTCGTTTGAGTATCTTTCTGTAAGGCTTCTGATGCGAGTTTCTATTGAATTTGAGAGTTTTGCAAGTGTGGGAGTGTGTTTCTTTCAAACTGAGTATCTTTACATCGTTTGCGTATCTTTACTATTCCCATTGTGTATCTTTTCATTTCTCGTTTGAGTATCTTTCTGTAAGGCTTTCTGATGCGAGTTTCTATTGAATTTGAGAGTTTTGCAAGTGTGGGAGTGTGTTTCTTTCAAACTGAGTATCTTTACATCGTTTGCGTATCTTTACTATTCCAATTGTGTATCTTTTTATTTCTCGTTTGAGTATCTTTATGTAAGGCTTTCTGATGCGAGTTTCTATTGAATTTGAGAATTTTGCAAGTGTGGGAGTGTGTTTCTTTCAAACTGTGTATCTTTACATCGTTTGCGTATCTTTACTATTCCAATTGTGTATCTTTTCAGTTCTCGTTTAAGTATCTTTCTGTAAGGCTTCTGATGCGAGTTTCTATTGTATTTGAGAGTTTTGCAAGTGTGGGAGTGTGTTTCTTTCAAACTGAGTATCTTTACATCGTTTGCGTATCTTTACTATTCCAATTGTGTATCTTTTCATTTCTCGTTTGAGTATCTTTCTGTAAGGCTTTCTGATGCGAGATTCTATTGTATTTGAGAGTTTTGCAAGTGTGGGAGTGTGTTTCTTTCAAACTGTGTATCTTTACATCGTTTGCGTATCTTTACTATTCCAATTGTGTATCTTTTCATTTCTCGTTTGAGTATCTTTCTGTAAGGCTTTCTGATGAGAGTTTCTATTGAATTTGAGAGTTTTGCAAGTGTGGGAGTGTGTTTCTTTCAAACTGAGTATCTTTACATCGTTTGCGTATCTTTACTATTCCAATTGTGTATCTTTTCATTTCTCGTTTGCGTATCTTTACTATTCCAATTGTGTATCTTTTCATTTCTCGTTTGAGTATCTTTCTGTAAGGCTTCTGATGCGAGTTTCTATTGAATTTGAGAGTTTTGCAAGTGTGGGAGTGTGTTTCTTTCAAACTGAGTATCTTTACATCGTTTGCGTATCTTTACTATTCCAATTGTGTATCTTTACATCGTTTGGGTATCTTTACTATTCCAATTGTGTATCTTTTCATTTCTCGTTTGAGTATCTTTCTGTAAGGCTTCTGATGCGAGTTTCTATTGTATTTGAGAGTTTTGCAAGTGTGGGAGTGTGTTTCTTTCAAACTGAGTATCTTAAAATTGTTTGCGTATCTTTACTATTCCAATTGTGTATCTTTACATCGTTTGCGTATATTTACTATTACAATTGTGTATCTTTTCATTTCTCGTTTGAGTATCTTTCTGTAAGGGTTTCTGATGCGAGTTTCTATTGAATTTGAGAGTTTTGCAAGTGTGGGAGTGTGTTTCTTTCAAACTGAGTATCTTTACATCGTTTGCGTATCTTTACTATTCCAATTGTGTATCTTTACATCGTTTGCGTATCTTTACTATTCCAATTGTGTATCTTTTCATTTCTCGTTTGAGTATCTTTCTGTAAGGCTTTCTGATGCGAGTTTCTATTGAATTTGAGAGTTTTGCAAGTGTGGGAGTGTGTTTCTTTCAAACTGAGTATCTTTACATCGTTTGCGTATCTTTACTATTCCAATTGTGTATCTTTACATCGTTTGCGTATCTTTACTATTCCAATTGTGTATCTTTACATCGTTTTGGTATCTTTACTATTCCAATTGTGTATCTTTTCATTTCTCGTTTGAGTATCTTTCTGTAAGGCTTCTGATGCGAGTTTCTATTGTATTAGAGAGTTTTGCAAGTGTGGGAGTGTGTTTCTTTCAAACTGAGTATCTTTACATCGTTTGCGTATCTTTACTATTCCAATTGTGTATCTTTACATCGTTTGCGTATCTTTACTATTCCAATTCTGTATCTTTAGATCGTGTGCCTATCTTTACTATTCCAATTGTGTATCTTTTCATTTCTCGTTTGAGTATCTTTATGTAAGGCTTCTGATGCGAGTTTCTATTGTATTTGAGAGTTTTGCAAGTGTGGGAGTGTGTTTCTTTCAAACTGAGTATCTTAAAATTGTTTGCGTATCTTTACTATTCCAATTGTGTATCTTTACATCGTTTGCGTATCTTTACTATTCCAATTGTGTATCTTTTCATTTCTCGTTTGAGTATCTTTCTGTAAGGCTTTCTGATGCGAGTTTCTATTGAATTTGAGAGTTTTGCAAGTGTGGGAGTGTGTTTCTTTCAAACTGAGTATCTTTACATCGTTTGCGTATCTTTACTATTCCAATTGTGTATCTTTACATCGTTTGCGTATCTTTACTATTCCAATTGTGTATCTTTACATCGTTTTGGTATCTTTACTATTCCAATTGTGTATCTTTTCATTTCTCGTTTGAGTATCTTTCTGTAAGGCTTCTGATGCGAGTTTCTATTGTATTAGAGAGTTTTGCAAGTGTGGGAGTGTGTTTCTTTCAAACTGAGTATCTTTACATCGTTTGCGTATCTTTACTATTCCAATTGTGTATCTTTACATCGTTTGCGTATCTTTACTATTCCAATTCTGTATCTTTAGATCGTGTGCCTATCTTTACTATTCCAATTGTGTATCTTTTCATTTCTCGTTTGAGTATCTTTATGTAAGGCTTCTGATGCGAGTTTCTATTGTATTTGAGAGTTTTGCAAGTGTGGGAGTGTGTTTCTTTCAAACTGAGTATCTTAAAATTGTTTGCGTATCTTTACTATTCCAATTGTGTATCTTTACATCGTTTGCGTATCTTTACTATTCCAATTGTGTATCTTTACATCGTTTTGGTATCTTTACTATTCCAATTGTGTATCTTTTCATTTCTCGTTTGAGTATCTTTCTGTAAGGTTTCTGATGCGAGTTTCTATTGTATTAGAGAGTTTTGCAAGTGTGGGAGTGTGTTTCTTTCAAACTGAGTATCTTTACATCGTTTGCGTATCTTTACTATTCCAATTGTGTATCTTTACATCGTTTGCGTATCTTTACTATTCCAATTCTGTATCTTTAGATCGTGTGCCTATCTTTACTATTCCAATTGTGTATCTTTTCATTTCTCGTTTGAGTATCTTTCTGTAAGGCTTCTGATGCGAGTTTCTATTGAATTTGAGAATTTTGCAAGTGTGGGAGTGTGTTTCTTTCAAACTGAGTATCTTTACATCGTTTGCGTATCTTTACTATTCCAATTGAGTATCTTTACATCGTTTGCGTATCTTTACTATTCCAATTGTGTATCTTTTCGTTTCTCGTTTGAGTATCTTTCTGTAAGGCTTCTGATGCGAGTTTCTATTGAATTTGAGAATTTTGCAAGTGTGGGAGTGTGTTTCTTTCAAACTGAGTATCTTTACATCGTTTGCGTATCTTTACTATTCCAATTGTGTATCTTTTCATTTCTCGTTTGCGTATCTTTACTATTCCAATTGTGTATCTTTTCGTTTCTCGTTTGAGTATCTTTCTGTAAGGCTTCTGATGCGAGTTTCTATTGAATTTGAGAGTTTTGCAAGTGTGGGAGTGTGTTTCTTTCAAACTGAGTATCTTTACATCGTTTGCGTATCTTTACTATTCCAATTGTGTATCTTTTCATTTCTCGTTTGAGTATCTTTCTGTAAGGCTTCTGATGCGAGTTTCTATTGTATTTGAGAGTTTTGCAAGTGTGAGAGTGTGTTTCTTTCAAACTTAGTATCTTTACATCGTTTGCGTATCTTTACTATTCCAATTGTGTATCTTTTCATTTCTCGTTCGAGTATCTTTCTGTAACGCTTTCTGATGCGAGTTTCTATTGAATTTGAGAGTTTTGTAAGTGTACGAGTGTGTTTCTTTCAAACTATCTTTATATCGTTTGCGTATCTTTACTATTCCAATTGTGTATCATTTCATTTCTCGTTTGAGTATCTTTCTGTAAGGCTTCTGATGCGAGTTTCTATTGTATTTGAGAGTTTTGCAATTGTGGGAGTGTGTTTCTTTCAAACTGGGTATCTTTACATCGTTTGCGTATCTTTACTATTCCAATTGTGTATCTTTTCATTTCTCGTTTGAGTATCTTTCTGTAAGGCTTTCTGATGCGAGTTTCTATTGAATTTGAGAGTTTTGCAAGTGTGGGAGTGTGTTTCTTTCAAACTGAGTATCTTTACATCGTTTGCGTATCTTTACTATTCCAATTGTGTATCTTGACATCGTTTGGGTATCTTTACTATTCCAATTGTGTATCTTTTCATTTCTTGTTTGAGTATCTTTCTGTAAGGCTTCTGATGCGAGTTTCTATTGTATTTGAGAGTTTTGCAAGTGTGGGAGTGTGTTTCTTTCAAACTGAGTATCTTTACATCGTTTCCGTATCTTTACTATTCCAATTGTGTATCTTTTCATTTCTCGTTTGAGTATCTTTTTGTAAGACTTCTAATGCTAGTTTCTATTGTATTTGAGAGTTTTGCAAGTGTGAGAGTGTGTTTCTTTCAAACTGAGTATCTTTACATCGTTTGCGTATCTTTACTATTCCAATTGAGTATCTTTACATCGTTTGCGTATCTTTACTATTCCAATTGTGTATCTTTTCATTTCTCATTTGAGTATCTTTCTGTAAGGCTTTCTGATGCGAGTTTCTATTGAATTTGAGAGTTTTGCAAGTGTGGGAGTGTGTTTCTTTCAAACTGAGTATCTTTACATCTTTTGCGTATCTTTACTATTCCAATTGTGTATCTTTACATCGTTTGCGTATCTTTACTATTCCAATTGTGTATCTTTTCATTTCTCGTTTGAGTATCTTTCTGTAAGGCTTTCTGATGCGAGTTTCTATTGAATTTGAGAGTTTTGCAAGTGTGGGAGTGTGTTTCTTTCAAACTGAGTATCTTTACATCGTTTGCGTATCTTTACTATTCCAATTGTGTATCTTTACATCGTTTGCGTATCTTTACTATTCCAATTGTGTATCTTTACATCGTTTTGGTATCTTTACTATTCCAATTGTGTATCTTTTCATTTCTCGTTTGAGTATCTTTCTGTAAGGCTTCTGATGCGAGTTTCTATTGTATTAGAGAGTTTTGCAAGTGTGGGAGTGTGTTTCTTTCAAACTGAGTATCTTTACATCGTTTGCGTATCTTTACTATTCCAATTGTGTATCTTTACATCGTTTGCGTATCTTTACTATTCCAATTCTGTATCTTTAGATCGTGTGCCTATCTTTACTATTCCAATTGTGTATCTTTTCATTTCTCGTTTGAGTATCTTTATGTAAGGCTTCTGATGCGAGTTTCTATTGTATTTGAGAGTTTTGCAAGTGTGGGAGTGTGTTTCTTTCAAACTGAGTATCTTAAAATTGTTTGCGTATCTTTACTATTCCAATTGTGTATCTTTACATCGTTTGCGTATCTTTACTATTCCAATTGTGTATCTTTACATCGTTTTGGTATCTTTACTATTCCAATTGTGTATCTTTTCATTTCTCGTTTGAGTATCTTTCTGTAAGGTTTCTGATGCGAGTTTCTATTGTATTAGAGAGTTTTGCAAGTGTGGGAGTGTGTTTCTTTCAAACTGAGTATCTTTACATCGTTTGCGTATCTTTACTATTCCAATTGTGTATCTTTACATCGTTTGCGTATCTTTACTATTCCAATTCTGTATCTTTAGATCGTGTGCCTATCTTTACTATTCCAATTGTGTATCTTTTCATTTCTCGTTTGAGTATCTTTCTGTAAGGCTTCTGATGCGAGTTTCTATTGAATTTGAGAATTTTGCAAGTGTGGGAGTGTGTTTCTTTCAAACTGAGTATCTTTACATCGTTTGCGTATCTTTACTATTCCAATTGAGTATCTTTACATCGTTTGCGTATCTTTACTATTCCAATTGTATATCTTTTCGTTTCTCGTTTGAGTATCTTTCTGTAAGGCTTCTGATGCGAGTTTCTATTGAATTTGAGAATTTTGCAAGTGTGGGAGTGTGTTTCTTTCAAACTGAGTATCTTTACATCGTTTGCGTATCTTTACTATTCCAATTGTGTATCTTTACATCGTTTGCGTATCTTTACTATTCCAATTGTGTATCTTTTCATTTCTCGTTTGAGTATCTTTCTGTAAGGCTTTCTGATGCGAGTTTCTATTGAATTTGAGAGTTTTGCAAGTGTGGGAGTGTGTTTCTTTCAAACTGAGTATCTTTACATCGTTTGCGTATCTTTACTATTCCAATTGTGTATCTTTACATCGTTTGCGTATCTTTACTATTCCAATTGTGTATCTTTACATCGTTTTGGTATCTTTACTATTCCAATTGTGTATCTTTTCATTTCTCGTTTGAGTATCTTTCTGTAAGGCTTCTGATGCGAGTTTCTATTGTATTAGAGAGTTTTGCAAGTGTGGGAGTGTGTTTCTTTCAAACTGAGTATCTTTACATCGTTTGCGTATCTTTACTATTCCAATTGTGTATCTTTACATCGTTTGCGTATCTTTACTATTCCAATTCTGTATCTTTAGATCGTGTGCCTATCTTTACTATTCCAATTGTGTATCTTTTCATTTCTCGTTTGAGTATCTTTTTGTAAGACTTCTAATGCTAGTTTCTATTGTATTTGAGAGTTTTGCAAGTGTGAGAGTGTGTTTCTTTCAAACTGAGTATCTTTACATCGTTTGCGTATCTTTACTATTCCAATTGAGTATCTTTACATCGTTTGCGTATCTTTACTATTCCAATTGTGTATCTTTTCATTTCTCATTTGAGTATCTTTCTGTAAGGCTTTCTGATGCGAGTTTCTATTGAATTTGAGAGTTTTGCAAGTGTGGGAGTGTGTTTCTTTCAAACTGAGTATCTTTACATCTTTTGCGTATCTTTACTATTCCAATTGTGTATCTTTACATCGTTTGCGTATCTTTACTATTCCAATTGTGTATCTTTTCATTTCTCGTTTGAGTATCTTTCTGTAAGGCTTTCTGATGCGAGTTTCTATTGAATTTGAGAGTTTTGCAAGTGTGGGAGTGTGTTTCTTTCAAACTGAGTATCTTTACATCGTTTGCGTATCTTTACTATTCCAATTGTGTATCTTTACATCGTTTGCGTATCTTTACTATTCCAATTGTGTATCTTTACATCGTTTTGGTATCTTTACTATTCCAATTGTGTATCTTTTCATTTCTCGTTTGAGTATCTTTCTGTAAGGCTTCTGATGCGAGTTTCTATTGTATTAGAGAGTTTTGCAAGTGTGGGAGTGTGTTTCTTTCAAACTGAGTATCTTTACATCGTTTGCGTATCTTTACTATTCCAATTGTGTATCTTTACATCGTTTGCGTATCTTTACTATTCCAATTCTGTATCTTTAGATCGTGTGCCTATCTTTACTATTCCAATTGTGTATCTTTTCATTTCTCGTTTGAGTATCTTTATGTAAGGCTTCTGATGCGAGTTTCTATTGTATTTGAGAGTTTTGCAAGTGTGGGAGTGTGTTTCTTTCAAACTGAGTATCTTAAAATTGTTTGCGTATCTTTACTATTCCAATTGTGTATCTTTACATCGTTTGCGTATCTTTACTATTCCAATTGTGTATCTTTACATCGTTTTGGTATCTTTACTATTCCAATTGTGTATCTTTTCATTTCTCGTTTGAGTATCTTTCTGTAAGGTTTCTGATGCGAGTTTCTATTGTATTAGAGAGTTTTGCAAGTGTGGGAGTGTGTTTCTTTCAAACTGAGTATCTTTACATCGTTTGCGTATCTTTACTATTCCAATTGTGTATCTTTACATCGTTTGCGTATCTTTACTATTCCAATTCTGTATCTTTAGATCGTGTGCCTATCTTTACTATTCCAATTGTGTATCTTTTCATTTCTCGTTTGAGTATCTTTCTGTAAGGCTTCTGATGCGAGTTTCTATTGAATTTGAGAATTTTGCAAGTGTGGGAGTGTGTTTCTTTCAAACTGAGTATCTTTACATCGTTTGCGTATCTTTACTATTCCAATTGAGTATCTTTACATCGTTTGCGTATCTTTACTATTCCAATTGTATATCTTTTCGTTTCTCGTTTGAGTATCTTTCTGTAAGGCTTCTGATGCGAGTTTCTATTGAATTTGAGAATTTTGCAAGTGTGGGAGTGTGTTTCTTTCAAACTGAGTATCTTTACATCGTTTGCGTATCTTTACTATTCCAATTGTGTATCTTTTCATTTCTCGTTTGCGTATCTTTACTATTCCAATTGTGTATCTTTTCGTTTCTCGTTTGAGTATCTTTCTGTAAGGCTTCTGATGCGAGTTTCTATTGAATTTGAGAGTTTTGCAAGTGTGGGAGTGTGTTTCTTTCAAACTGAGTATCTTTACATCGTTTGCGTATCTTTACTATTCCAATTGTGTATCTTTTCATTTCTCGTTTGAGTATCTTTCTGTAAGGCTTCTGATGCGAGTTTCTATTGTATTTGAGAGTTTTGCAAGTGTGAGAGTGTGTTTCTTTCAAACTTAGTATCTTTACATCGTTTGCGTATCTTTACTATTCCAATTGTGTATCTTTTCATTTCTCGTTCGAGTATCTTTCTGTAACGCTTTCTGATGCGAGTTTCTATTGAATTTGACAGTTTTGTAAGTGTACGAGTGTGTTTCTTTCAAACTATCTTTATATCGTTTGCGTATCTTTACTATTCCAATTGTGTATCATTTCATTTCTCGTTTGAGTATCTTTCTGTAAGGCTTCTGATGCGAGTTTCTATTGTATTTGAGAGTTTTGCAATTGTGGGAGTGTGTTTCTTTCAAACTGGGTATCTTTACATCGTTTGCGTATCTTTACTATTCCAATTGTGTATCTTTTCATTTCTCGTTTGAGTATCTTTCTGTAAGGCTTTCTGATGCGAGTTTCTATTGAATTTGAGAGTTTTGCAAGTGTGGGAGTGTGTTTCTTTCAAACTGAGTATCTTTACATCGTTTGCGTATCTTTACTATTCCAATTGTGTATCTTTACATCGTTTGGGTATCTTTACTATTCCAATTGTGTATCTTTTCATTTCTTGTTTGAGTATCTTTCTGTAAGGCTTCTGATGCGAGTTTCTATTGTATTTGAGAGTTTTGCAAGTGTGGGTGTGTGTTTCTTTCAAACTGAGTATCTTTACATCGTTTCCGTATCTTTACTATTCCAATTGTGTATCTTTTCATTTCTCGTTTGAGTATCTTTTTGTAAGACTTCTAATGCTAGTTTCTATTGTATTTGAGAGTTTTGCAAGTGTGAGAGTGTGTTTCTTTCAAACTGAGTATCTTTACATCGTTTGCGTATCTTTACTATTCCAATTGAGTATCTTTACATCGTTTGCGTATCTTTACTATTCCAATTGTGTATCTTTTCATTTCTCATTTGAGTATCTTTCTGTAAGGCTTTCTGATGCGAGTTTCTATTGAATTTGAGAGTTTTGCAAGTGTGGGAGTGTGTTTCTTTCAAACTGAGTATCTTTACATCGTTTGCGTATCTTTACTATTCCAATTGTGTATCTTTACATCGTTTGCGTATCTTTACTATTCCAATTGTGTATCTTTTCATTTCTCGTTTGAGTATCTTTCTGTAAGGCTTTCTGATGCGAGTTTCTATTGAATTTGAGAGTTTTGCAAGTGTGGGAGTGTGTTTCTTTCAAACTGAGTATCTTTACATCGTTTGCGTATCTTTACTATTCCAATTGTGTATCTTTACATCGTTTGCGTATCTTTACTATTCCAATTGTGTACCTTTACATCGTTTTGGTATCTTTACTATTCCAATTGTGTATCTTTTCATTTCTCGTTTGAGTATCTTTCTGTAAGGCTTCTGATGCGAGTTTCTATTGTATTAGAGAGTTTTGCAAGTGTGGGAGTGTGTTTCTTTCAAACTGAGTATCTTTACATCGTTTGCGTATCTTTACTATTCCAATTGTGTATCTTTACATCGTTTGCGTATCTTTACTATTCCAATTCTGTATCTTTAGATCGTGTGCCTATCTTTACTATTCCAATTGTGTATCTTTTCATTTCTCGTTTGAGTATCTTTATGTAAGGCTTCTGATGCGAGTTTCTATTGTATTTGAGAGTTTTGCAAGTGTGGGAGTGTGTTTCTTTCAAACTGAGTATCTTAAAATTGTTTGCGTATCTTTACTATTCCAATTGTGTATCTTTACATCGTTTGCGTATCTTTACTATTCCAATTGTGTATCTTTACATCGTTTTGGTATCTTTACTATTCCAATTGTGTATCTTTTCATTTCTCGTTTGAGTATCTTTCTGTAAGGCTTCTGATGCGAGTTTCTATTGTATTAGAGAGTTTTGCAAGTGTGGGAGTGTGTTTCTTTCAAACTGAGTATCTTTACATCGTTTGCGTATCTTTACTATTCCAATTGTGTATCTTTTCATTTCTCGTTTGAGTATCTTTCTGTAAGGCTTCTGATGCGAGTTTCTATTGTATTTGAGAGTTTTGCAAGTGTGAGAGTGTGTTTCTTTCAAACTTAGTATCTTTACATCGTTTGCGTATCTTTACTATTCCAATTGTGTATCTTTTCATTTCTCGTTCGAGTATCTTTCTGTAACGCTTTCTGATGCGAGTTTCTATTGAATTTGAGAGTTTTGTAAGTGTACGAGTGTGTTTCTTTCAAACTATCTTTATATCGTTTGCGTATCTTTACTATTCCAATTGTGTATCATTTCATTTCTCGTTTGAGTATCTTTCTGTAAGGCTTCTGATGCGAGTTTCTATTGTATTTGAGAGTTTTGCAATTGTGGGAGTGTGTTTCTTTCAAACTGGGTATCTTTACATCGTTTGCGTATCTTTACTATTCCAATTGTGTATCTTTTCATTTCTCGTTTGAGTATCTTTCTGTAAGGCTTTCTGATGCGAGTTTCTATTGAATTTGAGAGTTTTGCAAGTGTGGGAGTGTGTTTCTTTCAAACTGAGTATCTTTACATCGTTTGCGTATCTTTACTATTCCAATTGTGTATCTTTACATCGTTTGGGTATCTTTACTATTCCAATTGTGTATCTTTTCATTTCTTGTTTGAGTATCTTTCTGTAAGGCTTCTGATGCGAGTTTCTATTGTATTTGAGAGTTTTGCAAGTGTGGGAGTGTGTTTCTTTCAAACTGAGTATCTTTACATCGTTTGCGTATCTTTACTATTCCAATTGTGTATCTTTTCATTTCTCGTTTGAGTATCTTTTTGTAAGACTTCTAATGCTAGTTTCTATTGTATTTGAGAGTTTTGCAAGTGTGAGAGTGTGTTTCTTTCAAACTGAGTATCTTTACATCGTTTGCGTATCTTTACTATTCCAATTGAGTATCTTTACATCGTTTGCGTATCTTTACTATTCCAATTGTGTATCTTTTCATTTCTCATTTGAGTATCTTTCTGTAAGGCTTTCTGATGCGAGTTTCTATTGAATTTGAGAGTTTTGCAAGTGTGGGAGTGTGTTTCTTTCAAACTGAGTATCTTTACATCGTTTGCGTATCTTTACTATTCCAATTGTGTATCTTTACATCGTTTGCGTATCTTTACTATTCCAATTGTGTATCTTTTCATTTCTCGTTTGAGTATCTTTCTGTAAGGCTTTCTGATGCGAGTTTCTATTGAATTTGAGAGTTTTGCAAGTGTGGGAGTGTGTTTCTTTCAAACTGAGTATCTTTACATCGTTTGCGTATCTTTACTATTCCAATTGTGTATCTTTACATCGTTTGCGTATCTTTACTATTCCAATTGTGTATCTTTACATCGTTTTGGTATCTTTACTATTCCAATTGTGTATCTTTTCATTTCTCGTTTGAGTATCTTTCTGTAAGGCTTCTGATGCGAGTTTCTATTGTATTAGAGAGTTTTGCAAGTGTGGGAGTGTGTTTCTTTCAAACTGAGTATCTTTACATCGTTTGCGTATCTTTACTATTCCAATTGTGTATCTTTACATCGTTTGCGTATCTTTACTATTCCAATTCTGTATCTTTAGATCGTGTGCCTATCTTTACTATTCCAATTGTGTATCTTTTCATTTCTCGTTTGAGTATCTTTATGTAAGGCTTCTGATGCGAGTTTCTATTGTATTTGAGAGTTTTGCAAGTGTGGGAGTGTGTTTCTTTCAAACTGAGTATCTTAAAATTGTTTGCGTATCTTTACTATTCCAATTGTGTATCTTTACATCGTTTGCGTATCTTTACTATTCCAATTGTGTATCTTTACATCGTTTTGGTATCTTTACTATTCCAATTGTGTATCTTTTCATTTCTCGTTTGAGTATCTTTCTGTAAGGTTTCTGATGCGAGTTTCTATTGTATTAGAGAGTTTTGCAAGTGTGGGAGTGTGTTTCTTTCAAACTGAGTATCTTTACATCGTTTGCGTATCTTTACTATTCCAATTGTGTATCTTTACATCGTTTGCGTATCTTTACTATTCCAATTCTGTATCTTTAGATCGTGTGCCTATCTTTACTATTCCAATTGTGTATCTTTTCATTTCTCGTTTGAGTATCTTTCTGTAAGGCTTCTGATGCGAGTTTCTATTGAATTTGAGAATTTTGCAAGTGTGGGAGTGTGTTTCTTTCAAACTGAGTATCTTTACATCGTTTGCGTATCTTTACTATTCCAATTGAGTATCTTTACATCGTTTGCGTATCTTTACTATTCCAATTGTATATCTTTTCGTTTCTCGTTTGAGTATCTTTCTGTAAGGCTTCTGATGCGAGTTTCTATTGAATTTGAGAATTTTGCAAGTGTGGGAGTGTGTTTCTTTCAAACTGAGTATCTTTACATCGTTTGCGTATCTTTACTATTCCAATTGTGTATCTTTTCATTTCTCGTTTGCGTATCTTTACTATTCCAATTGTGTATCTTTTCGTTTCTCGTTTGAGTATCTTTCTGTAAGGCTTCTGATGCGAGTTTCTATTGAATTTGAGAGTTTTGCAAGTGTGGGAGTGTGTTTCTTTCAAACTGAGTATCTTTACATCGTTTGCGTATCTTTACTATTCCAATTGTGTATCTTTTCATTTCTCGTTTGAGTATCTTTCTGTAAGGCTTCTGATGCGAGTTTCTATTGTATTTGAGAGTTTTGCAAGTGTGAGAGTGTGTTTCTTTCAAACTTAGTATCTTTACATCGTTTGCGTATCTTTACTATTCCAATTGTGTATCTTTTCATTTCTCGTTCGAGTATCTTTCTGTAACGCTTTCTGATGCGAGTTTCTATTGAATTTGAGAGTTTTGTAAGTGTACGAGTGTGTTTCTTTCAAACTATCTTTATATCGTTTGCGTATCTTTACTATTCCAATTGTGTATCATTTCATTTCTCGTTTGAGTATCTTTCTGTAAGGCTTCTGATGCGAGTTTCTATTGTATTTGAGAGTTTTGCAATTGTGGGAGTGTGTTTCTTTCAAACTGGGTATCTTTACATCGTTTGCGTATCTTTACTATTCCAATTGTGTATCTTTTCATTTCTCGTTTGAGTATCTTTCTGTAAGGCTTTCTGATGCGAGTTTCTATTGAATTTGAGAGTTTTGCAAGTGTGGGAGTGTGTTTCTTTCAAACTGAGTATCTTTACATCGTTTGCGTATCTTTACTATTCCAATTGTGTATCTTTACATCGTTTGGGTATCTTTACTATTCCAATTGTGTATCTTTTCATTTCTTGTTTGAGTATCTTTCTGTAAGGCTTCTGATGCGAGTTTCTATTGTATTTGAGAGTTTTGCAAGTGTGGGAGTGTGTTTCTTTCAAACTGAGTATCTTTACATCGTTTCCGTATCTTTACTATTCCAATTGTGTATCTTTTCATTTCTCGTTTGAGTATCTTTTTGTAAGACTTCTAATGCTAGTTTCTATTGTATTTGAGAGTTTTGCAAGTGTGAGAGTGTGTTTCTTTCAAACTGAGTATCTTTACATCGTTTGCGTATCTTTACTATTCCAATTGAGTATCTTTACATCGTTTGCGTATCTTTACTATTCCAATTGTGTATCTTTTCATTTCTCATTTGAGTATCTTTCTGTAAGGCTTTCTGATGCGAGTTTCTATTGAATTTGAGAGTTTTGCAAGTGTGGGAGTGTGTTTCTTTCAAACTGAGTATCTTTACATCGTTTTCGTATCTTTACTATTCCAATTGTGTATCATTTCATTACTCGTTTGAGTATCTTTCTGTAAGGCTTTCTGATGAGAGTTTCTATTGTATTTGAGAGTTTTGCAAGTGTGGGAGTGTGTTTCTTTCAAACTGTGTATCTTTATATCGTTTGCGTATCTTTACTATTCCAATTGTGTATCTTTTCATTTCTCGTTTGAGTATCTTTCTGTAAGGCTTTCTGATGAGAGTTTCTATTGAATTTGAGAGTTTTGCAAGTGTGGGAGTGTGTTTCTTTCAAACTGAGTATCTTTACATCGTTTGCGTATCTTTACTATTCCCATTGTGTATCTTTTCATTTCTCGTTTGAGTATCTTTCTGTAAGGCTTTCTGATGCGAGTTTCTATTGAATTTGAGAGTTTTGCAAGTGTGGGAGTGTGTTTCTTTCAAACTGAGTATCTTTACATCGTTTGCGTATCTTTACTATTCCAATTGTGTATCTTTTTATTTCTCGTTTGAGTATCTTTATGTAAGGCTTTCTGATGCGAGTTTCTATTGAATTTGAGAATTTTGCAAGTGTGGGAGTGTGTTTCTTTCAAACTGTGTATCTTTACATCGTTTGCGTATCTTTACTATTCCAATTGTGTATCTTTTCAGTTCTCGTTTAAGTATCTTTCTGTAAGGCTTCTGATGCGAGTTTCTATTGTATTTGAGAGTTTTGCAAGTGTGGGAGTGTGTTTCTTTCAAACTGAGTATCTTTACATCGTTTGCGTATCTTTACTATTCCAATTGTGTATCTTTTCATTTCTCGTTTGAGTATCTTTCTGTAAGGCTTTCTGATGCGAGATTCTATTGTATTTGAGAGTTTTGCAAGTGTGGGAGTGTGTTTCTTTCAAACTGAGTATCTTTACATCGTTTGCGTATCTTTACTATTCCAATTGTGTATCTTTTCATTTCTCGTTTGAGTATCTTTCTGTAAGGCTTTCTGATGAGAGTTTCTATTGAATTTGAGAGTTTTGCAAGTGTGGGAGTGTGTTTCTTTCAAACTGAGTATCTTTACATCGTTTGCGTATCTTTACTATTCCAATTGTGTATCTTTTCATTTCTCGTTTGCGTATCTTTACTATTCCAATTGTGTATCTTTTCGTTTCTCGTTTGAGTATCTTTCTGTAAGGCTTCTGATGCGAGTTTCTATTGAATTTGAGAGTTTTGCAAGTGTGGGAGTGTGTTTCTTTCAAACTGAGTATCTTTACATCGTTTGCGTATCTTTACTATTCCAATTGTGTATCTTTACATCGTTTGGGTATCTTTACTATTCCAATTGTGTATCTTTTCATTTCTCGTTTGAGTATCTTTCTGTAAGGCTTCTGATGCGAGTTTCTATTGTATTTGAGAGTTTTGCAAGTGTGGGAGTGTGTTTCTTTCAAACTGAGTATCTTAAAATTGTTTGCGTATCTTTACTATTCCAATTGTGTATCTTTACATCGTTTGCGTATATTTACTATTAACATTTGTGTATCTTTTCATTTCTCGTTTGAGTATCTTTCTGTAAGGCTTTCTGATGCGAGTTTCTATTGAATTTGAGAGTTTTGCAAGTGTGGGAGTGTGTTTCTTTCAAACTGAGTATCTTTACATCGTTTGCGTATCTTTACTATTCCAATTGTGTATCTTTACATCGTTTGCGTATCTTTACTATTCCAATTGTGTATCTTTTCATTTCTCGTTTGAGTATCTTTCTGTAAGGCTTTCTGATGCGAGTTTCTATTGAATTTGAGAGTTTTGCAAGTGTGGGAGTGTGTTTCTTTCAAACTGAGTATCTTTACATCGTTTGCGTATCTTTACTATTCCAATTGTGTATCTTTACATCGTTTGCGTATCTTTACTATTCCAATTGTGTATCTTTACATCGTTTTGGTATCTTTACTATTCCAATTGTGTATCTTTTCATTTCTCGTTTGAGTATCTTTCTGTAAGGCTTCTGATGCGAGTTTCTATTGTATTTGAGAGTTTTGCAAGTGTGGGAGTGTGTTTCTTTCAAACTGAGTATCTTTACATCGTTTGCGTATCTTTACTATTCCAATTGTGTATCTTTACATCGTTTGCGTATCTTTACTATTCCAATTCTGTATCTTTAGATCGTGTGCCTATCTTTACTATTCCAATTGTGTATCTTTTCATTTCTCGTTTGAGTATCTTTATGTAAGGCTTCTGATGCGAGTTTCTATTGTATTTGAGAGTTTTGCAAGTGTGGGAGTGTGTTTCTTTCAAACTGAGTATCTTAAAATTGTTTGCGTATCTTTACTATTCCAATTGTGTATCTTTACATCGTTTGCGTATCTTTACTATTCCAATTGTGTATCTTTACATCGTTTTGGTATCTTTACTATTCCAATTGTGTATCTTTTCATTTCTCGTTTGAGTATCTTTCTGTAAGGCTTCTGATGCGAGTTTCTATTGTATTAGAGAGTTTTGCAAGTGTGGGAGTGTGTTTCTTTCAAACTGAGTATCTTTACATCGTTTGCGTATCTTTACTATTCCAATTGTGTATCTTTACATCGTTTGCGTATCTTTACTATTCCAATTCTGTATCTTTAGATCGTGTGCCTATCTTTACTATTCCAATTGTGTATCTTTTCATTTCTCGTTTGAGTATCTTTCTGTAAGGCTTCTGATGCGAGTTTCTATTGAATTTGAGAATTTTGCAAGTGTGGGAGTGTGTTTCTTTCAAACTGAGTATCTTTACATCGTTTGCGTATCTTTACTATTCCAATTGAGTATCTTTACATCGTTTGCGTATCTTTACTATTCCAATTGTATATCTTTTCGTTTCTCGTTTGAGTATCTTTCTGTAAGGCTTCTGATGCGAGTTTCTATTGAATTTGAGAGTTTTGCAAGTGTGGGAGTGTGTTTCTTTCAAACTGAGTATCTTTACATCGTTTGCGTATCTTTATTATTCCAATTGTGTATCTTTTCATTTCTCGTTTGCGTATCTTTACTATTCCAATTGTGTATCTTTTCGTTTCTCGTTTGAGTATCTTTCTGTAAGGCTTCTGATGCGAGTTTCTATTGAATTTGAGAGTTTTGCAAGTGTGGGAGTGTGTTTCTTTCAAACTGAGTATCTTTACATCGTTTGCGTATCTTTACTATTCCAATTGTGTATCTTTTCATTTCTCGTTTGAGTATCTTTCTGTAAGGCTTCTGATGCGAGTTTCTATTGTACTTGAGAGTTTTGCAAGTGTGGGAGTGTGTTTCTTTCAAACTGAGTATCTTTACATCGTTTGCGTATCTTTACTATTCCAATTGAGTATCTTTACATCGTTTGCGTATCTTTACTATTCCAATTGTATATCTTTTCGTTTCTCGTTTGAGTATCTTTCTGTAAGGCTTCTGATGCGAGTTTCTATTGAATTTGAGAATTTTGCAAGTGTGGGAGTGTGTTTCTTTCAAACTGAGTATCTTTACATCGTTTGCGTATCTTTACTATTCCAATTGTGTATCTTTTCATTTCTCGTTTGCGTATCTTTACTATTCCAATTGTGTATCTTTTCGTTTCTCGTTTGAGTATCTTTCTGTAAGGCTTCTGATGCGAGTTTCTATTGTATTTGAGAGTTTTGCAAGTGTGAGAGTGTGTTTCTTTCAAACTGAGTATCTTTACATCGTTTGCGTATCTTTACTATTCCAATTGAGTATCTTTACATCGTTTGCGTATCTTTACTATTCCAATTGTGTATCTTTTCATTTCTCATTTGAGTATCTTTCTGTAAGGCTTTCTGATGCGAGTTTCTATTGAATTTGAGAGTTTTGCAAGTGTGGGAGTGTGTTTCTTTCAAACTGAGTATCTTTACATCTTTTGCGTATCTTTACTATTCCAATTGTGTATCTTTACATCGTTTGCGTATCTTTACTATTCCAATTGTGTATCTTTTCATTTCTCGTTTGAGTATCTTTCTGTAAGGCTTTCTGATGCGAGTTTCTATTGAATTTGAGAGTTTTGCAAGTGTGGGAGTGTGTTTCTTTCAAACTGAGTATCTTTACATCGTTTGCGTATCTTTACTATTCCAATTGTGTATCTTTACATCGTTTGCGTATCTTTACTATTCCAATTGTGTATCTTTACATCGTTTTGGTATCTTTACTATTCCAATTGTGTATCTTTTCATTTCTCGTTTGAGTATCTTTCTGTAAGGCTTCTGATGCGAGTTTCTATTGTATTAGAGAGTTTTGCAAGTGTGGGAGTGTGTTTCTTTCAAACTGAGTATCTTTACATCGTTTGCGTATCTTTACTATTCCAATTGTGTATCTTTACATCGTTTGCGTATCTTTACTATTCCAATTCTGTATCTTTAGATCGTGTGCCTATCTTTACTATTCCAATTGTGTATCTTTTCATTTCTCGTTTAAGTATCTTTATGTAAGGCTTCTGATGCGAGTTTCTATTGTATTTGAGAGTTTTGCAAGTGTGGGAGTGTGTTTCTTTCAAACTGAGTATCTTTACATCGTTTGCGTATCTTTACTATTCCAATTGTGTATCTTTACATCGTTTGGGTATCTTTACTATTCCAATTGTGTATCTTTTCATTTCTCGTTTGAGTATCTTTCTGTAAGGCTTCTGATGCGAGTTTCTATTGTATTTGAGAGTTTTGCAAGTGTGGGAGTGTGTTTCTTTCAAACTGAGTATCTTAAAATTGTTTGCGTATCTTTACTATTCCAATTGTGTATCTTTACATCGTTTGCGTATATTTACTATTACAATTGTGTATCTTTTCATTTCTCGTTTGAGTATCTTTATGTAAGGCTTCTGATGCGAGTTTCTATTGTATTTGAGAGTTTTGCAAGTGTGGGAGTGTGTTTCTTTCAAACTGAGTATCTTAAAATTGTTTGCGTATCTTTACTATTCCAATTGTGTATCTTTACATCGTTTGCGTATCTTTACTATTCCAATTGTGTATCTTTACATCGTTTTGGTATCTTTACTATTCCAATTGTGTATCTTTTCATTTCTCGTTTGAGTATCTTTCTGTAAGGCTTCTGATGCGAGTTTCTATTGTATTAGAGAGTTTTGCAAGTGTGGGAGTGTGTTTCTTTCAAACTGAGTATCTTTACATCGTTTGCGTATCTTTACTATTCCAATTGTGTATCTTTACATCGTTTGCGTATCTTTACTATTCCAATTCTGTATCTTTAGATCGTGTGCCTATCTTTACTATTCCAATTGTGTATCTTTTCATTTCTCGTTTGAGTATCTTTCTGTAAGGCTTCTGATGCGAGTTTCTATTGAATTTGAGAATTTTGCAAGTGTGGGAGTGTGTTTCTTTCAAACTGAGTATCTTTACATCGTTTGCGTATCTTTACTATTCCAATTGAGTATCTTTACATCGTTTGCGTATCTTTACTATTCCAATTGTATATCTTTTCGTTTCTCGTTTGAGTATCTTTCTGTAAGGCTTCTGATTCGAGTTTCTATTGAATTTGAGAATTTTGCAAGTGTGGGAGTGTGTTTCTTTCAAACTGAGTATCTTTACATCGTTTGCGTATCTTTATTATTCCAATTGTGTATCTTTTCATTTCTCGTTTGCGTATCTTTACTATTCCAATTGTGTATCTTTTCGTTTCTCGTTTGAGTATCTTTCTGTAAGGCTTCTGATGCGAGTTTCTATTGAATTTGAGAGTTTTGCAAGTGTGGGAGTGTGTTTCTTTCAAACTGAGTATCTTTACATCGTTTGCGTATCTTTACTATTCCAATTGTGTATCTTTTCATTTCTCGTTTGAGTATCTTTCTGTAAGGCTTCTGATGCGAGTTTCTATTGTACTTGAGAGTTTTGCAAGTGTGGGAGTGTGTTTCTTTCAAACTGAGTATCTTTACATCGTTTGCGTATCTTTACTATTCCAATTGAGTATCTTTACATCGTTTGCGTATCTTTACTATTCCAATTGTATATCTTTTCGTTTCTCGTTTGAGTATCTTTCTGTAAGGCTTCTGATGCGAGTTTCTATTGAATTTGAGAATTTTGCAAGTGTGGGAGTGTGTTTCTTTCAAACTGAGTATCTTTACATCGTTTGCGTATCTTTACTATTCCAATTGTGTATCTTTTCATTTCTCGTTTGCGTATCTTTACTATTCCAATTGTGTATCTTTTCGTTTCTCGTTTGAGTATCTTTCTGTAAGGCTTCTGATGCGAGTTTCTATTGTATTTGAGAGTTTTGCAAGTGTGAGAGTGTGTTTCTTTCAAACTGAGTATCTTTACATCGTTTGCGTATCTTTACTATTCCAATTGAGTATCTTTACATCGTTTGCGTATCTTTACTATTCCAATTGTGTATCTTTTCATTTCTCATTTGAGTATCTTTCTGTAAGGCTTTCTGATGCGAGTTTCTATTGAATTTGAGAGTTTTGCAAGTGTGGGAGTGTGTTTCTTTCAAACTGAGTATCTTTACATCTTTTGCGTATCTTTACTATTCCAATTGTGTATCTTTACATCGTTTGCGTATCTTTACTATTCCAATTGTGTATCTTTTCATTTCTCGTTTGAGTATCTTTCTGTAAGGCTTTCTGATGCGAGTTTCTATTGAATTTGAGAGTTTTGCAAGTGTGGGAGTGTGTTTCTTTCAAACTGAGTATCTTTACATCGTTTGCGTATCTTTACTATTCCAATTGTGTATCTTTACATCGTTTGCGTATCTTTACTATTCCAATTGTGTATCTTTACATCGTTTTGGTATCTTTACTATTCCAATTGTGTATCTTTTCATTTCTCGTTTGAGTATCTTTCTGTAAGGCTTCTGATACGAGTTTCTATTGTATTAGAGAGTTTTGCAAGTGTGGGAGTGTGTTTCTTTCAAACTGAGTATCTTTACATCGTTTGCGTATCTTTACTATTCCAATTGTGTATCTTTACATCGTTTGCGTATCTTTACTATTCCAATTCTGTATCTTTAGATCGTGTGCCTATCTTTACTATTCCAATTGTGTATCTTTTCATTTCTCGTTTAAGTATCTTTATGTAAGGCTTCTGATGCGAGTTTCTATTGTATTTGAGAGTTTTGCAAGTGTGGGAGTGTGTTTCTTTCAAACTGAGTATCTTTACATCGTTTGCGTATCTTTACTATTCCAATTGTGTATCTTTACATCGTTTGGGTATCTTTACTATTCCAATTGTGTATCTTTTCATTTCTTGTTTGAGTATCTTTCTGTAAGGCTTCTGATGCGAGTTTCTATTGTATTTGAGAGTTTTGCAAGTGTGGGAGTGTGTTTCTTTCAAACTGAGTATCTTTACATCGTTTCCGTATCTTTACTATTCCAATTGTGTATCTTTTCATTTCTCGTTTGAGTATCTTTTTGTAAGACTTCTAATGCGAGTTTCTATTGTATTTGAGAGTTTTGCAAGTGTGAGAGTGTGTTTCTTTCAAACTGAGTATCTTTACATCGTTTGCGTATCTTTACTATTCCAATTGAGTATCTTTACATCGTTTGCGTATCTTTACTATTCCAATTGTGTATCTTTTCATTTCTCATTTGAGTATCTTTCTGTAAGGCTTTCTGATGCGAGTTTCTATTGAATTTGAGAGTTTTGCAAGTGTGGGAGTGTGTTTCTTTCAAACTGAGTATCTTTACATCGTTTGCGTATCTTTACTATTCCAATTGTGTATCTTTACATCGTTTGCGTATCTTTACTATTCCAATTGTGTATCTTTTCATTTCTCGTTTGAGTATCTTTCTGTAAGGCTTTCTGATGCGAGTTTCTATTGAATTTGAGAGTTTTGCAAGTGTGGGAGTGTGTTTCTTTCAAACTGAGTATCTTTACATCGTTTGCGTATCTTTACTATTCCAATTGTGTATCTTTACATCGTTTGCGTATCTTTACTATTCCAATTGTGTATCTTTACATCGTTTTGGTATCTTTACTATTCCAATTGTGTATCTTTTCATTTCTCGTTTGAGTATCTTTCTGTAAGGCTTCTGATGCGAGTTTCTATTGTATTTGAGAGTTTTGCAAGTGTGAGAGTGTGTTTCTTTCAAACTTAGTATCTTTACATCGTTTGCGTATCTTTACTATTCCAATTGTGTATCTTTTCATTTCTCGTTCGAGTATCTTTCTGTAACGCTTTCTGATGCGAGTTTCTATTGAATTTGAGAGTTTTGTAAGTGTACGAGTGTGTTTCTTTCAAACTATCTTTATATCGTTTGCGTATCTTTACTATTCCAATTGTGTATCATTTCATTTCTCGTTTGAGTATCTTTCTGTAAGGCTTCTGATGCGAGTTTCTATTGTATTTGAGAGTTTTGCAATTGTGGGAGTGTGTTTCTTTCAAACTGGGTATCTTTACATCGTTTGCGTATCTTTACTATTCCAATTGTGTATCTTTTCATTTCTCGTTTGAGTATCTTTCTGTAAGGCTTTCTGATGCGAGTTTCTATTGAATTTGAGAGTTTTGCAAGTGTGGGAGTGTGTTTCTTTCAAACTGAGTATCTTTACATCGTTTGCGTATCTTTACTATTCCAATTGTGTATCTTTACATCGTTTGCGTATCTTTACTATTCCAATTCTGTATCTTTAGATCGTGTGCCTATCTTTACTATTCCAATTGTGTATCTTTTCATTTCTCGTTTGAGTATCTTTCTGTAAGGCTTCTGATGCGAGTTTCTATTGAATTTGAGAATTTTGCAAGTGTGGGAGTGTGTTTCTTTCAAACTGAGTATCTTTACATCGTTTGCGTATCTTTACTATTCCAATTGAGTATCTTTACATCGTTTGCGTATCTTTACTATTCCAATTGTATATCTTTTCGTTTCTCGTTTGAGTATCTTTCTGTAAGGCTTCTGATGCGAGTTTCTATTGAATTTGAGAATTTTGCAAGTGTGGGAGTGTGTTTCTTTCAAACTGAGTATCTTTACATCGTTTGCGTATCTTTATTATTCCAATTGTGTATCTTTTCATTTCTCGTTTGCGTATCTTTACTATTCCAATTGTGTATCTTTTCATTTCTCGTTTGAGTATCTTTCTGTAAGGCTTCTGATGCGAGTTTCTATTGAATTTGAGAGTTTTGCAAGTGTGGGAGTGTGTTTCTTTCAAACTGAGTATCTTTACATCGTTTGCGTATCTTTACTATTCCAATTGTGTATCTTTTCATTTCTCGTTTGAGTATCTTTCTGTAAGGCTTCTGATGCGAGTTTCTATTGTACTTGAGAGTTTTGCAAGTGTGGGAGTGTGTTTCTTTCAAACTGAGTATCTTTACATCGTTTGCGTATCTTTACTATTCCAATTGAGTATCTTTACATCGTTTGCGTATCTTTACTATTCCAATTGTATATCTTTTCGTTTCTCGTTTGAGTATCTTTCTGTAAGGCTTCTGATGCGAGTTTCTATTGAATTTGAGAATTTTGCAAGTGTGGGAGTGTGTTTCTTTCAAACTGAGTATCTTTACATCGTTTGCGTATCTTTACTATTCCAATTGTGTATCTTTTCATTTCTCGTTTGCGTATCTTTACTATTCCAATTGTGTATCTTTTCGTTTCTCGTTTGAGTATCTTTCTGTAAGGCTTCTGATGCGAGTTTCTATTGTATTTGAGAGTTTTGCAAGTGTGAGAGTGTGTTTCTTTCAAACTGAGTATCTTTACATCGTTTGCGTAACTTTACTATTCCAATTGAGTATCTTTACATCGTTTGCGTATCTTTACTATTCCAATTGTGTATCTTTTCATTTCTCATTTGAGTATCTTTCTGTAAGGCTTTCTGATGCGAGTTTCTATTGAATTTGAGAGTTTTGCAAGTGTGGGAGTGTGTTTCTTTCAAACTGAGTATCTTTACATCTTTTGCGTATCTTTACTATTCCAATTGTGTATCTTTACATCGTTTGCGTATCTTTACTATTCCAATTGTGTATCTTTTCATTTCTCGTTTGAGTATCTTTCTGTAAGGCTTTCTGATGCGAGTTTCTATTGAATTTGAGAGTTTTGCAAGTGTGGGAGTGTGTTTCTTTCAAACTGAGTATCTTTACATCGTTTGCGTATCTTTACTATTCCAATTGTGTATCTTTACATCGTTTGCGTATCTTTACTATTCCAATTGTGTATCTTTACATCGTTTTGGTATCTTTACTATTCCAATTGTGTATCTTTTCATTTCTCGTTTGAGTATCTTTCTGTAAGGCTTCTGATGCGAGTTTCTATTGTATTTGAGAGTTTTGCAAGTGTGGGAGTGTGTTTCTTTCAAACTGAGTATCTTTACATCGTTTGCGTATCTTTACTATTCCAATTGTGTATCTTTACATCGTTTGCGTATCTTTACTATTCCAATTCTGTATCTTTAGATCGTGTGCCTATCTTTACTATTCCAATTGTGTATCTTTTCATTTCTCGTTTAAGTATCTTTATGTAAGGCTTCTGATGCGAGTTTCTATTGTATTTGAGAGTTTTGCAAGTGTGGGAGTGTGTTTCTTTCAAACTGAGTATCTTTACATCGTTTGCGTATCTTTACTATTCCAATTGTGTATCTTTACATCGTTTGGGTATCTTTACTATTCCAATTGTGTATCTTTTCATTTCTCGTTTGAGTATCTTTCTGTAAGGCTTCTGATGCGAGTTTCTATTGTATTTGAGAGTTTTGCAAGTGTGGGAGTGTGTTTCTTTCAAACTGAGTATCTTAAAATTGTTTGCGTATCTTTACTATTCCAATTGTGTATCTTTACATCGTTTGCGTATATTTACTATTACAATTGTGTATCTTTTCATTTCTCGTTTGAGTATCTTTATGTAAGGCTTCTGATGCGAGTTTCTATTGTATTTGAGAGTTTTGCAAGTGTGGGAGTGTGTTTCTTTCAAACTGAGTATCTTAAAATTGTTTGCGTATCTTTACTATTCCAATTGTGTATCTTTACATCGTTTGCGTATCTTTACTATTCCAATTGTGTATCTTTACATCGTTTTGGTATCTTTACTATTCCAATTGTGTATCTTTTCATTTCTCGTTTGAGTATCTTTCTGTAAGGCTTCTGATGCGAGTTTCTATTGTATTAGAGAGTTTTGCAAGTGTGGGAGTGTGTTTCTTTCAAACTGAGTATCTTTACATCGTTTGCGTATCTTTACTATTCCAATTGTGTATCTTTACATCGTTTGCGTATCTTTACTATTCCAATTCTGTATCTTTAGATCGTGTGCCTATCTTTACTATTCCAATTGTGTATCTTTTCATTTCTCGTTTGAGTATCTTTCTGTAAGGCTTCTGATGCGAGTTTCTATTGAATTTGAGAATTTTGCAAGTGTGGGAGTGTGTTTCTTTCAAACTGAGTATCTTTACATCGTTTGCGTATCTTTACTATTCCAATTGAGTATCTTTACATCGTTTGCGTATCTTTACTATTCCAATTGTATATCTTTTCGTTTCTCGTTTGAGTATCTTTCTGTAAGGCTTCTGATGCGAGTTTCTATTGAATTTGAGAATTTTGCAAGTGTGGGAGTGTGTTTCTTTCAAACTGAGTATCTTTACATCGTTTGCGTATCTTTATTATTCCAATTGTGTATCTTTTCATTTCTCGTTTGCGTATCTTTACTATTCCAATTGTGTATCTTTTCGTTTCTCGTTTGAGTATCTTTCTGTAAGGCTTCTGATGCGAGTTTCTATTGAATTTGAGAGTTTTGCAAGTGTGGGAGTGTGTTTCTTTCAAACTGAGTATCTTTACATCGTTTGCGTATCTTTACTATTCCAATTGTGTATCTTTTCATTTCTCGTTTGAGTATCTTTCTGTAAGGCTTCTGATGCGAGTTTCTATTGTACTTGAGAGTTTTGCAAGTGTGGGAGTGTGTTTCTTTCAAACTGAGTATCTTTACATCGTTTGCGTATCTTTACTATTCCAATTGAGTATCTTTACATCGTTTGCGTATCTTTACTATTCCAATTGTGTATCTTTTCATTTCTCGTTTGAGTATCTTTCTGTAAGGCTTCTGATGCGAGTTTCTATTGAATTTGAGAATTTTGCAAGTGTGGGAGTGTGTTTCTTTCAAACTGAGTATCTTTACATCGTTTGCGTATCTTTACTATTCCAATTGTGTATCTTTTCATTTCTCGTTTGCGTATCTTTACTATTCCAATTGTGTATCTTTTCGTTTCTCGTTTGAGTATCTTTCTGTAAGGCTTCTGATGCGAGTTTCTATTGTATTTGAGAGTTTTGCAAGTGTGAGAGTGTGTTTCTTTCAAACTGAGTATCTTTACATCGTTTGCGTATCTTTACTATTCCAATTGAGTATCTTTACATCGTTTGCGTATCTTTACTATTCCAATTGTGTATCTTTTCATTTCTCATTTGAGTATCTTTCTGTAAGGCTTTCTGATGCGAGTTTCTATTGAATTTGAGAGTTTTGCAAGTGTGGGAGTGTGTTTCTTTCAAACTGAGTATCTTTACATCTTTTGCGTATCTTTACTATTCCAATTGTGTATCTTTACATCGTTTGCGTATCTTTACTATTCCAATTGTGTATCTTTTCATTTCTCGTTTGAGTATCTTTCTGTAAGGCTTTCTGATGCGAGTTTCTATTGAATTTGAGAGTCTTGCAAGTGTGGGAGTGTGTTTCTTTCAAACTGAGTATCTTTACATCGTTTGCGTATCTTTACTATTCCAATTGTGTATCTTTACATCGTTTGCGTATCTTTACTATTCCAATTGTGTATCTTTACATCGTTTTGGTATCTTTACTATTCCAATTGTGTATCTTTTCATTTCTCGTTTGAGTATCTTTCTGTAAGGCTTCTGATGCGAGTTTCTATTGTATTAGAGAGTTTTGCAAGTGTGGGAGTGTGTTTCTTTCAAACTGAGTATCTTTACATCGTTTGCGTATCTTTACTATTCCAATTGTGTATCTTTACATCGTTTGCGTATCTTTACTATTCCAATTCTGTATCTTTAGATCGTGTGCCTATCTTTACTATTCCAATTGTGTATCTTTTCATTTCTCGTTTAAGTATCTTTATGTAAGGCTTCTGATGCGAGTTTCTATTGTATTTGAGAGTTTTGCAAGTGTGGGAGTGTGTTTCTTTCAAACTGAGTATCTTTACATCGTTTGCGTATCTTTACTATTCCAATTGTGTATCTTTACATCGTTTGGGTATCTTTACTATTCCAATTGTGTATCTTTTCATTTCTTGTTTGAGTATCTTTCTGTAAGGCTTCTGATGCGAGTTTCTATTGTATTTGAGAGTTTTGCAAGTGTGGGAGTGTGTTTCTTTCAAACTGAGTATCTTTACATCGTTTCCGTATCTTTACTATTCCAATTGTGTATCTTTTCATTTCTCGTTTGAGTATCTTTTTGTAAGACTTCTAATGCGAGTTTCTATTGTATTTGAGAGTTTTGCAAGTGTGAGAGTGTGTTTCTTTCAAACTGAGTATCTTTACATCGTTTGCGTATCTTTACTATTCCAATTGAGTATCTTTACATCGTTTGCGTATCTTTACTATTCCAATTGTGTATCTTTTCATTTCTCATTTGAGTATCTTTCTGTAAGGCTTTCTGATGCGAGTTTCTATTGAATTTGAGAGTTTTGCAAGTGTGGGAGTGTGTTTCTTTCAAACTGAGTATCTTTACATCGTTTGCGTATCTTTACTATTCCAATTGTGTATCTTTACATCGTTTGCGTATCTTTACTATTCCAATTGTGTATCTTTTCATTTCTCGTTTGAGTATCTTTCTGTAAGGCTTTCTGATGCGAGTTTCTATTGAATTTGAGAGTTTTGCAAGTGTGGGAGTGTGTTTCTTTCAAACTGAGTATCTTTACATCGTTTGCGTATCTTTACTATTCCAATTGTGTATCTTTACATCGTTTGCGTATCTTTACTATTCCAATTGTGTATCTTTACATCGTTTTGGTATCTTTACTATTCCAATTGTGTATCTTTTCATTTCTCGTTTGAGTATCTTTCTGTAAGGCTTCTGATGCGAGTTTCTATTGTATTTGAGAGTTTTGCAAGTGTGAGAGTGTGTTTCTTTCAAACTTAGTATCTTTACATCGTTTGCGTATCTTTACTATTCCAATTGTGTATCTTTTCATTTCTCGTTCGAGTATCTTTCTGTAACGCTTTCTGATGCGAGTTTCTATTGAATTTGAGAGTTTTGTAAGTGTACGAGTGTGTTTCTTTCAAACTATCTTTATATCGTTTGCGTATCTTTACTATTCCAATTGTGTATCATTTCATTTCTCGTTTGAGTATCTTTCTGTAAGGCTTCTGATGCGAGTTTCTATTGTATTTGAGAGTTTTGCAATTGTGGGAGTGTGTTTCTTTCAAACTGGGTATCTTTACATCGTTTGCGTATCTTTACTATTCCAATTGTGTATCTTTTCATTTCTCGTTTGAGTATCTTTCTGTAAGGCTTTCTGATGCGAGTTTCTATTGAATTTGAGAGTTTTGCAAGTGTGGGAGTGTGTTTCTTTCAAACTGAGTATCTTTACATCGTTTGCGTATCTTTACTATTCCAATTGTGTATCTTTACATCGTTTGGGTATCTTTACTATTCCAATTGTGTATCTTTTCATTTCTTGTTTGAGTATCTTTCTGTAAGGCTTCTGATGCGAGTTTCTATTGTATTTGATAGTTTTGCAAGTGTGGGAGTGTGTTTCTTTCAAACTGAGTATCTTTACATCGTTTCCGTATCTTTACTATTCCAATTGTGTATCTTTTCATTTCTCGTTTGAGTATCTTTTTGTAAGACTTCTAATGCGAGTTTCTATTGTATTTGAGAGTTTTGCAAGTGTGAGAGTGTGTTTCTTTCAAACTGAGTATCTTTACATCGTTTGCGTATCTTTACTATTCCAATTGAGTATCTTTACATCGTTTGCGTATCTTTACTATTCCAATTGTGTATCTTTTCATTTCTCATTTGAGTATCTTTCTGTAAGGCTTTCTGATGCGAGTTTCTATTGAATTTGAGAGTTTTGCAAGTGTGGGAGTGTGTTTCTTTCAAACTGAGTATCTTTACATCTTTTGCGTATCTTTACTATTCCAATTGTGTATCTTTACATCGTTTGCGTATCTTTACTATTCCAATTGTGTATCTTTTCATTTCTCGTTTGAGTATCTTTCTGTAAGGCTTTCTGATGCGAGTTTCTATTGAATTTGAGAGTTTTGCAAGTGTGGGAGTGTGTTTCTTTCAAACTGAGTATCTTTACATCGTTTGCGTATCTTTACTATTCCAATTGTGTATCTTTACATCGTTTGCGTATCTTTACTATTCCAATTGTGTATCTTTACATCGTTTTGGTATCTTTACTATTCCAATTGTGTATCTTTTCATTTCTCGTTTGAGTATCTTTCTGTAAGGCTTCTGATGCGAGTTTCTATTGTATTAGAGAGTTTTGCAAGTGTGGGAGTGTGTTTCTTTCAAACTGAGTATCTTTACATCGTTTGCGTATCTTTACTATTCCAATTGTGTATCTTTACATCGTTTGCGTATCTTTACTATTCCAATTCTGTATCTTTAGATCGTGTGCCTATCTTTACTATTCCAATTGTGTATCTTTTCATTTCTCGTTTAAGTATCTTTATGTAAGGCTTCTGATGCGAGTTTCTATTATATTTGAGAGTTTTGCAAGTGTGGGAGTGTGTTTCTTTCAAACTGAGTATCTTTACATCGTTTGCGTATCTTTACTATTCCAATTGTGTATCTTTACATCGTTTGGGTATCTTTACTATTCCAATTGTGTATCTTTTCATTTCTTGTTTGAGTATCTTTCTGTAAGGCTTCTGATGCGAGTTTCTATTGTATTTGAGAGTTTTGCAAGTGTGGGAGTGTGTTTCTTTCAAACTGAGTATCTTTACATCGTTTCCGTATCTTTACTATTCCAATTGTGTATCTTTTCATTTCTCGTTTGAGTATCTTTTTGTAAGACTTCTAATGCGAGTTTCTATTGTATTTGAGAGTTTTGCAAGTGTGAGAGTGTGTTTCTTTCAAACTGAGTATCTTTACATCGTTTGCGTATCTTTACTATTCCAATTGAGTATCTTTACATCGTTTGCGTATCTTTACTATTCCAATTGTGTATCTTTTCATTTCTCATTTGAGTATCTTTCTGTAAGGCTTTCTGATGCGAGTTTCTATTGAATTTGAGAGTTTTGCAAGTGTGGGAGTGTGTTTCTTTCAAACTGAGTATCTTTACATCGTTTGCGTATCTTTACTATTCCAATTGTGTATCTTTACATCGTTTGCGTATCTTTACTATTCCAATTGTGTATCTTTTCATTTCTCGTTTGAGTATCTTTCTGTAAGGCTTTCTGATGCGAGTTTCTATTGAATTTGAGAGTTTTGCAAGTGTGGGAGTGTGTTTCTTTCAAACTGAGTATCTTTACATCGTTTGCGTATCTTTACTATTCCAATTGTGTATCTTTACATCGTTTGCGTATCTTTACTATTCCAATTGTGTATCTTTACATCGTTTTGGTATCTTTACTATTCCAATTGTGTATCTTTTCATTTCTCGTTTGAGTATCTTTCTGTAAGGCTTCTGATGCGAGTTTCTATTGTATTTGAGAGTTTTGCAAGTGTGAGAGTGTGTTTCTTTCAAACTTAGTATCTTTACATCGTTTGCGTATCTTTACTATTCCAATTGTGTATCTTTTCATTTCTCGTTTGAGTATCTTTCTGTAACGCTTTCTGATGCGAGTTTCTATTGAATTTGAGAGTTTTGTAAGTGTACGAGTGTGTTTCTTTCAAACTATCTTTATATCGTTTGCGTATCTTTACTATTCCAATTGTGTTTCATTTCATTTCTCGTTTGAGTATCTTTCTGTAAGGCTTCTGATGCGAGTTTCTATTGTATTTGAGAGTTTTGCAATTGTGGGAGTGTGTTTCTTTCAAACTGAGTATCTTTACATCGTTTGCGTATCTTTACTATTCCAATTGTGTATCTTTTCATTTCTCGTTTGAGTATCTTTCTGTAAGGCTTTCTGATGCGAGTTTCTATTGAATTTGAGAGTTTTGCAAGTGTGGGAGTGTGTTTCTTTCAAACTGAGTATCTTTACATCGTTTGCGTATCTTTACTATTCCAATTGTGTATCTTTACATCGTTTGGGTATCTTTACTATTCCAATTGTGTATCTTTTCATTTCTTGTTTGAGTATCTTTCTGTAAGGCTTCTGATGCGAGTTTCTATTGTATTTGAGAGTTTTGCAAGTGTGGGAGTGTGTTTCTTTCAAACTGAGTATCTTTACATCGTTTCCGTATCTTTACTATTCCAATTGTGTATCTTTTCATTTCTCGTTTGAGTATCTTTTTGTAAGACTTCTAATGCGAGTTTCTATTGTATTTGAGAGTTTTGCAAGTGTGAGAGTGTGTTTCTTTCAAACTGAGTATCTTTACATCGTTTGCGTATCTTTACTATTCCAATTGAGTATCTTTACATCGTTTGCGTATCTTTACTATTCCAATTGTGTATCTTTTCATTTCTCATTTGAGTATCTTTCTGTAAGGCTTTCTGATGCGAGTTTCTATTGAATTTGAGAGTTTTGCAAGTGTGGGAGTGTGTTTCTTTCAAACTGAGTATCTTTACATCGTTTGCGTATCTTTACTATTCCAATTGTGTATCTTTACATCGTTTGCGTATCTTTACTATTCCAATTGTGTATCTTTTCATTTCTCGTTTGAGTATCTTTCTGTAAGGCTTTCTGATGCGAGTTTCTATTGAATTTGAGAGTTTTGCAAGTGTGGGAGTGTGTTTCTTTCAAACTGAGTATCTTTACATCGTTTGCGTATCTTTACTATTCCAATTGTGTATCTTTACATCGTTTGCGTATCTTTACTATTCCAATTGTGTATCTTTACATCGTTTTGGTATCTTTACTATTCCAATTGTGTATCTTTTCATTTCTCGTTTGAGTATCTTTCTGTAAGGCTTCTGATGCGAGTTTCTATTGTATTTGAGAGTTTTGCAAGTGTGAGAGTGTGTTTCTTTCAAACTTAGTATCTTTACATCGTTTGCGTATCTTTACTATTCCAATTGTGTATCTTTTCATTTCTCGTTCGAGTATCTTTCTGTAACGCTTTCTGATGCGAGTTTCTATTGAATTTGAGAGTTTTGTAAGTGTACGAGTGTGTTTCTTTCAAACTATCTTTATATCGTTTGCGTATCTTTACTATTCCAATTGTGTATCATTTCATTTCTCGTTTGAGTATCTTTCTGTAAGGCTTCTGATGCGAGTTTCTATTGTATTTGAGAGTTTTGCAATTGTGGGAGTGTGTTTCTTTCAAACTGGGTATCTTTACATCGTTTGCGTATCTTTACTATTCCAATTGTGTATCTTTTCATTTCTCGTTTGAGTATCTTTCTGTAAGGCTTTCTGATGCGAGTTTCTATTGAATTTGAGAGTTTTGCAAGTGTGGGAGTGTGTTTCTTTCAAACTGAGTATCTTTACATCGTTTGCGTATCTTTACTATTCCAATTGTGTATCTTTACATCGTTTGGGTATCTTTACTATTCCAATTGTGTATCTTTTCATTTCTTGTTTGAGTATCTTTCTGTAAGGCTTCTGATGCGAGTTTCTATTGTATTTGATAGTTTTGCAAGTGTGGGAGTGTGTTTCTTTCAAACTGAGTATCTTTACATCGTTTCCGTATCTTTACTATTCCAATTGTGTATCTTTTCATTTCTCGTTTGAGTATCTTTTTGTAAGACTTCTAATGCGAGTTTCTATTGTATTTGAGAGTTTTGCAAGTGTGAGAGTGTGTTTCTTTCAAACTGAGTATCTTTACATCGTTTGCGTATCTTTACTATTCCAATTGAGTATCTTTACATCGTTTGCGTATCTTTACTATTCCAATTGTGTATCTTTTCATTTCTCATTTGAGTATCTTTCTGTAAGGCTTTCTGATGCGAGTTTCTATTGAATTTGAGAGTTTTGCAAGTGTGGGAGTGTGTTTCTTTCAAACTGAGTATCTTTACATCTTTTGCGTATCTTTACTATTCCAATTGTGTATCTTTACATCGTTTGCGTATCTTTACTATTCCAATTGTGTATCTTTTCATTTCTCGTTTGAGTATCTTTCTGTAAGGCTTTCTGATGCGAGTTTCTATTGAATTTGAGAGTTTTGCAAGTGTGGGAGTGTGTTTCTTTCAAACTGAGTATCTTTACATCGTTTGCGTATCTTTACTATTCCAATTGTGTATCTTTACATCGTTTGCGTATCTTTACTATTCCAATTGTGTATCTTTACATCGTTTTGGTATCTTTACTATTCCAATTGTGTATCTTTTCATTTCTCGTTTGAGTATCTTTCTGTAAGGCTTCTGATGCGAGTTTCTATTGTATTAGAGAGTTTTGCAAGTGTGGGAGTGTGTTTCTTTCAAACTGAGTATCTTTACATCGTTTGCGTATCTTTACTATTCCAATTGTGTATCTTTACATCGTTTGCGTATCTTTACTATTCCAATTCTGTATCTTTAGATCGTGTGCCTATCTTTACTATTCCAATTGTGTATCTTTTCATTTCTCGTTTAAGTATCTTTATGTAAGGCTTCTGATGCGAGTTTCTATTATATTTGAGAGTTTTGCAAGTGTGGGAGTGTGTTTCTTTCAAACTGAGTATCTTTACATCGTTTGCGTATCTTTACTATTCCAATTGTGTATCTTTACATCGTTTGGGTATCTTTACTATTCCAATTGTGTATCTTTTCATTTCTTGTTTGAGTATCTTTCTGTAAGGCTTCTGATGCGAGTTTCTATTGTATTTGAGAGTTTTGCAAGTGTGGGAGTGTGTTTCTTTCAAACTGAGTATCTTTACATCGTTTCCGTATCTTTACTATTCCAATTGTGTATCTTTTCATTTCTCGTTTGAGTATCTTTTTGTAAGACTTCTAATGCGAGTTTCTATTGTATTTGAGAGTTTTGCAAGTGTGAGAGTGTGTTTCTTTCAAACTGAGTATCTTTACATCGTTTGCGTATCTTTACTATTCCAATTGAGTATCTTTACATCGTTTGCGTATCTTTACTATTCCAATTGTGTATCTTTTCATTTCTCATTTGAGTATCTTTCTGTAAGGCTTTCTGATGCGAGTTTCTATTGAATTTGAGAGTTTTGCAAGTGTGGGAGTGTGTTTCTTTCAAACTGAGTATCTTTACATCGTTTGCGTATCTTTACTATTCCAATTGTGTATCTTTACATCGTTTGCGTATCTTTACTATTCCAATTGTGTATCTTTTCATTTCTCGTTTGAGTATCTTTCTGTAAGGCTTTCTGATGCGAGTTTCTATTGAATTTGAGAGTTTTGCAAGTGTGGGAGTGTGTTTCTTTCAAACTGAGTATCTTTACATCGTTTGCGTATCTTTACTATTCCAATTGTGTATCTTTACATCGTTTGCGTATCTTTACTATTCCAATTGTGTATCTTTACATCGTTTTGGTATCTTTACTATTCCAATTGTGTATCTTTTCATTTCTCGTTTGAGTATCTTTCTGTAAGGCTTCTGATGCGAGTTTCTATTGTATTTGAGAGTTTTGCAAGTGTGAGAGTGTGTTTCTTTCAAACTTAGTATCTTTACATCGTTTGCGTATCTTTACTATTCCAATTGTGTATCTTTTCATTTCTCGTTCGAGTATCTTTCTGTAACGCTTTCTGATGCGAGTTTCTATTGAATTTGAGAGTTTTGTAAGTGTACGAGTGTGTTTCTTTCAAACTATCTTTATATCGTTTGCGTATCTTTACTATTCCAATTGTGTTTCATTTCATTTCTCGTTTGAGTATCTTTCTGTAAGGCTTCTGATGCGAGTTTCTATTGTATTTGAGAGTTTTGCAATTGTGGGAGTGTGTTTCTTTCAAACTGGGTATCTTTACATCGTTTGCGTATCTTTACTATTCCAATTGTGTATCTTTTCATTTCTCGTTTGAGTATCTTTCTGTAAGGCTTTCTGATGCGAGTTTCTATTGAATTTGAGAGTTTTGCAAGTGTGGGAGTGTGTTTCTTTCAAACTGAGTATCTTTACATCGTTTGCGTATCTTTACTATTCCAATTGTGTATCTTTACATCGTTTGGGTATCTTTACTATTCCAATTGTGTATCTTTTCATTTCTTGTTTGAGTATCTTTCTGTAAGGCTTCTGATGCGAGTTTCTATTGTATTTGATAGTTTTGCAAGTGTGGGAGTGTGTTTCTTTCAAACTGAGTATCTTTACATCGTTTCCGTATCTTTACTATTCCAATTGTGTATCTTTTCATTTCTCGTTTGAGTATCTTTTTGTAAGACTTCTAATGCGAGTTTCTATTGTATTTGAGAGTTTTGCAAGTGTGGGAGTGTGTTTCTTTCAAACTGAGTATCTTTACATCGTTTGCGTATCTTTACTATTCCAATTGAGTATCTTTACATCGTTTGCGTATCTTTACTATTCCAATTGTGTATCTTTTCATTTCTCATTTGAGTATCTTTCTGTAAGGCTTTCTGATGCGAGTTTCTATTGAATTTGAGAGTTTTGCAAGTGTGGGAGTGTGTTTCTTTCAAACTGAGTATCTTTACATCTTTTGCGTATCTTTACTATTCCAATTGTGTATCTTTACATCGTTTGCGTATCTTTACTATTCCAATTGTGTATCTTTTCATTTCTCGTTTGAGTATCTTTCTGTAAGGCTTTCTGATGCGAGTTTCTATTGAATTTGAGAGTTTTGCAAGTGTGGGAGTGTGTTTCTTTCAAACTGAGTATCTTTACATCGTTTGCGTATCTTTACTATTCCAATTGTGTATCTTTACATCGTTTGCGTATCTTTACTATTCCAATTGTGTATCTTTACATCGTTTTGGTATCTTTACTATTCCAATTGTGTATCTTTTCATTTCTCGTTTGAGTATCTTTCTGTAAGGCTTCTGATGCGAGTTTCTATTGTATTAGAGAGTTTTGCAAGTGTGGGAGTGTGTTTCTTTCAAACTGAGTATCTTTACATCGTTTGCGTATCTTTACTATTCCAATTGTGTATCTTTACATCGTTTGCGTATCTTTACTATTCCAATTCTGTATCTTTAGATCGTGTGCCTATCTTTACTATTCCAATTGTGTATCTTTTCATTTCTCGTTTAAGTATCTTTATGTAAGGCTTCTGATGCGAGTTTCTATTGTATTTGAGAGTTTTGCAAGTGTGGGAGTGTGTTTCTTTCAAACTGAGTATCTTAAAATTGTTTGCGTATCTTTACTATTTCAATTGTGTATCTTTACATCGTTTGCGTATCTTTACTATTCCAATTGTGTATCTTTACATCGTTTTGGTATCTTTACTATTCCAATTGTGTATCTTTTCATTTCTCGTTTGAGTATCTTTCTGTAAGGCTTCTGATGCGAGTTTCTATTGTATTAGAGAGTTTTGCAAGTGTGGGAGTGTGTTTCTTTCAAACTGAGTATCTTAAAATTGTTTGCGTATCTTTACTATTTCAATTGTGTATCTTTACATCGTTTGCGTATCTTTACTATTCCAATTGTGTATCTTTACATCGTTTTGGTATCTTTACTATTCCAATTGTGTATCTTTTCATTTCTCGTTTGAGTATCTTTCTGTAAGGCTTCTGATGCGAGTTTCTATTGTATTAGAGAGTTTTGCAAGTGTGGGAGTGTGTTTCTTTCAAACTGAGTATCTTAAAATTGTTTGCGTATCTTTACTATTTCAATTGTGTATCTTTACATCGTTTGCGTATCTTTACTATTCCAATTGTGTATCTTTACATCGTTTTGGTATCTTTACTATTCCAATTGTGTATCTTTTCATTTCTCGTTTGAGTATCTTTCTGTAAGGCTTCTGATGCGAGTTTCTATTGTATTAGAGAGTTTTGCAAGTGTGGGAGTGTGTTTCTTTCAAACTGAGTATCTTTACATCGTTTGCGTATCTTTACTATTCCAATTGTGTATCTTTACATCGTTTGCGTATCTTTACTATTCCAATTCTGTATCTTTAGATCGTGTGCCTATCTTTACTATTCCAATTGTGTATCTTTTCATTTCTCGTTTGAGTATCTTTCTGTAAGGCTTCTGATGCGAGTTTCTATTGAATTTGAGAATTTTGCAAGTGTGGGAGTGTGTTTCTTTCAAACTGAGTATCTTTACATCGTTTGCGTATCTTTACTATTCCAATTGAGTATCCTTACATCGTTTGCGTATCTTTACTATTCCAATTGTATATCTTTTCGTTTCTCGTTTGAGTATCTTTCTGTAAGGCTTCTGATGCGAGTTTCTATTGAATTTGAGAATTTTGCAAGTGTGGGAGTGTGTTTCTTTCAAACTGAGTATCTTTACATCGTTTGCGTATCTTTATTATTCCAATTGTGTATCTTTTCATTTCTCGTTTGCGTATCTTTACTATTCCAATTGTGTATCTTTTCGTTTCTCGTTTGAGTATCTTTCTGTAAGGCTTCTGATGCGAGTTTCTATTGAATTTGAGAGTTTTGCAAGTGTGGGAGTGTGTTTCTTTCAAACTGAGTATCTTTACATCGTTTGCGTATCTTTACTATTCCAATTGTGTATCTTTTCATTTCTCGTTTGAGTATCTTTCTGTAAGGCTTCTGATGCGAGTTTCTATTGTATTTGAGAGTTTTGCAAGTGTGAGAGTGTGTTTCTTTCAAACTTAGTATCTTTACATCGTTTGCGTATCTTTACTATTCCAATTGTGTATCTTTTCATTTCTCGTTCGAGTATCTTTCTGTAACGCTTTCTGATGCGAGTTTCTATTGAATTTGAGAGTTTTGTAAGTGTACGAGTGTGTTTCTTTCAAACTATCTTTATATCGTTTGCGTATCTTTACTATTCCAATTGTGTATCATTTCATTTCTCGTTTGAGTATCTTTCTGTAAGGCTTCTGATGCGAGTTTCTATTGTATTTGAGAGTTTTGCAATTGTGGGAGTGTGTTTCTTTCAAACTGGGTATCTTTACATCGTTTGCGTATCTTTACTATTCCAATTGTGTATCTTTACATCGTTTGGGTATCTTTACTATTCCAATTGTGTATCTTTTCATTTCTTGTTTGAGTATCTTTCTGTAAGGCTTCTGATGCGAGTTTCTATTGTATTTGAGAGTTTTGCAAGTGTGGGAGTGTGTTTCTTTCAAACTGAGTATCTTTACATCGTTTCCGTATCTTTACTATTCCAATTGTGTATCTTTTCATTTCTCGTTTGAGTATCTTTTTGTAAGACTTCTAATGCGAGTTTCTATTGTATTTGAGAGTTTTGCAAGTGTGAGAGTGTGTTTCTTTCAAACTGAGTATCTTTACATCGTTTGCGTATCTTTACTATTCCAATTGAGTATCTTTACATCGTTTGCGTATCTTTACTATTCCAATTGTGTATCTTTTCATTTCTCATTTGAGTATCTTTCTGTAAGGCTTTCTGATGCGAGTTTCTATTGAATTTGAGAGTTTTGTAAGTGTGCGAGTGTGTTTCTTTCAAACTATCTCTACATCGTTTGCGTATCTTTACTATTCCAATTGTGTATCTTTTCATTTCTTGTTTGAGTATCTTTCTGTAAGGCTTCTGATGCGAGTTTCTATTGTATTTGAGAGTTTTGCAAGTGTGGGAGTGTGTTTCTTTCAAACTGAGTATCTTTACATCGTTTCCGTATCTTTACTATTCCAATTGTGTATCTTTTCATTTCTCGTTTGAGTATCTTTTTGTAAGACTTCTAATGCGAGTTTCTATTGTATTTGAGAGTTTTGCAAGTGTGAGAGTGTGTTTCTTTCAAACTGAGTATCTTTACATCGTTTGCGTATCTTTACTATTCCAATTGTGTATCTTTACATCGTTTGGGTATCTTTACTATTCCAATTGTGTATCTTTTCATTTCTCGTTTGAGTATCTTTCTGTAAGGCTTTCTGATGCGAGTTTCTATAGAATTTGAGAGTTTTGTAAGTGTGCGAGTGTGTTTCTTTCAAACTATCTTTACATCGTTTGCGTATCTTTACTATTCCAATTGTGTATCTTTTCATTTCTCGTTTGAGTATCTTTCTGTAAGGCTTCTAATGCGAGTTTCTATTGTATTTGAGAGTTTTGCAATTGTGGGAGTGTGTTTCTTTCAAACTGTGTATCTTTACATCGTTTGCGTATCTTTACTATTCCAATTTTGTATCTTTTCATTTCTCGTTTGAGTATCTTTCTGTAAGGCTTTCTGATGCGAGTTTCTATTGAATTTGAGAGTTTTGCAAGTGTGGGAGTGTGTTTCTTTCAAACTGAGTATCTTTACATCGTTTGCGTATCTTTACTATTCCAATTGTGTATCTTTTCATTTCTCGTTTGAGTATCTTTTTGTAAGACTTCTGATGCGAGTTTCTATTGTATTTGAGAGTTTTGTAAGTGTGGGAGTGTGTTTCTTTCAAACTGAGTATCTTTACATCGTTTGCGTATCTTTACTATTCCAATTGTGTATCATTTCATTTCTCGTTTGAGTATCTTTCTGTAAGGCTTTCTGATGCGAGTTTTGATAGGAGCACAAAGTGTGACGTTCTTAATGTGATTATGCCCTATTCTTACTCTTTGTTACCTCTTATTTAGTATGTTTTAGTTTCTTTTGTATGAATAAGTGTCTAGGTAGAGCTTATATCAATTATGAGTGAATTGATGATGAAATCGTGCTAAGTGTTAATAATCCTTGTTGAGATATGCTTCCTTGTTCGAGTAGGATTCATCCTTGTGTATTTCTTTGTTTCTAACATACTTATTCTTATTAGGAAATACAAATCCATGTTGGAGAAGGAAAGCAATCCTAGTTCCACAAGGAAAGAGAAGAAAATACACTTAAAAGCCCAATCCATTCAAGAATCAAAATGCTGTCAATATTCGTAGTCCAACTTCGACGGGCTCCCCTGGATAGCTCCGATCGAGTTAGAAGACCTACTTTATATGGAAATAAAGGTATTTGAGTCTAGTTTCTGTAGGATTTGGAATCAAATCAATATCTTATTCCTACAGAGAGATATGACTGAATCATTGATCGGAGGTCCAATGAACTCGGCGGAATTATCTCAGCCATTGATTTGCTTTTGATCCAAGGGCTATGAGGGAAACTTGGGACTTTGTTCCTCCTGCAAATAGAACACAAATAT
Organism: Argentina anserina; assembly: GCF_933775445.1. Taxonomy (NCBI): domain Eukaryota; kingdom Viridiplantae; phylum Streptophyta; class Magnoliopsida; order Rosales; family Rosaceae; genus Argentina; species Argentina anserina. Next base: position 186,985 of record NW_026089400.1, on the reverse strand, counting down.
GTATCAGAATGTCCATAAATCCCAGCACCAAAGAATGTCAAAGAAGGCATGCAGCAAATTAAATGAGAAGAGGCAAGAAAGTCAAAGAAGGCATGCAGCAAATTTAATGAGGAGAGGTAAGAAAAATCAAACATGGCTGCAACAATTAAGACTTTTGCTGCCTCCCTAATTCAAAGGAAGAAATTTGTGCAAAAGAAATCAGCAATAAAGGAGGAAGAAGATATGTAATTAATGCAAAAGATATTCAATCCTTATAGAAATCAGAATTCTGGCAGTGCAGATCATCCATCTTTGACGGGCTCCCCTGGACAGCTCAAAATGATTGAGAAAATGTACCTTATATGGATGAAAAGCCACGGAAGTCTAGTTGAAATTGCCAGTTGGAATCATCTCAATATCTATTTTCTAGAGAAAGTTATGGCCACAACAAGGGACAAAGGTCAAATCTGCCGAATCTAGGAAACCTCAACCAATTTGGTTTCAACTTTGTGGACTTTGTGGCCATCCTCCCTTGGGTTTCTTCCTCTATATATAGCACCTCAATTCCACAGAAACATATGATCAACCTTGCTCACAAGACTAGCCAAAGCTCTGCCTTAAACACTACTCATCATCCTCAAAGCCATTAAAGGCGAAAACACCATCTTCCCTTCATTCCATTCGATCCAAAGCACTACGCCTCGGATTGCCATTCAAGTTGAAGCCGTGCTGCCTTGTTTTGATACCGCTAAGGAGATTTATAAAGTGTAACTCGTTACTTCTTCACTTATGTTTTCGGTTTGGATTCGTTGTGTGATTTTGTGTTTATGTTTTTGGCTAGTTCCGAATTTGTGGAATACTCTTATGTAGTTTACGATTTTGCAAGATGTTATAAAGTAGTTCTGATTTTGTTTTCTATGATTTCTATGTAGATGTCGTGAGTTTATAATTCAATGATTTGATGATTCTCTTTCGTGTGTGTTAACTATATGTGATTCAAGGCGCTAAGTTAGTTTTGCATATAGGATTCTTAAGTGTTTTTGTTAACTTGTTAAAGTAAGTGACATGCTTGACTTGTTAGTAATCACTAGGAATTAACCATGATTCGTTGTTATCTAAGATGCGCTAAGTAATTAGATAAGAGATGAATCAATGAAGTGGTAAGATTGAGAATGACATGTTACCTTGTAATTTCTAAGCACTAAGATAGGATTATGAGGCCATGTTTCGAGTTAGGAATGCGTTAAGTAACCTAGTTCGGCATTAGGTTGTTGTTTGTTCACTCAATACTTGTCCGCTAAGGCTCGGTGTTTGCATAGGATGAGATTATGATTTTGAAGCTACTTGTGACGATTTGTTTGGTGATGTTTATGTGTTGGTTGGTTGATCACATGTATATATTAGTTTAGGTTTTATTTTCTGTTTGATCCGAAATATATCTCAAATCTTTTAAACTCTTATGAATTCGTTGTTAAATGTTTGTGATTCTTTACCCTGGTTGGATCCCCGGTTTGTGAACGATACCCTCTTGCTTTATACTACTAACGATGCTTACAGGGTTAATATTGATCTCGAGTAATCGAATCGATCAAATGGCGCCGTTGCCGGGGATCCATCATTATGGATCCCAATCTTTTAATTTCGAATTCACTGTTCATATTGTAAATTTGTATATATATTTTTTCTTACTTTGTTCTAATATATACTAATTTTATCTTAGGTTGTTATTTTTTATGATTAATGAATGATTGTTGTAGGTTGTAAATCGAACGGAATAGGTAAAGTCCCTTTTGTTAATATTAGCCTCAACCCCTCATGTTTTCTTCCAAAGTTTTTGCATGAGGTTGAGGGCGGCTTTTATTAACACTTGGAGAATTGTCTAACACCCAAGTTTAAGTCCAGCTGAGTAAGAGGCATGCTCTTTTATTACCCTGGTGCATGGGACCAAAATTGGATCTCAGAGAACTATTGACTGACATACATCTCGGTGATGGAGTCGATAGGGAGTTCGCTCTCCGTAGTTCAACAAATGAGTCCTACCATGTTCACTATCTCTAATTGAGCTATCTTCCGAAACAAAGACTTGATCTTGTGTCTAGACATTCATACTTAGGCCGCACGTCCACCTCGGTTTACAACTTAGAATCAGTCGTTCATTCAGTCATTGAAATAGCAAAAAGAACTTGTGAATTGTGTGAACTTTGTAAACTTAAAGAACTAACTTGTGAATCCTTATCTTATTTTGTTGTAACATATAATAATTATAATTGTGTGTACTTTCTTAGGTTTTTAAGTTGAGAAATTAAAACGAACTTAAACATAAGATTTGACAATTTGTTGGATTAGTTGTTAAGCTAGTTTTTTTTCCCTTAACATGTGCTTATTATAATTTAATGACTTTTGACATGTGTGTGACTTGTATATATCAATGACTTCCTAATTGTTATTCTCTAACTTTTGCATTGCATCTTCATTATTTATTCTAATTGCATTCATTTTGCATCTCATTCATGTGGCATTTTAAATTCCACGGAATATCATATGGCTAGAGGAACATAGTCTCTTAAGGACCTCACGTCCTATGTTATGTTTGGTAAGTTCTCACTTTCACTAATGATTTTAATTGAGATTCTACAGATTTATAGTGAAGTGACCAACAATGAGCTCGAGAATATACTACAAGGTTGGACAACAAAATGGCGGAGGAGAAACCCCATAATGTGTCACCTACAAAATGATTGAAAGGAAAACTCGGTCTAAGCTATTAGACTTTAAATTTAAGCGCTTGTTGGGAGGCAACCCAATTTTGATTTTTTACTCTTTACTCTTTATTTGGTTATTGTTTTTGTTCTTTTTGATTTGTTTTGTGCGTGTGTAGGTTAGTTTTCGAGAAAACGTGAAGAGAAGCAAAACATTTTCGTTCAACAGAATCTGGTAGAAACAGTCCGTCGACTTCCGCAGACTGTATCTCCCAGCTCAAAGGGAGTTGGAATATGTACTTTATATGGAAACAAAGGTATTTGAGTCTAGTTTCTGTATCTTTTTACAGAACTAGATTTAGAGGTCTACATCACTCCCAGTTGCAATTGGAAGGCAGCAAGGTCGTGTCAGAAATTCAGAACGCGTGCAGTTACAGTCCGGAAACGGAACAATAGGGAGCACTACCGGCCTAACTGGGCAGTTGTGCCATATATGAGAGTTTTGCAAGTGTGGGAGTGTGTTTGAGAGTTTTGCAAGTGTGGGAGTGTGTTTCTTTCAAACTGTGTATCTTTACATCGTTTGCGTATCTTTACTATTCCAATTGTGTATCTTTTCATTTCTCGTTTGAGTATCTTTCTGTAAGGCTTTCTGATGCGAGTTTCTATTGAATTTGAGAGTTTTGCAAGTGTGGGAGTGTGTTTCTTTCAAACTGAGTATCTTTACATCGTTTGCGTCTCTTTACTATTCCAATTGTGTATCATTTCATTTCTCGTTTGAGTATCTTTCTGTAAGGCTTCTGATGCGAGTTTCTATTGTATTTGAGAGTTTTGCAAGTGTGGGAGTGTGTTTCTTTCAAACTGAGTATCTTTACATCGTTTGCGTATCTTTACTATTCCAATTGTGTATCATTTCATTTCTCGTTTGAGTATCTTTCTATAAGGCTTCTGATGCGGGTTTCTATTGTATTTGAGAGTTTTGCAAGTGTGGGAGTGTGTTTCTTTCAAACTGAGTATCTTTACATCGTTTGCGTATCTTTACTATTCCAATTGTGTATCTTTTCATTTCTCGTTTGAGTATCTTTCTGTAAGGCTTTCTGATGCCAGTTTCTATTGAATTTGAGAGTTTTGCAAGTGTGGGAGTGTGTTTCTTTCAAACTGAGTATCTTTACATCGTTTGCGTATCTTTACTATTCCAATTGTGTATCTTTTCATTTCTCGTTTGAGTATCTTTCTGTAAGGCTTTCTGATGCCAGTTTCTATTGAATTTGAGAGTTTTGCAAGTGTGGGAGTGTGTTTCTTTCAAACTGAGTATCTTTACATCGTTTGCGTATCTTTACTATTCCAATTGAGTATCTTTACATCGTTTATGTATCTTTACTATTCCAATTGTGTATCTTTTCATTTCTCGTTTGAGTATCTTTCTGTAAGGCTTTCTGATGCGAGTTTCTATTGAATTTGAGACTTTTGTAAGTGTGGGAGTGTGTTTCTTTCAAACTATCGTTACATCATTTGCGTATCTTTACTATTCCAATTGTGTATCTTTTCATTTCTCGTTTGAGTATCTTTCTGTAAGGCTTCTAATGCGAGTTTCTATTGTATTTGAGAGTTTTGCAAGTGTGGGAGTGTGTTTCTTTCAAACTGAGTATCTTTACATCGTTTGCGTATCTTTACTATTCCAATTGTGTATCTTTTCATTTCTCGTTTGAGTATCTTTCTGTAAGACTTCTGATGCGAGTTTCTATTGTATTTGAGAGTTTTGCAAGTGTGGGAGTGTGTTTCTTTCAAACTGAGTATCTTTACATCGTTTGCGTATCTTTACTATTCCAATTGTGTATCATTTCATTTCTCGTTTGAGTATCTTTCTGTAAGGCTTTCTGATGCGAGTTTCTATTGTATTTGAGAGTTTTGCAAGTGTGGGAGTGTGTTTCTTTCAAACTGTGTATCTTTACATCGTTTGCGTATCTTTACTATTCCAATTGTGTATCTTTTCATTTCTCGTTTGAGTATCTTTCTGTAAGGCTTTCTGATGCGAGTTTCTATTGAATTTGAGAGTTTTGCAAGTGTGGGAGTGTGTTTCTTTCAAACTGAGTATCTTTACATCGTTTGCGTATCTTTACTATTCCAATTGTGTATCATTTCATTTCTCGTTTGAGTATCTTTCTGTAAGGCTTTCTGATGCCAGTTTCTATTGAATTTGAGAGTTTTGCAAGTGTGGGAGTGTGTTTCTTTCAAACTGAGTATCTTTACATCGTTTGCGTATCTTTACTATTCCAATTGTGTATCATTTCATTTCTCGTTTGAATATCTTTCTATAAGGCTTCTGATGCGGGTTTCTATTGTATTTGAGAGTTTTGCAAGTGTGGGAGTGTGTTTCTTTCAAACTGTGTATCTTTACATCGTTTGCGTATCTTTACTATTCCAATTGTGTATCTTTTCATTTCTCGTTTGAGTATCTTTCTGTAAGGCTTTCTGATGCGAGTTTCTATTGAATTTGAGAGTTTTGCAAGTGTGGGAGTGTGTTTCTTTCAAACTGAGTATCTTTACATCGTTTGCGTATCTTTACTATTCCAATTGTGTATCTTTTCATTTCTCGTTTGAGTATCTTTCTGTAAGGCTTTCTGATGCGAGTTTCTATTGAATTTGAGACTTTTGTAAGTGTGGGAGTGTGTTTCTTTCAAACTATCGTTACATCATTTGCGTATCTTTACTATTCCAATTGTGTATCTTTTCATTTCTCGTTTGAGTATCTTTCTGTAAGGCTTTCTGATGCCAGTTTCTATTGTATTTGAGAGTTTTGCAAGTGTGGGAGTGTGTTTCTTTCAAACTGAGTATCTTTACATCGTTTGCGTATCTTTACTATTCCAATTGTGTATCTTTTCATTTCTCGTTTGAGTATCTTTCTGTAAGGCTTCTGATGCGAGTTTCTATTGTAGTTGAGAGTTTTGCAAGTGTGGGAGTGTGTTTCTTTCAAACTGAGTATCTTTACATCGTTTGCGTATCTTTACTATTCCAATTGTGTATCATTTCATTTCTCGTTTGAGTATCTTTCTATAAGGCTTCTGATGCGGGTTTCTATTGTATTTGAGAGTTTTGCAAGTGTGGGAGTGTGTTTCTTTCAAACTGAGTATCTTTACATCGTTTGCGTATCTTTACTATTCCAATTGTGTATCTTTTCATTTCTCGTTTGAGTATCTTTCTGTAAGGCTTTCTGATGCCAGTTTCTATCGAATTTGAGAGTTTTGCAAGTGTGGGAGTGTGTTTCTTTCAAACTGAGTATCTTTACATCGTTTGCGTATCTTTACTATTCCAATTGAGTATCTTTACATCGTTTATGTATCTTTACTATTCCAATTGTGTATCTTTTCATTTCTCGTTTGAGTATCTTTCTGTAAGGATTTCTGATGCGAGTTTCTATTGAATTTGAGAGTTTTGTAAGTGTGCGAGTGTGTTTCTTTCAAACTATCTCTACATCATTTGCGTATCTTTACTATTCCAATTGTGTATCTTTTCATTTCTCGTTTGAGTATCTTTCTGTAAGGCTTCTAATGCGAGTTTCTATTGTATTTGAGAGTTTTGCAAGTGTGGGAGTGTGTTTCTTTCAAACTGAGTATCTTTACATCGTTTGCGTATCTTTACTATTCCAATTGTGTATCTTTTCATTTCTCGTTTGAGTATCTTTCTGTAAGACTTCTGATGCGAGTTTCTATTGTATTTGAGAGTTTTGCAAGTGTGGGAGTGTGTTTCTTTCAAACTGAGTATCTTTACATCGTTTGCGTATCTTTACTATTCCAATTGTGTATCATTTCATTTCTCGTTTGAGTATCTTTCTGTAAGGCTTTCTGATGCGAGTTTCTATTGTATTTGAGAGTTTTGCAAGTGTGGGAGTGTGTTTCTTTCAAACTGTGTATCTTTACATCGTTTGCGTATCTTTACTATTCCAATTGTGTATCTTTTCATTTCTCGTTTGAGTATCTTTCTGTAAGGCTTTCTGATGCGAGTTTCTATTGAATTTGAGAGTTTTGCAAGTGTGGGAATGTGTTTCTTTCAAACTGAGTATCTTTACATCGTTTGCGTATCTTTACTATTCCAATTGTGTATCTTTTCATTTCTCGTTTGAAGATCTTTCTGTAAGGCTTTCTGATGCGAGTTTCTATTGAATTTGAGAATTTTGCAAGTGTGGGAGTGTGTTTCTTTCAAACTGAATATCTTTACATCGTTTGCGTATCTTTACTATTCCAATTGTGTATCTTTTCATTTCTCGTTTGAGTATCTTTCTGTAAGGCTTTCTGATGCGAGTTTCTATTGAATTTGAGAGTTTTGCAAGTGTGGGAGTGTGTTTCTTTCAAACTGAGTATCTTTACATCGTTTGCGTATCTTTACTATTCCAATTGTGTATCTTTACATCGTTTGCGTATCTTTACTATTCCAATTGTGTATCTTTTCATTTCTCGTTTGAGTATCTTTCTGTAAGGCTTTCTGAAGCGAGTTTCTATTGAATTTGAGAGTTTTGCAAGTGTGGGAGTGTGTTTCTTTCAAACTGAGTATCTTTACATCATTTGCGTATCTTTACTATTCCAATTGTGTATCTTTTCATTTCTCGTTTGAGTATCTTTCTGTAAGGCTTCTGATGCGAGTTTCTATTGTATTTGAGATTTTGCAAGTGTGGGGGTGTGTTTCTTTCAAACTGAGTATCTTTACATCGTTTGCGTATCTTTACTATTCCAATTGTGTATCTTTTCATTTCTCGTTTGAGTATCTTTCTGTAAGGCTTTCTGATGCGAGTTTCTATTGTATTTGAGAGTTTTGCAAGTGTGGGAGTGTGTTTCTTTAAAACTGAGTATCTTTACATCGTTTGCGTATCTTTACTATTCCAATTGTGTATCTTTTCATTTCTCGTTTGAGTATCTTTCTGTAAGGCTTTCTGATGCGAGTTTCTCTTGAATTTGAGAGTGTTTCCAGTGTGGGAGTGTGTTTCTTTCAAACTGTGTATCTTTACATCGTTTGCGTATCTTTACTATTCCAATTGTGTATCTTTTCATTTCTCGTTTGAAGATCTTTCTGTAAGGCTTTCTGATGCGAGTTTCTATTGAATTTGAGAATTTTGCAAGTGTGGGAGTGTGTTTCTTTCAAACTGAGTATCTTTACATCGTTTGCGTATCTTTACTATTCCAATTGTGTATCTGTACATCGTTTGCGTATCTTTACTATTCCAATTGTGTATCTTTTCATTTCTCGTTTGAGTATCTTTCTGTAAGGCTTTCTGATGCGAGTTTCTATTGTATTTGAGAGTTTTGCAATTGTGGGAGTGTGTTTCTTTCAAACTGTGTATCTTTACATCGTTTGCGTATCTTTACTATTCCAATTGTGTATTTTTCCATTTCTCGTTCGAGTATCTCTCTGTAAGGCTTTCTGATGCGAGTTTCTATTGAATTTGAGAGTTTTGCAAGTGTGGGAGTGTGTTTCTTTCAAACTGAGTATCTTTACATCGTTTGCGTATCTTTACTATTCCAATTGTGTATCTTTTCATTTCTCGTTTCAAGATCTTTCTGTAAGGCTTTCTGATGCGAGTTTCTATTGAATTTGAGAATTTTGCAAGTGTGGGAGTGTGTTTCTTTCAAACTGTGTATCTTTACATCGTTTGCGTATCTTTACTATTCCAATTGTGTATCTTTTCATTTCTCGTTTGAAGATCTTTCTGTAAGGCTTTCTGATGCGAGTTTCTATTGAATTTGAGAATTTTGCAAGTGTGGGAGTGTGTTTCTTTCAAACTGAATATCTTTACATCGTTTGCGTATCTTTACTATTCCAATTGTGTATCTTTTCATTTCTCGTTTGAGTATCTTTCTGTAAGGCTTTCTGATGCGAGTTTCTATTGAATTTGAGAGTTTTGCAAGTGTGGGAGTGTGTTTCTTTCAAACTGAGTATCTTTACATCGTTTGCGTATCTTTACTATTCCAATTGTGTATCTTTACATCGTTTGCGTATCTTTACTATTCCAATTGTGTATCTTTTCATTTCTCGTTTGAGTATCTTTCTGTAAGGCTTTCTGAAGCGAGTTTCTATTGAATTTGAGAGTTTTGCAAGTGTGGGAGTGTGTTTCTTTCAAACTGAGTATCTTTACATCATTTGCGTATCTTTACTATTCCAATTGTGTATCTTTTCATTTCTCGTTTGAGTATCTTTCTGTAAGGCTTCTGATGCGAGTTTCTATTGTATTTGAGATTTTGCAAGTGTGGGGGTGTGTTTCTTTCAAACTGAGTATCTTTACATCGTTTGCGTATCTTTACTATTCCAATTGTGTATCTTTTCATTTCTCGTTTGAGTATCTTTCTGTAAGGCTTTCTGATGCGAGTTTCTATTGAATTTGAGAATTTTGCAAGTGTGGGAGTGTGTTTCTTTCAAACTGAATATCTTTACATCGTTTGCGTATCTTTACTATTCCAATTGTGTATCTTTTCATTTCTCGTTTGAGTATCTTTCTGTAAGGCTTTCTGATGCGAGTTTCTATTGAATTTGAGAGTTTTGCAAGTGTGGGAGTGTGTTTCTTTCAAACTGAGTATCTTTACATCGTTTGCGTATCTTTACTATTCCAATTGAGTATCTTTACATCGTTTATGTATCTTTACTATTCCAATTGTGTATCTTTTCATTTCTCGTTTGAGTATCTTTCTGTAAGGATTTCTGATGCGAGTTTCTATTGAATTTGAGAGTTTTGTAAGTGTGCGAGTGTGTTTCTTTCAAACTATCTCTACATCATTTGCGTATCTTTACTATTCCAATTGTGTATCTTTTCATTTCTCGTTTGAGTATCTTTCTGTAAGGCTTCTAATGCGAGTTTCTATTGTATTTGAGAGTTTTGCAAGTGTGGGAGTGTGTTTCTTTCAAACTGAGTATCTTTACATCGTTTGCGTATCTTTACTATTCCAATTGTGTATCTTTTCATTTCTCGTTTGAGTATCTTTCTGTAAGACTTCTGATGCGAGTTTCTATTGTATTTGAGAGTTTTGCAAGTGTGGGAGTGTGTTTCTTTCAAACTGAGTATCTTTACATCGTTTGCGTATCTTTACTATTCCAATTGTGTATCATTTCATTGCTCGTTTGAGTATCTTTCTGTAAGGCTTTCTGATGCGAGTTTCTATTGTATTTGAGAGTTTTGCAAGTGTGGGAGTGTGTTTCTTTCAAACTGTGTATCTTTACATCGTTTGCGTATCTTTACTATTCCAATTGTGTATCTTTTCATTTCTCGTTTGAGTATCTTTCTGTAAGGCTTTCTGATGCGAGTTTCTATTGAATTTGAGAGTTTTGCAAGTGTGGGAATGTGTTTCTTTCAAACTGAGTATCTTTACATCGTTTGCGTATCTTTACTATTCCAATTGTGTATCTTTTCATTTCTCGTTTGAAGATCTTTCTGTAAGGCTTTCTGATGCGAGTTTCTATTGAATTTGAGAATTTTGCAAGTGTGGGAGTGTGTTTCTTTCAAACTGAATATCTTTACATCGTTTGCGTATCTTTACTATTCCAATTGTGTATCTTTTCATTTCTCGTTTGAGTATCTTTCTGTAAGGCTTTCTGATGCGAGTTTCTATTGAATTTGAGAGTTTTGCAAGTGTGGGAGTGTGTTTCTTTCAAACTGAGTATCTTTACATCGTTTGCGTATCTTTACTATTCCAATTGTGTATCTTTACATCGTTTGCGTATCTTTACTATTCCAATTGTGTATCTTTTCATTTCTCGTTTGAGTATCTTTCTGTAAGGCTTTCTGAAGCGAGTTTCTATTGAATTTGAGAGTTTTGCAAGTGTGGGAGTGTGTTTCTTTCAAACTGAGTATCTTTACATCATTTGCGTATCTTTACTATTCCAATTGTGTATCTTTTCATTTCTCGTTTGAGTATCTTTCTGTAAGGCTTCTGATGCGAGTTTCTATTGTATTTGAGATTTTGCAAGTGTGGGGGTGTGTTTCTTTCAAACTGAGTATCTTTACATCGTTTGCGTATCTTTACTATTCCAATTGTGTATCTTTTCATTTCTCGTTTGAGTATCTTTCTGTAAGGCTTTCTGATGCGAGTTTCTATTGTATTTGAGAGTTTTGCAAGTGTGGGAGTGTGTTTCTTTAAAACTGAGTATCTTTACATCGTTTGCGTATCTTTACTATTCCAATTGTGTATCTTTTCATTTCTCGTTTGAGTATCTTTCTGTAAGGCTTTCTGATGCGAGTTTCTCTTGAATTTGAGAGTTTTGCAAGTGTGGGAGTGTGTTTCTTTCAAACTGTGTATCTTTACATCGTTTGCGTATCTTTACTATTCCAATTGTGTATCTTTTCATTTCTCGTTTGAAGATCTTTCTGTAAGGCTTTCTGATGCGAGTTTCTATTGAATTTGAGAATTTTGCAAGTGTGGGAGTGTGTTTCTTTCAAACTGAGTATCTTTACATCGTTTGCGTATCTTTACTATTCCAATTGTGTATCTGTACATCGTTTGCGTATCTTTACTATTCCAATTGTGTATCTTTTCATTTCTCGTTTGAGTATCTTTCTGTAAGGCTTTCTGATGCGAGTTTCTATTGTATTTGAGAGTTTTGCAATTGTGGGAGTGTGTTTCTTTCAAACTGTGTATCTTTACATCGTTTGCGTATCTTTACTATTCCAATTGTGTATTTTTCCATTTCTCGTTCGAGTATCTCTCTGTAAGGCTTTCTGATGCGAGTTTCTATTGAATTTGAGAGTTTTGCAAGTGTGGGAGTGTGTTTCTTTCAAACTGAGTATCTTTACATCGTTTGCGTATCTTTACTATTCCAATTGTGTATCTTTTCATTTCTCGTTTCAAGATCTTTCTGTAAGGCTTTCTGATGCGAGTTTCTATTGAATTTGAGAATTTTGCAAGTGTGGGAGTGTGTTTCTTTCAAACTGTGTATCTTTACATCGTTTGCGTATCTTTACTATTCCAATTGTGTATCTTTTCATTTCTCGTTTGAAGATCTTTCTGTAAGGCTTTCTGATGCGAGTTTCTATTGAATTTGAGAATTTTGCAAGTGTGGGAGTGTGTTTCTTTCAAACTGAATATCTTTACATCGTTTGCGTATCTTTACTATTCCAATTGTGTATCTTTTCATTTCTCGTTTGAGTATCTTTCTGTAAGGCTTCTGATGCGAGTTTCTATTGTATTTGAGAGTTTTGCAAGTGTGGGAGTGTGTTTCTTTCAAACTGTGTATCTTTACATCGTTTGCGTATCTTTACTATTCCAATTGTGTATCTTTTCATTTCTCGTTTGAAGATCTTTCTGTAAGGCTTTCTGATGCGAGTTTCTATTGAATTTGAGAATTTTGCAAGTGTGGGAGTGTGGTTCTTTCAAACTGTGTATCTTTACATCGTTTGCGTATCTTTACTATTCCAATTGTGTATCTTTTCATTTCTCGTTTGAAGATCTTTCTGTAAGGCTTTCTGATGCGAGTTTCTATTGAATTTGAGAATTTTGCAAGTGTGGGAGTGTGTTTCTTTCAAACTGTGTATCTTTACATCGTTTGCGTATCTTTACTATTCCAATTGTGTATCTTTTTCATTTCTCGTTTGAGTATCTTTCTGCAAGGCTTCTGATGCGAGTTTCTATTGTATTTGAGAGTTTTGCAAGTGTGGGAGTGTGTTTCTTTCAAACTGAGTATCTTTACATCGTTTGCGTATCTTTACTATTCCAATTGTGTATCTTTTCATTTCTCGTTTGAGTATCTTTCTGTAAGGCTTCTGATGCGAGTTTCTATTGTATTTGAGAGTTTTGCAAGTGTGGGAGTGTGTTTCTTTCAAACTGGGTATCTTTACATCGTTTGCGTATCTTTACTATTCCAATTGTGTATCTTTTCATTTCTCGTTTGAGTATCTTTCTGTATGGCTTCTGATGCGAGTTTCTATTGAATTTGAGAGTTTTGCAAGTGTGGGAGTGTGTTCCTTTCAAACTGAGTATCTTTACATCGTTTGCGTATCTTTACTATTCCAATTGTGTATCTTTTCATTTCTCGTTTGAGTATCTTTCTGTAAGGCTTTCTGATGCGAGTTTCTATTGAATTTGAGAGTTTTGCAAGTGTGGGAGTGTGTTTCTTTCAAACTGAGTATCTTTACATCGTTTGCGTATCTTTACTATTCCAATTGTGTATCTTTACATCGTTTGCGTATCTTTACTATTCCAATTGTGTATCTTTTCATTTCTCGTTTGAGTATCTTTCTGTAAGGCTTTCTGAAGCGAGTTTCTATTGAATTTGAGAGTTTTGCAAGTGTGGGAGTGTGTTTCTTTCAAACTGAGTATCTTTACATCATTTGCGTATCTTTACTATTCCAATTGTGTATCTTTTCATTTCTCGTTTGAGTATCTTTCTGTAAGGCTTCTGATGCGAGTTTCTATTGTATTTGAGATTTTGCAAGTGTGGGGGTGTGTTTCTTTCAAACTGAGTATCTTTACATCGTTTGCGTATCTTTACTATTCCAATTATGTATCTTTTCATTTCTCGTTTGAGTATCTTTCTGTAAGGCTTTCTGATGCGAGTTTCTATTGTATTTGAGAGTTTTGCAAGTGTGGGAGTGTGTTTCTTTAAAACTGAGTATCTTTACATCGTTTGCGTATCTTTACTATTCCAATTGTGTATCTTTTCATTTCTCGTTTGAGTATCTTTCTGTAAGGCTTTCTGATGCGAGTTTCTCTTGAATTTGAGAGTTTTGCAAGTGTGGGAGTGTGTTTCTTTCAAACTGTGTATCTTTACATCGTTTGCGTATCTTTACTATTCCAATTGTGTATCTTTTCATTTCTCGTTTGAAGATCTTTCTGTAAGGCTTTCTGATGCGAGTTTCTATTGAATTTGAGAATTTTGCAAGTGTGGGAGTGTGTTTCTTTCAAACTGAGTATCTTTACATCGTTTGCGTATCTTTACTATTCCAATTGTGTATCTTTACATCGTTTGCGTATCTTTACTATTCCAATTGTGTATCTTTTCATTTCTCGTTTGAGTATCTTTCTGTAAGGCTTTCTGATGCGAGTTTCTATTGTATTTGAGAGTTTTGCAATTGTGGGAGTGTGTTTCTTTCAAACTGTGTATCTTTACATCGTTTGCGTATCTTTACTATTCCAATTGTGTATTTTTCCATTTCTCGTTCGAGTATCTCTCTGTAAGGCTTTCTGATGCGAGTTTCTATTGAATTTGAGAGTTTTGCAAGTGTGGGAGTGTGTTTCTTTCAAACTGAGTATCTTTACATCGTTTGCGTATCTTTACTATTCGAATTGTGTATCTTTTCATTTCTCGTTTGAGTATATTTCTGTATGGCTTCTGATGCGAGTTTCTATTGTATTTGAGAGTTTTGCAAGTGTGGGAGTGTGTTTCTTTCAAACTGAGTATCTTTACATCGTTTGCGTATCTTTACTATTCCAATTGTGTATCTTTACATCGTTTGCGTATCTTTACTATTCCAATTGTGCATCTTTACATCGTTTGCGTATCTTTACTATTCGAATTGTGTATTTTTCCATTTCTCGTTCGAGTATCTCTCTGTAAGGCTTTCTGATGCGAGTTTCTATTGAATTTGAGAGTTTTGCAAGTGTGGGAGTGTGTTTCTTTCAAACTGAGTATCTTTACATCGTTTGCGTATCTTTACTATTCCAATTGTGTATCTTTTCATTTCTCGTTTGAGTATCTTTCTGTAAGGCTTGCTGATGCGAGTTTCTCTTGAATTTGAGAGTTTTGCAAGTGTGGGAGTGTGTTTCTTTCAAACTGTGTATCTTTACATCGTTTGCGTATCTTTACTATTCCAATTGTGTATCTTTTCATTTCTCGTTTGAATATCTTTCTGTAAGGCTTTCTGATGCGAGTTTCTATTGAATTTGAGAATTTTGCAAGTGTGGGAGTGTGTTTCTTTCAAACTGAATATCTTTACATCGTTTGCGTATCTTTACTATTCCAATTGTGTATCTTTTCATTTCTCGTTTGAGTATCTTTCTGTAAGGCTTCTGATGCGAGTTTCTATTGTATTTGAGAGTTTTGCAAGTGTGGGAGTGTGTTTCTTTCAAACTGAGTATCTTTACATCGTTTGCGTATCTTTACTATTCCAATTGTGTATCTTTTCATTTCTCGTTTGAGTATCTTTCTGTAAGGCTTCTGATGCGAGTTTCTATTGTATTTGAGAGTTTTGCAAGTGTGGGAGTGTGTTTCTTTCAAACTGGGTATCTTTACATCGTTTGCGTATCTTTACTATTCCAATTGTGTATCTTTTCATTTCTCGTTTGAGTATCTTTCTGTAAGGCTTCTGATGCGAGTTTCTATTGTATTTGAGAGTTTTGCAAGTGTGGGAGTGTGTTTCTTTCAAACTGGGTATCTTTACATCGTTTGCGTATCTTTACTATTCCAATTGTGTATCTTTTCATTTCTCGTTTGAGTATCTTTCTGTAAGGCTTCTGATGCGAGTTTCTATTGTATTTGAGAGTTTTGCAAGTGTGGGAGTGTGTTTCTTTCAAACTGAGTATCTTTACATCGTTTGCGTATCTTTACTATTCCAATTGTGTATCTTTCTGTAAGGCTTCTGATGCGAGTTTCTATTGAATTTGAGAGTTTTGCAAGTGTGGGAGTGTGTTTCTTTCAAACTGAGTATCTTTACATCGTTTGCGTATCTTTACTATTCCAATTGTGTATCTTTTCATTTCTCGTTTGAGTATCTTTCTGTAAGGCTTTCTGATGCGAGTTTCTATTGAATTTGAGAGTTTTGCAAGTGTGGGAGTGTGTTTCTTTCAAACCGAGTATCTTTACATCGTTTGCGTATCTTTACTATTCCAATTGTGTATCTTTACATCGTTTGCGTATCTTTACTATTCCAATTGTGTATCTTTTCATTTCTCGTTTGAGTATCTTTCTGTAAGGCTTTCTGATGCGAGTTTCTATTGTATTTGAGAGTTTTGCAATTGTGGGAGTGTGTTTCTTTCAAACTGTGTATCTTTACATCGTTTGCGTATCTTTACTATTCCAATTGTGTATTTTTCCATTTCTCGTTCGAGTATCTCTCTGTAAGGCTTTCTGATGCGAGTTTCTATTGAATTTGAGAGTTTTGCAAGTGTGGGAGTGTGTTTCTTTCAAACTGAGTATCTTTACATCGTTTGCGTATCTTTACTATTCGAATTGTGTATCTTTTCATTTCTCGTTTGAGTATATTTCTGTATGGCTTCTGATGCGAGTTTCTATTGTATTTGAGAGTTTTGCAAGTGTGGGAGTGTGTTTCTTTCAAACTGAGTATCTTTACATCGTTTGCGTATCTTTACTATTCCAATTGTGTATCTTTACATCGTTTGCGTATCTTTACTATTCCAATTGTGCATCTTTACATCGTTTGCGTATCTTTACTATTCGAATTGTGTATTTTTCCATTTCTCGTTCGAGTATCTCTCTGTAAGGCTTTCTGATGCGAGTTTCTATTGAATTTGAGAGTTTTGCAAGTGTGGGAGTGTGTTTCTTTCAAACTGAGTATCTTTACATCGTTTGCGTATCTTTACTATTCCAATTGTGTATCTTTTCATTTCTCGTTTGAGTATCTTTCTGTAAGGCTTGCTGATGCGAGTTTCTCTTGAATTTGAGAGTTTTGCAAGTGTGGGAGTGTGTTTCTTTCAAACTGTGTATCTTTACATCGTTTGCGTATCTTTACTATTCCAATTGTGTATCTTTTCATTTCTCGTTTGAAGATCTTTCTGTAAGGCTTTCTGATGCGAGTTTCTATTGAATTTGAGAATTTTGCAAGTGTGGGAGTGTGTTTCTTTCAAACTGAATATCTTTACATCGTTTGCGTATCTTTACTATTCCAATTGTGTATCTTTTCATTTCTCGTTTGAGTATCTTTCTGTAAGGCTTCTGATGCGAGTTTCTATTGTATTTGAGAGTTTTGCAAGTGTGGGAGTGTGTTTCTTTCAAACTGAGTATCTTTACATCGTTTGCGTATCTTTACTATTCCAATTGTGTATCTTTACATCGTTTGCGTATCTTTACTATTCCAATTGTGCATCTTTACATCGTTTGCGTATCTTTACTATTCGAATTGTGTATTTTTCCATTTCTCGTTCGAGTATCTCTCTGTAAGGCTTTCTGATGCGAGTTTCTATTGAATTTGAGAGTTTTGCAAGTGTGGGAGTGTGTTTCTTTCAAACTGAGTATCTTTACATCGTTTGCGTATCTTTACTATTCCAATTGTGTATCTTTTCATTTCTCGTTTGAGTATCTTTCTGTAAGGCTTGCTGATGCGAGTTTCTCTTGAATTTGAGAGTTTTGCAAGTGTGGGAGTGTGTTTCTTTCAAACTGTGTATCTTTACATCGTTTGCGTATCTTTACTATTCCAATTGTGTATCTTTTCATTTCTCGTTTGAAGATCTTTCTGTAAGGCTTTCTGATGCGAGTTTCTATTGAATTTGAGAATTTTGCAAGTGTGGGAGTGTGTTTCTTTCAAACTGAATATCTTTACATCGTTTGCGTATCTTTACTATTCCAATTGTGTATCTTTTCATTTCTCGTTTGAGTATCTTTCTGTAAGGCTTCTGATGCGAGTTTCTATTGTATTTGAGAGTTTTGCAAGTGTGGGAGTGTGTTTCTTTCAAACTGAGTATCTTTACATCGTTTGCGTATCTTTACTATTCCAATTGTGTATCTTTTCATTTCTCGTTTGAGTATCTTTCTGTAAGGCTTCTGATGCGAGTTTCTATTGTATTTGAGAGTTTTGCAAGTGTGGGAGTGTGTTTCTTTCAAACTGGGTATCTTTACATCGTTTGCGTATCTTTACTATTCCAATTGTGTATATTTTCATTTCTCGTTTGAGTATCTTTCTGTAAGGCTTCTGATGCGAGTTTCTATTGTATTTGAGAGTTTTGCAAGTGTGGGAGTGTGTTTCTTTCAAACTGGGTATCTTTACATCGTTTGCGTATCTTTACTATTCCAATTGTGTATCTTTTCATTTCTCGTTTGAGTATCTTTCTGTATGGCTTCTGATGCGAGTTTCTATTGTATTTGAGAGTTTTGCAAGTGTGGGAGTGTGTTTCTTTCAAACTGAGTATCTTTACATCGTTTGCGTATCTTTACTATTCCAATTGTGTATCTTTCTGTAAGGCTTCTGATGCGAGTTTCTATTGAATTTGAGAGTTTTGCAAGTGTGGGAGTGTGTTTCTTTCAAACTGAGTATCTTTACATCGTTTGCGTATCTTTACTATTCCAATTGTGTATCTTTTCATTTCTCGTTTGAGTATCTTTCTGTAAGGCTTTCTGATGCGAGTTTCTATTGAATTTGAGAGTTTTGCAAGTGTGGGAGTGTGTTTCTTTCAAACCGAGTATCTTTACATCGTTTGCGTATCTTTACTATTCCAATTGTGTATCTTTACATCGTTTGCGTATCTTTACTATTCCAATTGTGTATCTTCTCATTTCTCGTTTGAGTATCTTTCTGTAAGGCTTTCTGAAGCGAGTTTCTATTGAATTTGAGAGTTTTGCAAGTGTGGGAGTGTGTTTCTTTCAAACTGAGTATCTTTACATCATTTGCGTATCTTTACTATTCCAATTGTGTATATTTTCATTTCTCGTTTGAGTATCTTTCTGTAAGGCTTCTGATGCGAGTTTCTATTGTATTTGAGATTTTGCAAGTGTGGGGGTGTGTTTCTTTCAAACTGAGTATCTTTACATCGTTTGCGTATCTTTACTATTCCAATTGTGTATCTTTTCATTTCTCGTTTGAGTATCTTTCTGTAAGGCTTTCTGATGCGAGTTTCTATTGTATTTGAGAGTTTTGCAAGTGTGGGAGTGTGTTTCTTTAAAACTGAGTATCTTTACATCGTTTGCGTATCTTTACTATTCCAATTGTGTATCTTTTCATTTCTCGTTTGAGTATCTTTCTGTAAGGCTTTCTGATGCGAGTTTCTCTTGAATTTGAGAGTTTTGCAAGTGTGGGAGTGTGTTTCTTTCAAACTGTGTATCTTTACATCGTTTGCGTATCTTTACTATTCCAATTGTGTATCTTTTCATTTCTCGTTTGAAGATCTTTCTGTAAGGCTTTCTGATGCGAGTTTCTATTGAATTTGAGAATTTTGCAAGTGTGGGAGTGTGTTTCTTTCAAACTGAGTATCTTTACATCGTTTGCGTATCTTTACTATTCCAATTGTGTATCTTTACATCGTTTGCGTATCTTTACTATTCCAATTGTGTATCTTTTCATTTCTCGTTTGAGTATCTTTCTGTAAGGCTTTCTGATGCGAGTTTCTATTGTATTTGAGAGTTTTGCAATTGTGGGAGTGTGTTTCTTTCAAACTGTGTATCTTTACATCGTTTGCGTATCTTTACTATTCCAATTGTGTATTTTTCCATTTCTCGTTCGAGTATCTCTCTGTAAGGCTTTCTGATGCGAGTTTCTATTGAATTTGAGAGTTTTGCAAGTGTGGGAGTGTGTTTCTTTCAAACTGAGTATCTTTACATCGTTTGCGTATCTTTACTATTCGAATTGTGTATCTTTTCATTTCTCGTTTAAGTATATTTCTGTATGGCTTCTGATGCGAGTTTCTATTGTATTTGAGAGTTTTGCAAGTGTGGGAGTGTGTTTCTTTCAAACTGAGTATCTTTACATCGTTTGCGTATCTTTACTATTCCAATTGTGTATCTTTACATCGTTTGCGTATCTTTACTATTCCAATTGTGCATCTTTACATCGTTTGCGTATCTTTACTATTCGAATTGTGTATTTTTCCATTTCTCGTTCGAGTATCTCTCTGTAAGGCTTTCTGATGCGAGTTTCTATTGAATTTGAGAGTTTTGCAAGTGTGGGAGTGTGTTTCTTTCAAACTGAGTATCTTTACATCGTTTGCGTATCTTTACTATTCCAATTGTGTATCTTTTCATTTCTCGTTTGAGTATCTTTCTGTAAGGCTTGCTGATGCGAGTTTCTCTTGAATTTGAGAGTTTTGCAAGTGTGGGAGTGTGTTTCTTTCAAACTGTGTATCTTTACATCGTTTGCGTATCTTTACTATTCCAATTGTGTATCTTTTCATTTCTCGTTTGAAGATCTTTCTGTAAGGCTTTCTGATGCGAGTTTCTATTGTATTTGAGAATTTTGCAAGTGTGGGAGTGTGTTTCTTTCAAACTGAATATCTTTACATCGTTTGCGTATCTTTACTATTCCAATTGTGTATCTTTTCATTTCTCGTTTGAGTATCTTTCTGTAAGGCTTCTGATGCGAGTTTCTATTGTATTTGAGAGTTTTGCAAGTGTGGGAGTGTGTTTCTTTCAAACTGAGTATCTTTACATCGTTTGCGTATCTTTACTATTCCAATTGTGTATCTTTTCATTTCTCGTTTGAGTATCTTTCTGTAAGGCTTCTGATGCGAGTTTCTATTGTATTTGAGAGTTTTGCAAGTGTGGGAGTGTGTTTCTTTCAAACTGGGTATCTTTACATCGTTTGCGTATCTTTACTATTCCAATTGTGTATCTTTTCATTTCTCGTTTGAGTATCTTTCTGTAAGGCTTCTGATGCGAGTTTCTATTGTATTTGAGAGTTTTGCAAGTGTGGGAGTGTGTTTCTTTCAAACTGGGTATCTTTACATCGTTTGCGTATCTTTACTATTCCAATTGTGTATCTTTTCATTTCTCGTTTGAGTATCTTTCTGTATGGCTTCTGATGCGAGTTTCTATTGTATTTGAGAGTTTTGCAAGTGTGGGAGTGTGTTTCTTTCAAACTGAGTATCTTTACATCGTTTCCGTATCCTTACTATTCAAACTTTGTATCTTT
This sequence comes from Argentina anserina, assembly GCF_933775445.1. Lineage (NCBI taxonomy): Eukaryota > Viridiplantae > Streptophyta > Magnoliopsida > Rosales > Rosaceae > Argentina > Argentina anserina. The sequence continues at coordinate 166,546 of NW_026089400.1, read as the reverse complement.
ACATCGTTTGCGTATCTTTACTATTCCAATTGTGTATCTTTTCATTTCTCGTTTGAGTATCTTTCTGTAAGGCTTTCTGATGCGAGTTTCTATTGAATTTGAGAGTTTTGCAAGTGTGGGAGTGTGTTTCTTTCAAACTGAGTATCTTTACATCGTTTGCGTATCTTTACTATTCCAATTGTGTATCTTTACATCGTTTGCGTATCTTTACTATTCCAATTGTGTATCTTTTCGTTTCTCGTTTGAGTATCTTTCTGTAAGGCTACTGATGCGAGTTTCTATTGAATTTGAAAGTTTTCCAAGTGTGGGAGTGTGTTTCTTTCAAACTGAGTATCTTTACATCGTTTGCGTATCTTTACTATTCCAATTGTGTATCTTTACATCGTTTGCGTATCTTTACTATTCCAATTGTGCATCTTTACATCGTTTGCGTATCTTTACTATTCGAATTGTGTATCTTTTCATTTCTCGTTTGAGTATGTTTCTGTATGGCTTCTGATGCGAGTTTCTCTTGTATTTGAGAGTTTTGCAAGTGTGGGAGTGTGTTTCTTTCAAACTGTGTATCTTTACATCGTTTGCGTATCTTTACTATTCCAATTGTGTATCTTTTCATTTCTCATTTGAGGATCTTTCTGTAAGGCTTTCTGATGCGAGTTTCTATTGTATTTGAGAGTTTTGCAAGTGTGGGGGTGTGTTTCTTTCAAACTGAGTATCTTTACATCGTTTGCGTATCTTTACTATTCCAATTGTGTATCTTTACATCGTTTGCGTATCTTTACTATTCCAATTGTGTATCTTTTCATTTCTCGTTTGAGTATCTTTCTGTAAGGCTTTCTGATGCGAGTTTCTATTGAATTTGAGAGTTTTGCAAGTGTGGGAGTATGTTTCTTTCAAACTGAGTATCTTTACATCGTTTGCGTATCTTTACTATTCCAATTGTGTATCTTTTCATTTCTCGTTTGAGTATCTTTCTGTAAGACTTCTGATGCGAGTTTCTATTGTATTTGAGAGGTTTGCAAGTGTGGGAATGTGTTTCTTTCAAACTCAGTATCTTTACATCGTTTGCGTATCTTTACTATTCCAATTGTGTATCTTTTCATTTCTCGTTTGAGTATCTTTCTGTAAGGCTTTCTGAAGCGAGTTTCTATTGAATTTGAGAGTTTTGCAAGTGTGGGAGTGTGTTTCTTTCAAACTGAGTATCTTTACATCGTTTCCGTATCCTTACTATTCAAACTTTGTATCTTTACATCGTTTGCGTATCTTTACTATTCTAATTGTGTATCTTTTCATTTCTCGTTTGAGTATCTTTCTGTGAGGCTTTCTGATGCGACTTTCTATTGAATTTGAGAGTTTTGCAAGTGTGGGAGTGTGTTTCTTTCAAACTGAGTATCTTTACATCGTTGGCGTATCTTTACTATTCCAATTGTGTATCTTTACTATTCCAATTGTGCATCTTTACATCGTTTGCGTATCTTTACTATTCGAATTGTGTATCTTTTCATTTCTCGTTTGAGTATGTTTCTGTATGGCTTCTGATGCGAGTTTCTATTGTATTTGAGAGTTTTGCAAGTGTGGGAGTGTGTTTCTTTCAAACTGTGTATCTTTACGTCGTTTGCGTATCTTTACTATTCCAATTGTGTATCTTTTCATTTCTCGTTTGAGTATCTTTCTGTAAGGCTTCTGATGCGAGTTTCTATTGTATTTGAGAGTTTTGCAAGTGTGGGAGTGTGTTTCTTTCAAACTGAGTATCTTTACATCGTTTGCGTATCTTTACTATTCCAATTGTGTATCTTTACATCGTTTGCGTATCTTTACTATTCCAATTCTGTATCTTTTCATTTCTCGTTTGAGTATCTTTCTGTAAGGCTTCTGATGCGAGTTTCTATTGTATTTGAGAGTTTTGCAAGTGTGGGAGTGTGTTTCTTTCAAACTGGGTATCTTTACATCGTTTGCGTAACTTTACTATTCCAATTGTGTATCTTTTCATTTCTCGTTTGAGTATCTTTCTGTAAGGCTTCTGATGCGAGTTTCTATTGTATTTGAGAGTTTTTCAAGTGTGGGAGTGTGTTTCTTTCAAACTGAGTATCTTTACATCGTTTGCGTATCTTTACTATTCCAATTGTGTATCTTTTCATTTCTCGTTTGAGTATCTTTCTGTAAGGCTTCTGATGCGAGTTTCTATTGTATTTGAGAGTTTTGCAAGTGTGGGAGTGTGTTTCTTTCAAACTGGGTATCTGTACATCGTTTGCGTATCTTTACTATTCCAATTGTGTATCTTTTCATTTCTCGTTTGAGTATCTTTCTGTAAGGCTTTCTGATGCGAGTTTCTATTGAATTTGAGAGTTTTGCAAGTGTGGGAGTATGTTTCTTTCAAACTGAGTATCTTTACATCGTTTGCGTATCTTTACTATTCCAATTGTGTATCTTTTCATTTCTCGTTTGAGTATCTTTCTGTAAGACTTCTGATGCGAGTTTCTATTGTATTTGAGAGGTTTGCAAGTGTGGGAATGTGTTTCTTTCAAACTCAGTATCTTTACATCGTTTGCGTATCTTTACTATTCCAATTGTGTATCTTTTCATTTCTCGTTTGAGTATCTTTCTGTAAGGCTTTCTGAAGCGAGTTTCTATTGAATTTGAGAGTTTTGCAAGTGTGGGAGTGTGTTTCTTTCAAACTGAGTATCTTTACATCGTTTCCGTATCCTTACTATTCAAACTTTGTATCTTTACATCGTTTGCGTATCTTTACTATTCCAATTGTGTATCTTTTCATTTCTCGTTTGAGTATCTTTCTGTAAGGCTTTCTGATGCGACTTTCTATTGAATTTGAGAGTTTTGCAAGTGTGGGAGTGTGTTTCTTTCAAACTGAGTATCTTTACATCGTTTGCGTATCTTTACTATTCCAATTGTGTATCTTTACATCGTTTGCGTATCTTTACTATTCCAATTGTGCATCTTTACATCGTTTGCGTATCTTTACTATTCGAATTGTGTATCTTTTCATTTCTCGTTTGAGTATGTTTCTGTATGGCTTCTGATGCGAGTTTCTATTGTATTTGAGAGTTTTGCAAGTGTGGGAGTGTGTTTCTTTCAAACTGTGTATCTTTACGTCGTTTGCGTATCTTTACTATTCCAATTGTGTATCTTTTCATTTCTCGTTTGAGTATCTTTCTGTAAGGCTTCTGATGCGAGTTTCTATTGTATTTGAGAGTTTTGCAAGTGTGGGAGTGTGTTTCTTTCAAACTGAGTATCTTTACATCGTTTGCGTATCTTTACTATTCCAATTGTGTATCTTTACATCGTTTGCGTATCTTTACTATTCCAATTCTGTATCTTTTCATTTCTCGTTTGAGTATCTTTCTGTAAGACTTCTGATGCGAGTTTCTATTGTATTTGAGAGGTTTGCAAGTGTGGGAATGTGTTTCTTTCAAACTCAGTATCTTTACATCGTTTGCGTATCTTTACTATTCCAATTGTGTATCTTTTCATTTCTCGTTTGAGTATCTTTCTGTAAGGCTTTCTGAAGCGAGTTTCTATTGAATTTGAGAGTTTTGCAAGTGTGGGAGTGTGTTTCTTTCAAACTGAGTATCTTTACATCGTTTCCGTATCCTTACTATTCAAACTTTGTATCTTTGCATCGTTTGCGTATCTTTACTATTCCAATTGTGTATCTTTTCATTTCTCGTTTGAGTATCTTTCTGTAAGGCTTTTTGATGCGACTTTCTATTGAATTTGAGAGTTTTGCAAGTGTGGGAGTGTGTTTCTTTCAAACTGAGTATCTTTACATCGTTTGCGTATCTTTACTATTCCAATTGTGTATCTTTACATCGTTTGCGTATCTTTATTATTCCAATTGTGCATCTTTACATCGTTTGCGTATCTTTACTATTCGAATTGTGTATCTTTTCATTTCTCGTTTGAGTATGTTTCTGTATGGCTTCTGATGCGAGTTTCTATTGTATTTGAGAGTTTTCCAAGTGTGGGAGTGTGTTTCTTTCAAACTGTGTATCTTTACGTCGTTTGCGTATCTTTACTATTCCAATTGTGTATCTTTTCATTTCTCGTTTGAGTATCTTTCTGTAAGGCTTCTGATGCGAGTTTCTATTGTATTTGAGAGTTTTGCAAGTGTGGGAGTGTGTTTCTTTCAAACTGAGTATCTTTACATCGTTTGCGTATCTTTACTATTCCAATTGTGTATCTTTACATCGTTTGCGTATCTTTACTATTCCAATTCTGTATCTTTTCATTTCTCGTTTGAGTATCTTTCTGTAAGGCTTCTGATGCGAGTTTCTATTGTATTTGAGAGTTTTGCAAGTGTGGGAGTGTGTTTCTTTCAAACTGGGTATCTTTACATCGTTTGCGTAACTTTACTATTCCAATTGTGTATCTTTTCATTTCTCGTTTGAGTATCTTTCTGTAAGGCTTCTGATGCGAGTTTCTATTGTATTTGAGAGTTTTTCAAGTGTGGGAGTGTGTTTCTTTCAAACTGAGTATCTTTACATCGTTTGCGTATCTTTACTATTCCAATTGTGTATCTTTTCATTTCTCGTTTGAGTATCTTTCTGTAAGGCTTCTGATGCGAGTTTCTATTGTATTTGAGAGTTTTGCAAGTGTGGGAGTGTGTTTCTTTCAAACTGGGTATCTTTACATCGTTTGCGTATCTTTACTATTCCAATTGTGTATCTTTTCATTTCTCGTTTGAGTATCTTTCTGTATGGCTTCTGATGCGAGTTTCTATTGTATTTGAGAGTTTTGCAAGTGTGGGAGTGTGTTTCTTTCAAACTGAGTATCTTTACATCGTTTGCGTATCTTTACTATTCCAATTGTGTATCTTTACATCATTTGCGTATCTTCACTATTCCAATTGTGTATCTTTTTATTTCTCGTTTGAGTATCTTTCTGTAAGGCTTCTGATGCGAGTTTCTATTGTATTTGAGAGTTTTGCAAGTTTGGGGGTGTGTTTCTTTCAAACTGAGTATCTTTACATCGTTTGCGTATCTTTACTATTCCAATTGTGTATCTTTTCATTTCTCGTTTGAGTATCTTTCTGTAAGGCTTTCTGATGCGAGTTTCTATTGTATTTGAGAGTTTTTCAAGTGTGGGAGTGTGTTTCTTTCAAACTGAGTATCTTTACATCGTTTGCGTATCTTTACTATTCCAATTGTGTATCTTTTCATTTCTCGTTTGAGTATCTTTCTGTAAGGCTTCTGATGCGAGTTTCTATTGTATTTGAGAGTTTTGCAAGTGTGGGAGTGTGTTTCTTTCAAACTGAGTATCTTTACATCGTTTGCGTATCTTTACTATTCCAATTGTGTATCTTTACATCGTTTGCGTATCTTTACTATTCCAATTCTGTATCTTTTCATTTCTCGTTTGAGTATCTTTCTGTAAGGCTTCTGATGCGAGTTTCTATTGTATTTGAGAGTTTTGCAAGTGTGGGAGTGTGTTTCTTTCAAACTGGGTATCTTTACATCGTTTGCGTAACTTTACTATTCCAATTGTGTATCTTTTCATTTCTCGTTTGAGTATCTTTCTGTAAGGCTTCTGATGCGAGTTTCTATTGTATTTGAGAGTTTTTCAAGTGTGGGAGTGTGTTTCTTTCAAACTGAGTATCTTTACATCGTTTGCGTATCTTTACTATTCCAATTGTGTATCTTTTCATTTCTCGTTTGAGTATCTTTCTGTAAGGCTTCTGATGCGAGTTTCTATTGTATTTGAGAGTTTTGCAAGTGTGGGAGTGTGTTTCTTTCAAACTGGGTATCTTTACATCGTTTGCGTATCTTTACTATTCCAATTGTGTATCTTTTCATTTCTCGTTTGAGTATCTTTCTGTATGGCTTCTGATGCGAGTTTCTATTGTATTTGAGAGTTTTGCAAGTGTGGGAGTGTGTTTCTTTCAAACTGAGTATCTTTTCATCGTTTGCGTATCTTTACTATTCCAATTGTGTATCTTTACATCATTTGCGTATCTTTACTATTCCAATTGTGTATCTTTTTATTTCTCGTTTGAGTATCTTTCTGTAAGGCTTCTGATGCGAGTTTCTATTGTATTTGAGAGTTTTGCAAGTTTGGGGGTGTGTTTCTTTCAAACTGAGTATCTTTACATCGTTTGCGTATCTTTACTATTCCAATTGTGTATCTTTTCATTTCTCGTTTGAGTATCTTTCTGTAAGGCTTTCTGATGCGAGTTTCTATTGTATTTGAGAGTTTTGCAAGTGTGGGAGTGTGTTTCTTTCAAACTGAGTATCTTTACATCGTTTCCGTATCCTTACTATTCAAACTTTGTATCTTTACATCGTTTGCGTATCTTTACTATTCCAATTGTGTATCTTTTCATTTCTCGTTTGAGTATCTTTCTGTATGGCTTCTGATGCGAGTTTCTATTGAATTTGAGAGTTTTGCAAGTGTGGGAGTGTGTTTCTTTCAAACTGAGTATCTTTACATCGTTCGCGTATCTTTACTATTCCAATTGTGTATCTTTACATCGTTTGCGTATCTTTACTATTCCAATTGTGTATCTTTTCGTTTCTCGTTTGAGTATCTTTCTGTAAGGCTACTGATGCGAGTTTCTATTGAATTTGAAAGTTTTCCAAGTGTGGGAGTGTGTTTCTTTCAAACTGAGTATCTTTACATCATTTGCGTATCTTTACTATTCCAATTGTGTATCTTTTCATTTCTCGTTTGAGTATCTTTCTGTAAGGCTTCTGATGCGAGTTTCTATTGTATTTGAGAGTTTTGCAAGTGTGGGAGTGTGTTTCTTTCAAACTGGGTATCTTTACATCGTTTGCGTATCTTTACTATTCCAATTGTGTATCTTTTCATTTCTCGTTTGAGTATCTTTCTGTATGGCTTCTGATGCGAGTTTCTATTGTATTTGAGAGTTTTGCAAGTGTGGGAGTGTGTTTCTTTCAAACTGAGTATCTTTACATCGTTTGCGTATCTTTACTATTCCAATTGTGTATCTTTTCATTTCTCGTTTGAGTATCTTTCTGTAAGGCTTCTGATGCGAGTTTCTATTGTATTTGAGAGTTTTGCAAGTGTGGGAGTGTGTTTCTTTCAAACTGGGTATCTTTACATCGTTTGCGTATCTTTACTATTCCAATTGTGTATCTTTTCATTTCTCGTTTGAGTATCTTTCTGTATGGCTTCTGATGCGAGTTTCTATTGTATTTGAGAGTTTTGCAAGTGTGGGAGTGTGTTTCTTTCAAACTGAGTATCTTTACATCGTTTTCGTATCCTTACTATTCAAACTTTGTATCTTTACATCGTTTGCGTATCTTTACTATTCCAATTGTGTATCTTTTCATTTCTCGTTTGAGTATCTTTCTGTAAGGCTTTCTGATGCGAGTTTCTATTGAATTTGAGAGTTTTGCAAGTGTGGGAGTGTGTTTCTTTCAAACTGAGTATCTTTACATCGTTTGCGTATCTTTACTATTCCAATTGTGTATCTTTACATCATTTGCGTATCTTTACTATTCCAATTGTGTATCTTTTCGTTTCTCGTTTGAGTATCTTTCTGTAAGGCTACTGATGCGAGTTTCTATTGAATTTGAAAGTTTTCCAAGTGTGGGAGTGTGTTTCTTTCAAACTGAGTATCTTTACATCGTTTGCGTATCTTTACTATTCCAATTGTGTATCTTTACATCGTTTGCGTATCTTTACTATTCCAATTGTGCATCTTTACATCGTTTGCGTATCTTTACTATTCGAATTGTGTATCTTTTCATTTCTCGTTTGAGTATGTTTCTGTATGGCTTCTGATGCGAGTTTCTCTTGTATTTGAGAGTTTTGCAAGTGTGGGAGTGTGTTTCTTTCAAACTGTGTATCTTTACATCGTTTGCGTATCTTTACTATTCCAATTGTGTATCTTTTCATTTCTCGTTTGAGGATCTTTCTGTAAGGCTTTCTGATGCGAGTTTCTATTGTATTTGAGAGTTTTGCAAGTGTGGGGGTGTGTTTCTTTCAAACTGAGTATCTTTACATCGTTTGCGTATCTTTACTATTCCAATTGTGTATCTTTACATCGTTTGCGTATCTTTACTATTCCAATTGTGTATCTTTTCATTTCTCGTTTGAGTATCTTTCTGTAAGGCTTTCTGATGCGAGTTTCTATTGAATTTGAGAGTTTTGCAAGTGTGGGAGTATGTTTCTTTCAAACTGAGTATCTTTACATCGTTTGCGTATCTTTACTATTCCAATTGTGTATCTTTTCATTTCTCGTTTGAGTATCTTTCTGTAAGACTTCTGATGCGAGTTTCTATTGTATTTGAGAGGTTTGCAAGTGTGGGAATGTGTTTCTTTCAAACTCAGTATCTTTACATCGTTTGCGTATCTTTACTATTCCAATTGTGTATCTTTTCATTTCTCGTTTGAGTATCTTTCTGTAAGGCTTTCTGAAGCGAGTTTCTATTGAATTTGAGAGTTTTGCAAGTGTGGGAGTGTGTTTCTTTCAAACTGAGTATCTTTACATCGTTTCCGTATCCTTACTATTCAAACTTTGTATCTTTACATCGTTTGCGTATCTTTACTATTCCAATTGTGTATCTTTTCATTTCTCGTTTGAGTATCTTTCTGTATGGCTTCTGATGCGAGTTTCTATTGAATTTGAGAGTTTTGCAAGTGTGGGAGTGTGTTTCTTTCAAACTGAGTATCTTTACATCGTTTGCGTATCTTTACTATTCCAATTGTGTATCTTTACATCGTTTGCGTATCTTTACTATTCCAATTGTGTATCTTTTCGTTTCTCGTTTGAGTATCTTTCTGTAAGGCTACTGATGCGAGTTTCTATTGAATTTGAAAGTTTTCCAAGTGTGGGAGTGTGTTTCTTTCAAACTGAGTATCTTTAGATCGTTTGCGTATCTTTACTATTCCAATTGTGTATCTTTTCATTTCTCGTTTGAGTATCTTTCTGTAAGGCTTTCTGATGCGAGTTTCTATTGTATTTGAGAGTTTTGCAAGTGTGGGAGTGTGTTTCTTTCAAACTGTGTATCTTTACATCGTTTGCGTATCTTTACTATTCCAATTGTGTATCTTTTCATTTCTCGTTTGAGTATCTTTCTGTAAGGCTTTCTGATGCGAGTTTCTATTGAATTTGAGAGTTTTGCAAGTGTGGGAGTGTGTTTCTTTCAAACTGAGTATCTTTACATCGTTTGCGTATCTTTACTATTCCAATTGTGTATCATTTCATTTCTCGTTTGAGTATCTTTCTGTAAGGCTTCTGATGCGAGTTTCTATTGTATTTGAGAGTTTTGCAAGTGTGGGAGTGTGTTTCTTTCAAACTGAGTATCTTTACATCGTTTGCGTATCTTTACTATTCCAATTGTGTATCTTTACATCATTTGCGTATCTTTACTATTCCAATTGTGTATCTTTTTATTTCTCGTTTGAGTATCTTTCTGTAAGGCTTCTGATGCGAGTTTCTATTGTATTTGAGAGTTTTGCAAGTTTGGGGGTGTGTTTCTTTCAAACTGAGTATCTTTACATCGTTTGCGTATCTTTACTATTCCAATTGTGTATCTTTTCATTTCTCGTTTGAGTATCTTTCTGTAAGGCTTTCTGAAGCGAGTTTCTATTGAATTTGAGAGTTTTGCAAGTGTGGGAGTGTGTTTCTTTCAAACTGAATATCTTTACATCGTTTCCGTATCCTTACTATTCCAATTGTGTATCTTGTCATTTCTCGTTTGAGGATCTTTCTGTAAGGCTTTCTGATGCGAGTTTCTATTGTATTTGAGAATTTTGCAAGTGTGGGAGTGTGTTTCTTTCAAACTGAATATCTTTACATCGTTTGCGTATCTTTACTATTCCAATTGTGTATCTTTTCATTTCTCGTTTGAGTATCTTTCTGTAAGACTTCTGATGCGAGTTTCTCTTGTATTTGAGAGTTTTGCAAGTGTGGGAGTGTGTTTCTTTCAAACTGAGTATCTTTACATCGTTTGCGTATCTTTACTATTCCAATTGTGTATCTTTACATCGTTTGCGTATCTTTACTATTCCAATTGTGTATCTTTTCATTTCTCGTTTGAGTATCTTTCTGTAAGGCTTCTGATGCGAGTTTCTATTGTATTTGAGAGTTTTGCAAGTGTGGGGGTGTGTTTCTTTCAAACTGAGTATCTTTACATCGTTTGCGTATCTTTACTATTCCAATTGTGTATCTTTTCATTTCTCGTTTGAGTATCTTTCTGTAAGGCTTTCTGATGCGAGTTTCTATTGTATTTGAGAGTTTTGCAAGTGTGGGAGTGTGTTTCTTTCAAACTGAGTATCTTTACATCGTTTGCGTATCTTTACTATTCCAATTGTGTATCTTTTCATTTCTCGTTTGAGTATCTTTCTGTAAGGCTTCTGATGCGAGTTTCTATTGTATTTGAGAGTTTTGCAAGTGTGGGAGTGTGTTTCTTTCAAACTGGGTATCTTTACATCGTTTGCGTATCTTTACTATTCCAATTGTGTATCTTTTCATTTCTCGTTTGAGTATCTTTCTGTAAGACTTCTGATGCGAGTTTCTCTTGTATTTGAGAGTTTTGCAAGTGTGGGAGTGTGTTTCTTTCAAACTGTGTATCTTTACATCGTTTGCGTATCTTTACTATTCCAATTGTGTATCTTTACATCGTTTGCGTATCTTTACTATTCCAATTGTGTATCTTTTCGTTTCTCGTTTGAGTATCTTTCTGTAAGGCTACTGATGCGAGTTTCTATTGAATTTGAAAGTTTTCCAAGTGTGGGAGTGTGTTTCTTTCAAACTGAGTATCTTTAGATCGTTTGCGTATCTTTACTATTCCAATTGTGTATCTTTTCATTTCTCGTTTGAGTATCTTTCTGTAAGGCTTTCTGATGCGAGTTTCTATTGTATTTGAGAGTTTTGCAAGTGTGGGAGTGTGTTTCTTTCAAACTGTGTATCTTTACATCGTTTGCGTATCTTTACTATTCCAATTGTGTATCTTTTCATTTCTCGTTTGAGTATCTTTCTGTAAGGCTTTCTGATGCGAGTTTCTATTGAATTTGAGAGTTTTGCAAGTGTGGGAGTGTGTTTCTTTCAAACTGAGTATCTTTACATCGTTTGCGTATCTTTACTATTCCAATTGTGTATCATTTCATTTCTCGTTTGAGTATCTTTCTGTAAGGCTTCTGATGCGAGTTTCTATTGTATTTGAGAGTTTTGCAAGTGTGGGAGTGTGTTTCTTTCAAACTGAGTATCTTTACATCGTTTGCGTATCTTTACTATTCCAATTGTGTATCTTTACATCATTTGCGTATCTTTACTATTCCAATTGTGTATCTTTTTATTTCTCGTTTGAGTATCTTTCTGTAAGGCTTCTGATGCGAGTTTCTATTGTATTTGAGAGTTTTGCAAGTTTGGGGGTGTGTTTCTTTCAAACTGAGTATCTTTACATCGTTTGCGTATCTTTACTATTCCAATTGTGTATCTTTTCATTTCTCGTTTGAGTATCTTTCTGTAAGGCTTTCTGAAGCGAGTTTCTATTGAATTTGAGAGTTTTGCAAGTGTGGGAGTGTGTTTCTTTCAAACTGAATATCTTTACATCGTTTCCGTATCCTTACTATTCCAATTGTGTATCTTGTCATTTCTCGTTTGAGGATCTTTCTGTAAGGCTTTCTGATGCGAGTTTCTATTGTATTTGAGAATTTTGCAAGTGTGGGAGTGTGTTTCTTTCAAACTGAATATCTTTACATCGTTTGCGTATCTTTACTATTCCAATTGTGTATCTTTTCATTTCTCGTTTGAGTATCTTTCTGTAAGACTTCTGATGCGAGTTTCTCTTGTATTTGAGAGTTTTGCAAGTGTGGGAGTGTGTTTCTTTCAAACTGAGTATCTTTACATCGTTTGCGTATCTTTACTATTCCAATTGTGTATCTTTACATCGTTTGCGTATCTTTACTATTCCAATTGTGTATCTTTTCATTTCTCGTTTGAGTATCTTTCTGTAAGGCTTCTGATGCGAGTTTCTATTGTATTTGAGAGTTTTGCAAGTGTGGGGGTGTGTTTCTTTCAAACTGAGTATCTTTACATCGTTTGCGTATCTTTACTATTCCAATTGTGTATCTTTTCATTTCTCGTTTGAGTATCTTTCTGTAAGGCTTTCTGATGCGAGTTTCTATTGTATTTGAGAGTTTTGCAAGTGTGGGAGTGTGTTTCTTTCAAACTGAGTATCTTTACATCGTTTGCGTATCTTTACTATTCCAATTGTGTATCTTTTCATTTCTCGTTTGAGTATCTTTCTGTAAGGCTTCTGATGCGAGTTTCTATTGTATTTGAGAGTTTTGCAAGTGTGGGAGTGTGTTTCTTTCAAACTGGGTATCTTTACATCGTTTGCGTATCTTTACTATTCCAATTGTGTATCTTTTCATTTCTCGTTTGAGTATCGTTCTGTAAGACTTCTGATGCGAGTTTCTCTTGTATTTGAGAGTTTTGCAAGTGTGGGAGTGTGTTTCTTTCAAACTGTGTATCTTTACATCGTTTGCGTATCTTTACTATTCCAATTGTGTATCTTTACATCGTTTGCGTTTCTTTACTATTCCAATTGTGTATCTTTTGATTTCTCGTTTGAGTATCTTTCTGTAAGGCTTCTGATGCGGGTTTGTATTGTATTTGAGAATTTTGCAAGTGTGGGAGTGTGTTTCTTTCAAACTGAGTATCTTTACATCGTTTGCGTATCTTTACTATTCCAATTGTGTATCTTTTCATTTCTCGTTTGAGTATCTTTCTGTAAGGCTTCTGATGCGAGTTTCTATTGTATTTGAGAGTTTCGCAAGTGTGGGAGTGTGTTTCTTTCAAACTGAGTATCTTTACATCGTTTGCGTATCTTTACTATTCCAATTGTGTATCTTTACATCGTTTGCGTATCTTTACTATTCCAATTGTGTATCTTTTCATTTCTCGTTTGAGTATCTTTCTGTAAGGCTTCTGATGCGAGTTTCTATTGTATTTGAGAGTTTTGCAAGTGTGGGGGTGTGTTTCTTTCAAACTGAGTATCTTTACATCGTTTGCGTATCTTTACTATTCCAATTGTGTATCTTTTCATTTCTCGTTTGAGTATCTTTCTGTAAGGCTTTCTGATGCGAGTTTCTATTGTATTTGAGAGTTTTGCAAGTGTGGGAGTGTGTTTCTTTCAAACTGAGTATCTTTACATCGTTTGCGTATCTTTACTATTCCAATTGTGTATCTTTTCATTTCTCGTTTGAGTATCTTTCTGTAAGGCTTCTGATGCGAGTTTCTATTGTATTTGAGAGTTTTGCAAGTGTGGGAGTGTGTTTCTTTCAAACTGGGTATCTTTACATCGTTTGCGTATCTTTACTATTCCAATTGTGTATCTTTTCATTTCTCGTTTGAGTATCTTTCTGTATGGCTTCTGATGCGAGTTTCTATTGTATTTGAGAGTTTTGCAAGTGTGGGAGTGTGTTTCTTCCAAACTGAGTATCTTTACATCGTTTGCGTATCTTTACTATTCCAATTGTGTATCTTTACATCATTTGCGTATCTTTACTATTCCAATTGTGTATCTTTTCATTTCTCGTTTGAGTATCTTTCTGTAAGGCTTTCTGATGCGAGTTTCTATTGTATTTGAGAGTTTTGCAAGTGTGGGAGTGTGTTTCTTTCAAACTGAGTATCTTTACATCGTTTGCGTTTCTTTACTATTCCAATTGTGTATCTTTTCATTTCTCGTTTGAGTATCTTTCTGTAAGGCTTTCTGAAGCGAGTTTCTATTGAATTTGAGAGTTTTGCAAGTGTGGGAGTGTGTTTCTTTCAAACTGAATATCTTTACATCGTTTCCGTATCCTTACTATTCCAATTTTGTATCTTGTCATTTCTCGTTTGAGGATCTTTCTGTAAGGCTTTCTGATGCGAGTTTCTATTGTATTTGAGAATTTTGCAAGTGTGGGAGTGTGTTCCTTTCAAACTGAATATCTTTACATCGTTTGCGTATCTTTACTATTCCAATTGTGTATCTTTTCATTTCTCGTTTGAGTATCTTTCTGTAAGACTTCTGATGCGAGTTTCTCTTGTATTTGAGAGTTTTGCAAGTGTGGGAGTGTGTTTCTTTCAAACTGAGTATCTTTACATCGTTTCCGTATCCTTACTATTCCAATTGTGTATCTTTACATCGTTTGCGTATCCTTACTATTCCAATTGTGTATCTTTTCATTTCTCGTTTGAGTATCTTTCTATAAGGCTTTCTGATGCGAGTTTCTATTGAATTTGAGAGTTTTGCAAGTGTGGGAGTATGTTTCTTTCAAACTGAGTATCCTTACATCGTTTGCGTATCTTTACTATTCCAATTGTGTATCTTTTCATTTCTCGTTTGAGTATCTTTCTGTAAGACTTATGATGCGAGTTTCTATTGTATTTGAGAGTTTTGCAAGTGTGGGAGTGTGTTTCTTTCAAACTGTGTATCTTTACATCGTTTGCGTATCTTTACTATTCCAATTGTGTATCTTTACATCGTTTGCGTTTCTTTACTATTCCAATTGTGTATCTTTACATCGTTTGCGTATCTTTACTATTCCAATTGTGTATCTTTTCATTTCTCGTTTGAGTATCATTCTGTAAGACTTCTGATGCGAGTTTCTATTGTATTTGACAGGTTTGGAAGTGTGGGAATGTGTTTCTTTCAAACTCAGTATCTTTACATCGTTTGCGTATCTTTACTATTCCAATTGTGTATCTTTTCATTTCTCGTTTGAGTATCTTTCTGTAAGACTTATGATGCAAGTTTCTATTGTATTTGAGAGTTTTGCAAGTGTGGGAGTGTGTTTCTTTCAAACTGTGTATCTTTACATCGTTTGCGTATCTTTACTATTCCAATTGTGTATCTTTACATCGTTTGCGTATGTTTACTATTCCAATTGTGTATCTTTTGATTTGTCGTTTGAGTATCTTTCTGTAAGGCTTCTGATGCGGGTTTGTATTGTATTTGAGAATTTTGCAAGTGTGGGAGTGTGTTTCTTTCAAACTGAGTATCTTTACATCGTTTGCGTATCTTTACTATTCCAATTGTGTATCTTTTCATTTCTCGTTTGAGTATCTTTCTGTAAGGCTTCTGATGCGAGTTTCTATTGTATTTGAGAGTTTTGCAAGTGTGGGAGTGTGTTTCTTTCAAACTGAGTATCTTTACATCGTTTGCGTATCTTTACTATTCCAATTGTGTATCTTTTCATTTCTCGTTTGAGTATCTTTCTGTAAGGCTTCTGATGCGAGTTTCTATTGTATTTGAGAGTTTTGCAAGTGTGGGAGTGTGTTTCTTTCAAACTGAGTATCTTTACATCGTTTGCGTATCTTTACTATTCCAATTGTGTATCTTTTCATTTCTCCTTTGAGTATCTTTCTGTAAGGCTTCTGATGCGAGTTTCTATTGTATTTGAGAGTTTTGCAAGTGTGGGAGTGTGTTCCTTTCAAACTGAATATCTTTACATCGTTTGCGTATCTTTACTATTCCAATTGTGTATCTTTTCATTTCTCGTTTGAGTATCTTTCTGTAAGACTTCTGATGCGAGTTTCTCTTGTATTTGAGAGTTTTGCAAGTGTGGGAGTGTGTTTCTTTCAAACTGAGTATCTTTACATCGTTTCCGTATCCTTACTATTCCAATTGTGTATCTTTACATCGTTTGCGTATCCTTACTATTCCAATTGTGTATCTTTTCATTTCTCGTTTGAGTATCTTTCTATAAGGCTTTCTGATGCGAGTTTCTATTGAATTTGAGAGTTTTGCAAGTGTGGGAGTATGTTTCTTTCAAACTGAGTATCCTTACATCGTTTGCGTATCTTTACTATTCCAATTGTGTATCTTTTCATTTCTCGTTTGAGTATCTTTCTGTAAGACTTATGATGCGAGTTTCTATTGTATTTGAGAGTTTTGCAAGTGTGGGAGTGTGTTTCTTTCAAACTGTGTATCTTTACATCGTTTGCGTATCTTTACTATTCCAATTGTGTATCTTTACATCGTTTGCGTTTCTTTACTATTCCAATTGTGTATCTTTACATCGTTTGCGTTTCTTTACTATTCCAATTGTGTATCTTTTCATTTCTCGTTTGAGTATCATTCTGTAAGACTTCTGATGCGAGTTTCTATTGTATTTGACAGGTTTGGAAGTGTGGGAATGTGTTTCTTTCAAACTCAGTATCTTTACATCGTTTGCGTATCTTTACTATTCCAATTGTGTATCTTTTCATTTCTCGTTTGAGTATCTTTCTGTAAGACTTATGATGCAAGTTTCTATTGTATTTGAGAGTTTTGCAAGTGTGGGAGTGTGTTTCTTTCAAACTGTGTATCTTTACATCGTTTGCGTATCTTTACTATTCCAATTGTGTATCTTTACATCGTTTGCGTATGTTTACTATTCCAATTGTGTATCTTTTGATTTGTCGTTTGAGTATCTTTCTGTAAGGCTTCTGATGCGGGTTTGTATTGTATTTGAGAATTTTGCAAGTGTGGGAGTGTGTTTCTTTCAAACTGAGTATCTTTACATCGTTTGCGTATCTTTACTATTCCAATTGTGTATCTTTTCATTTCTCGTTTGAGTATCTTTCTGTAAGGCTTCTGATGCGAGTTTCTATTGTATTTGAGAGTTTTGCAAGTGTGGGAGTGTGTTTCTTTCAAACTGAGTATCTTTACATCGTTTGCGTATCTTTACTATTCCAATTGTGTATCTTTTCATTTCTCCTTTGAGTATCTTTCTGTAAGGCTTCTGATGCGAGTTTCTATTGTATTTGAGAGTTTTGCAAGTGTGGGGGTGTGTTTCTTTCAAACTGAGTATCTTTACATCGTTTGCGTATCTTTACTATTCCAATTGTGTATCTTTTCATTTCTCGTTTGAGTATCTTTCTGTAAGGCTTTCTGATGCGAGTTTCTATTGTATTTGAGAGTTTTGCAAGTGTGGGAGTGTGTTTCTTTCAAACTGAGTATCTTTACATCGTTTGCGTATCTTTACTATTCCAATTGTGTATCTTTACATCGTTTGCGTATCTTTACTATTTGATCGGTTCGATTACTCGAGATCAATATTAACCCTGTAAGCATCGTTAGTAGTATAAAGCAAGAGGGTATCGTTCACAAACCGGGGATCCAACCAGGGTAAAGAATCACAAACATTTATCAACGAATTCATGAGTGTTTCAAAGATTTGAGATATATTTCGGATCAAACATAAAATAAACCTAAACTAATATATACATGTGATCAACCAACCAACACATAATACATTACCAAAACAAATCATACAAAGCTAACTAAAATCAGATTTTAGTCCCCCTTTAACAGTCTTACCGAGACACTATCATGAATAACTAAGGTTGGATCATGCAATTAGGGTCCTAAGCAGTAACCTAAACACATAGACACTTAACACATTCGATTCATTCCAAGCGGTCTTAATCGAAATCTAACATACTTATCCTACCATGTAACTTCAAAGCCACGCATATTGAATTCATTAAGCATGTCACCTACTTAACCCCCAATCATGCAATTCCGAAAATCACATAGAAAAGATAAACATATTCATAGCACAAGTCATAAATCCAACAACCTAAATATCATGCTACAAGCGTATACATAACATATAGATACTCTCGAAATCACACAAAGACATATCACGGCATAAACTAAAATCATAGAACTACAAACCTAAAATCGAAAGTTATATAATTTGAAACAAGTAACTATCTCATAGACAAAATCAAAACAAGTTTACAATGACCAAAATACATACACAACCAAGAACAAGAAAAACCAAAAACCGAAATAAACATAGAGAGAATCATGGTTACACTTTATCAATCAAGCGATCTCACAAGGTGTAGCCGTGGCTTTCCAAGGGGATGAAACCTCTTCACAAGCGTGCTTGAAGGCTAAGGATTGGTGGAGAATGGTGGAATCGGTTTTAGGATTTCTTGGATGGGTGAGTATGAAATTTGGTAGAGCTTTGGCTAGTATGTGCACAAGGTTGATGATCTTTTTCAGTGGAATTGAGATGCTATATATAGAGGAAGAAACCCAAGGGAGGATGGCCACAAAGTCCACAAAGTTGAAACCAAATTGGTTGAGGTTTCCTAGATTCGGCAGATTTGACCTTTGTCCCTTGTTGTGGCCATAACTTTCTCTAGAAAATAGATATTGAGATGATTCCAACTGGCAATTTCAACTAGACTTCCGTGGCTTTTCATCCATATAAGGTACATTTTCTCAATCATTTTGAGCTGTCCAGCGGAGCCCGTCAAAGATGGATGATCTGCACTGCCAGAATTCTGATTTGTATAAGGATTGCATATCTTTTGCATTAATTACATATCTTCTTCCTCCTTTATTGCTGATTTATTTTGCACAAATTTCTTCCTTTGAATTAGGGAGGCAGCAAAAGTCTTAATTGGTGCAGCCATGTTTGATTTTTCATACCTCTCCTCATTAAATTTGCTGCATGCCTTCTTTGACTTTCTTGCCTCTTCTCATTTAATTTGCTGCATGCCTTCTTTGACATTCTTTGTTGCAGGGATTTATGGACATTCTGATACATATTTGTGCTCTATTTGCAGGAGGAACAAAGCCCCAAGTTTCCCTCATAGCCCTTGGATCAAAAGCAAATCAATGGCTGAGATAATTCCGCCGAACTCACTGGACCTCCGATCAATGATTCAGTCATATCTCTCTATAGGAATAAGATATTGATTTGATTCTAAATCCTACAGAAACTAGACTCAAATACCTTTATTTCCATATAAAGTAGGTCTTCTAACTCGATCGGAGCTATCCAGGGGAGCCCGTCGAAGTTGGACTACAAATCTTGACAGCATTTTCATTCTTACATGGATTGGGCTTTTAAGTGTATCTTCTTCTCTTTCCTTGAGGAACTAGGATTGCTTTCCTTCTCCAACATGGATTGGTATTTCCTAATAAGAATAAGTACATTAGAAACAAAGAAATACAAAAGGATGAATCCTACTCGAACAAGGAATCATATCTCAACAAGGATTCTTAACACTTAGCACGATTTCATCATCAATTCACTCATAATTGATATAAGTTCTACCTAAACACTTATTCATACAAAAGAAACTAAAACATACTAAATAAGAGGTAACAAAGAGTAAAAATAGGGCATAAATGCATTAAGAACGTCACACTTTGTGCTCCTATCAACAACCCCACACTTAAGCTTTGCTAGTCCCTTAGCAAATACTAGAAAGAGAAACAAAAACGTAAAACAAAAATCGATACAACTAAACTAATGACTCAACTATAATGCCTTCAACATTTTGTCTCAGCGATCTTCAAACTCATAGCATCAAGAATAACACTCAATCAAAATAGATAGAATGAATTCAATGGTTAATAAACATGAGATCTCGCATAACAAGTAAGACATGGCAGAAACATAAGTGATATTAAGCTCAACATGTTCAAAACAAGTTCAAATTCAACTCACAAGGGATATGCACTCCGAATCTTTTCTCTCAAGAACATGGCATATGCTTATAAGAGTTATGAATACATAGTGAATTCGAAAACCTCATGAAATATACCAATCATATGCACAAATGAACCCAAACCATATGCTTACTCATGAAACAAACTCCACAAATCAAGAGCTACTCATTTTAAGAATCATGCGGATCTTTTAAAAGGTAGGCTTAGGCTCGGTAAGGATATCATTTTTCAGGTAAAAGGAATCACAAAGGTCATCCTCAAGACTTAACAGAGCAAGAATCATTCACCTTATGTCGCCATACTCCATAAAACAAGGGCCAATGTTATCATGTTGGCTCATTCTTCACTCTAAACATTGTGAAAACGAACAAAGGCTAAAGTATAACATTATTGAGCCTTCAACAAATACATCACAACTCCAAATTCACATCAAACATAGCTATGCCGTAACTTCTTTATATATATTTGTTCTTTCAAGCCGTGTTCATGTATTTTTCTCTTTTTCTTCTCACGGCATCTTTCTATTTTTTTCTCTTCATTCTTTTCACTCTTTTCATACGGCATAAATACATACATAGCACAACCCCACACTTGAATCGAATCATCACTCCATATTAACATCAAATATCAGCTCTGCCAAGCCTCGAGAACAAGGTAGAGATATAACTATACTAAGCAAGGATATTAACATGTTGGTGATGAAAGAAAAGGTTTAACGTAAGCTCAAATGGGTTAATACTAAGGTGTCCCAAGCAGGGCTCAAATAAGGCATACGGCTTTTTGGTTTAAGTGGTGGAATCCTAAAAAGATCCAACAATCCTTTTCAAAATCAGAGTATATTATGATAAAAGTTTTGGAAGTTTCACAAAGTAAGTTCTAGCATTCTCTAGTTCATTGCAATTCTATGGCATATGAATTGATCAAAATAGATGTAATGAGGTTATATAGCCAAGAAACGATAGAATAAACTCTCCAAAGAAAGGCACATATATGGCTCGAAACTCACATAGGTTACATGAATTTAAACAAGTAAGGAACATGCTCATTTTGTACCTAAGTTTCAAAATCCTCATCTACTACATGTTCGTACAATCTCTACACATCGATTAACCATCAAATAGAAATTAAGTTCAATTTCCAATCTTGTGATCATCTTTCACCCAATCATCCAAAGATCATACTCATCCTAGACAGTTAAAGGCATACCTAAGACTCAAAACAAAAACAAAACAACTTAAAAATCGAAAAACAGAACCAAAAATTACACTAGAAATTGAAAAATCAACACAACAAAATTGAAACACATAGGCATCAAACAATAGAATTCAACGAATGATGTATACCCCACCCCACACTTGAAACTTACATTGCCCTCGATGTACAATATGATAAGCAACAAAAATTAAAAAGAGATAAGGGATGCAAACACTCGTTGATGGCTCCTTCATTGGCTTAAGTTTAGAGTCTATAGCCTAGACTATCTTCAAAGCATCACTTGCTTGCCGTAGGATCAAGGAGAGATGTCTCCTCCACGTTATGCTCCAAAAAATTCTCATAGTACGGCTTCAAGCGATGTCCATTGACCGTGAATTCCTTTCCATGCACGATACTTTTGATCTGAATAGCACCAGAAGGAAAAGTATTAGTAACAACAAACGGTCCAAGCCACCTAGAACGGAGCTTGCCCGGAAACAATCTAAGTCGAGAATTAAACAAAAGAACTTTTTGCCCAACGACAAAGTGTTTCTTTCTAATCATGCGGTCATGGAATGTCTTAGTCTTCTCCTTGTAAACCATTGCCGAATCATAGGCCTCATTTCTAATCTCTTCAAGCTCATGCAATTGTAACTTCCTATGCAATCCGGCCTCATCAATGTCCATGTTAAAATTCTTCACAGCCCACCATGCACGATGTTCAAGCTCCACAGGAAGATGGCACGCCTTGCCGTAGACTAATCGAAATGGTGACATGCCAAGAGGAGTCTTGTATGCCGTCCTATAGGCCCAAAGAGCATCATCCAATCGTTGAGACCAATCCTTGCGTGATGGTCCAACAGACTTCTCCAAAATTCTCTTGATCTCACGATTAGATAGCTCCACTTGTCCACTTGTTTGAGGGTGATAAGGCGTAGCAACCTTATGCTTGATTCCATACTTCTTCAACAACGCCTCAATGGTCCGGTTGCAAAAGTGAGATCCTCCATCACTAATGATAACTCTCGGCATACCAAACCTAGAGAAAATGTTAGAACGAAGGAAATCTGCAACAACTCGAGAATCATTAGTACGGGTGGCTTTTGCTTCCACCCATTTCGAAACATAATCAACACAAACGAGTATGTACAAGAAACCATTTGAGTTAGGAAAAGGTCCCATGAAATCAATGCCCCAACAATCAAATATTTCAACATATATAATCGGTGTCATAGGCATTTGATCCCTAGATCCTAAATTTCCCATGCGTTGGCATCTATCACAAGTCATGCAAAAATGATATGCATCGTTAAAAATCGTAGGCCAAAAGAAACCACATTCTAACACCTTTAGAGCAGTCCTACGTGAACCAAAATGTCCTCCACAAGATTCAGAATGGCAAAAAGTAAGTATAGAATGATGTTCAGATTCAGGGACACACCTCCTAATGATTTGATCAACACAATGTTTCCACAAATATGGTTCATCCCAAACATAATACTTAGCTAAAGCCTTGAGTCTATTCTTTTGAGCATGCGATAAAGTATCCGGAAATTGCTTAGAAACAAGATAATTGACAATATTTGCATACCATGGCTCACTTACCTCAACTCGAAAGAGTTGCTCATCCGGAAAGCTCTCTTGGATAGCCAAGGGCTCGGCATCTCTCACCAAACGACTCAAGTGATCCGCCACAACATTGTCACTGCCCTTCTTGTCCTTGATCTCGAGATCGAACTCTTGGAGCAAGAGAATCCATCGAATCAATCTTGGTTTGGCATCCTTTTTCATCATTAAGTACTTCAAGGCTGCATGGTCAGTGTAAACAATAACTTTGGATTGAAGTAAGTAAGAACGAAACTTATCTAAAGCAAAGATCACGGCAAGAAGTTCTTTTTCGGTTGTGGTGTAGTTTTGTTGAGCATCATTGAGTGTTCGTGAGGCATAATAGATGGCGTAGGGCTGCTTGTCCTTCCTCTGCCCTAGCACGGCTCCAACTGCATAGTCGGAGGCATCACACATCAACTCAAATGGCAAGGACCAATCCGGCGGTGCCATGATTGGTGCTGAAGTTAAGAGCTTCTTCAAAGTCTCGAATGCAAGCTTGCAATCATCATCAAAGTGAAAGGGAACGTCCTTTTGAAGCAATGAACTCATTGGTCTCGCAATCTTGGAAAAGTCCTTCATAAACCTACGATAGAAACCTGCATGTCCAAGAAAAGATCGAACATCCCTCACACTTGTGGGGAGGGGTAAGTGACGCACAAGATCTATTTTAGATTTATCAACCTCAATTCCTCTAGATGAAACAATATGGCCTAAGACAATGCCTTGTGTGACCATGAAATGACATTTCTCCCAATTCAAAACCAAGTTAGTTTCTTCACAACGTTTGAGCACAAGTTCAACATTCTCTAGGCATGTTTCGAAATTTTCACCATAAACAGAAAAATCATCCATGAAAACTTCAATTTTAGAACCAATATACTCAGAGAAAATGTGATACATGCAGCGTTGAAACGTACCTGGAGCGTTGCATAAACCAAAAGGCATGCGACGATAAGCAAACGTACCAAAAGGGCATGTGAACGTAGTCTTTTCTTGATCTTCTTCCGCAACACTAATTTGATTGTATCCACTATATCCATCAAGGAAACAATAGAAAGAATGACCAGCTAACCTCTCAAGCATTTGATCAATAAATGGCAATGGCATATGGTCCTTCCTTGTTGTAGCATTCAGCTTCCTATAGTCGATACACACTCTATAACCGGTCACTGTCCTTTGAGGCACCAACTCGTTCTCTTTGTTCTTTACCACCGTGATTCCTGACTTCTTTGGCACAACTTGAATGGGAGAGATCCACCTACTATCCGAGATGGGGTAGATCACGCCACAATCGTGCAACTTAGTGATTTCATCCTTTACAACTTGCATCATTGGTGGGTGAAGGCGTCTTTGACATTCCTTGGTTGGTTTGGCACCATCTTCAAGCAAAATTCGGTGCACACACATGGTAGGGCTGATTCCTTTGATGTCGGCTAGGGTCCATCCTATTGCTGTCTTGTGTCTCTTTAACACTTCAATCAATCTCTCTTCTTGTTCCTCGTTGAGTGTAGAGGAAATGATCACTGGCAATGTATCCTCATCTCCCAAAAACGCATACTTCAAGTGGTCCGGAAGAACCTTAAGATCAAGCTTTGGGGCTTGCACCACAGAAGGAAGATTCTTGTTAGTAGTTAAGAGAATTGGACTAGGAGAGACATAACTTACCTCACGTTGCGAAACCTCAAGAGAGGCCACATTCTCTAGTACAAATGATGGCACGGCATCATTGGTTTCCAACTCAGAAATGTTGGAGCCATCACTTGTAAATCCGGCCCCTTGGGCAATGGTGAGTGCCAACTCGTCATGTGCCAAGGTATCTAGATAGTTATCTGCAAGGGAATCAAGAATGTCAACTGAAAAACAATCACTTAATTCCGAAAGGGGATACCTCATAGCTTCAAAGATGTTGAAGCTAATCACTTCACCGTCGAACTCAAAGGTGAGTGATCCACTAAACACATCAATCTTCGTTCTTGCAGTCCTCATAAAGGGACGCCCCAACAGAATAGGGACCTCCTTGTCATCTCCTTCAGTTGGCTCCATGTCAAGGACATAGAAGTCCGCAGGGAATATCAAGCTCGAAACATGCACAAGAACATCTTCAACATAGCCCAAAGGGACTTTGTTGGAACAATCTGCCAATCGAATCACAACATTATCTCGTTTCAAATCACCTAGACCTAGATCCTCATAAATATAGTAAGGCATTACATTGATCGATGCACCTAAGTCTAACATTATCTTTTCAAATGTCATGTTTCCGATTGTACAAGGGATAGAAAAACTCCCTGGATCCTTAAGCTTTGGTGGTAGCTTCCGTTGGAGCACGGCAGAAACCGTCTCACTCATTGTGACAACCTCCTTCTCTCGAGTCATCCTCTTATTAGTGCACAATTCTTTCAAAAACTTAGCATACCTAGGATTCTGTTGTATGCATTCAATAAGAGGCATATTCACTTCCACCTTTTTGAAAATGTCGAGCATGACTTGATCAGAGTCATTCTTCTTTTGCTTTGCAAATCTATTGGGGAAGGGAACACGAGGAAGGGCATTAGTTGAAACTAAACCACTAGAGTTAGGATCCTTACCTTTGTCATGCGCGTCATGATCACTTGTGGGAAGAGGCACGACATCATTGACCTCAGAGGAGGCAGGGTCCTTCTCTTGGTCATTTGCATTGAAATTCTCGGCCTCTTTGTCTTTAGAAGGCATGGCCTTCTTGATTGGCTGCAATGGAACATCTAATAGCCTGCCACTTCTTGTCATCATGGCCTTCACATTGGGATTTGGCTCGGTTTGGCTTGGCAACTTACCTCCTTCATGGATCTTACCCATGAAGTCGATCACTTGTCCCATCTGCTTCTTAAGCTCGGTTATGTCTTTAGAATGAGCTTGTTGACCTGTAACTAAAGCTTGAGTAGCAGAGTTTAAATTTTGTTGCCCTTGAGCAAGGGACTTCAAAAGTTCATCATAGTTAGGTGCAGATGTATTATTTGAACCATGAACATTGGAGTTAAATGGAACAGAACCTTGAGGTACCTGAGGTCGCACAAACAAACCTGAAGGACGAGGTCCTTGACCTTGAGCATTGGACGGTTGAGCATTGTTGTTCCAGCGAAAGTTGGGATGGTCTCTAAGTCCAGGATTGTATGTGTTCGAGTAAGGATCGTACCTAGGCCTTTGTTGCCCCATGAAGTTCAACTCCTCTTCAGTTATTGCACCATTTGGACAATTCTCGGTGGTGTGGTCCTTGAATGAACAAATGCCACACGCTTGAGTGTTGATGGTCGAACCATTGAATGCCTTAACTAGAACATCAAGCTTTCTTTCTAAAGTAGCCATTTGATTCCTTGTATCAACGTCATACACTCCACGGCTCTTGCTTCCTCTCTTTTCCTTAGAACTAAATTGACGATTGTTGTCTGCCAAGTCATCAATCAAGGTGTAAGCTTCTTGGCTGGTCTTGTTCATGAATGTGCAGCCACATGCCCAATCCACCATACTCTTGTTAATGGTGTCGAGTCCTTCATAGAAGAATTGCACCAAGTCATCCAACGAAATACCATGGTGAGGGCACTTTCTTTGTAGTTCTTGAAATTCCTCCCATGCCTCGTAGAGTGAATCACCATCCTTTTGAGTGAAGTTCTGAATCTCCCTTCTTAGTCTTTTCGTGAGTTGAGCAGGGAAGAATTGTTTCAAGAACTTCCTAGTCATTTCATCCCATGTGGTGATGATTCCCGGAGGCAGAGAGTACAACCAACGTTTAGCATCGTCCTTAAGGGTAAATGGAAACAAAAGCAACCTCAAGCCTTCTTGAGATAGATGATGAATCGATTGGAGCTTGCAAATGTCCAAGAACTCCCTAAGGTGAACATTAGGGTCTTCCATTGAGGAACCAGAATACTTAGGCAGCTGCCCAAGCAATTGAACCGGAATGGAGAAGTTGGCTTCATTGGGTGGAGTGAAAGCAATGCATGAAGGTGATTCAGGGGTGGTGGGGATGAAAGCATTCTTGAGTGCCATTGGAGCACCAACAGGAACTATATCACGGTCCGCAATTGTGTCTGTCTCTGAATTCAAGATGAAGGGAAAGAAAGGATCCTCCTCTTCTTCTGATCTAGGTGAAGAGTTCAAGATTGAATTGCTTGGAGATGTTTCGAAATATAAAGGTCCACTTGTGAAAGAGTTGTTTAAATCTCTAAGTGCTTGAATTCGATCCTTGAGCTCTTGTGTTCTCTTAGATATTTCGGACATGCATAGTACCTGTGACACGAAAGTTAAAGAGTTAGCATTGAAGAATACACAATGAACACATATAAATCGTGCCTTCCTTTAGTCATTCACACGCACACTTATGGGGAAGGGCACGACACTATATTGTCAAGTTTACAAAGAGTTAGTTCTTTACGTTTACAAAAGTTCATACAATTCACAAGTTCTTTTTGCCATTTCAATGATTGAACGATCGATTGATTCTAAGTTGTAAACCAAGGTGGACGTGCGGCCTAAGTATGGATGTCTAGACACAAGATCAAGTCTTTGTTTCAGAAGGCCGTATAGCTCAATCAGAGATAGTGAACATGGTAGGACTCATTTGTTGAACTACGGAGAGCGAACTCCCTATCGACTCCATCACCGAGATGTATGTCAGTCAGTAGTTCTCTGAGATCCAATTTTGGTCCCATGCACCAGAGTAATAAGAGAGCGTGCCCCTTACTCAGCTGGACTTAAACTTGGGTGTTAGACAATTCTCCAAGTGTTAATAAAAGCCGCCCTCAACCTCATGCAAAAACTTTGGAAGAAAACATGAGGGGTTGAGGCTAATATTAACAAAAGGAACTTTACCTATTCCGTTTGATTTACAACCTACAACAATCATTCATTCAATCATAAAAAATAACAACCTAAGATAAAATTACTATATGTTAGAACAAAGTAAGAAAATAATATACAAATTTACAATATGAACAGTGAATTCGAAATTAAATGGTTAGAGATCCATAGAGATGGATCCCCGGCAACGGCGCCATTTGATCGGTTCGATTACTCGAGATCAATATTAACCGTGTAAGCATCGTTAGTAGTATAAAGCAAGAGGGTATCGTTCACAAACCGGGGATCCAACCAGGGTAAAGAATCACAAACATTTATCAACGAATTCATGAGTGTTTCAAAGATTTGAGATATATTTCGGATCAAACATAAAATAAACCTAAACTAATATATACATGTGATCAACCAACCAACACATAATACATTACCAAAACAAATCATACAAAGCTAACTAAAATCAGATTTTAGTCCCCCTTTAACAGTCTTACCGAGACACTATCATGAATAACTAAGGTTGGATCATGCAATTAGGGTCCTAAGCAGTAACCTAAACACATAGACACTTAACACATTCGATTCATTCCAAGCGGTCTTAATCGAAATCTAACATACTTATCCTACCATGTAACTTCAAAGCCACGCATATTGAATTCATTAAGCATGTCACCTACTTAACCCCCAATCATGCAATTCCGAAAATCACATAGAAAAGATAAACATATTCATAGCACAAGTCATAAATCCAACAACCTAAATATCATGCTACAAGCGTATACATAACACATAGATACTCTCGAAATCACACAAAGACATATCACGGCATAAACTAAAATCATAGAACTACAAACCTAAAATCGAAAGTTATATAATTTGAAACAAGTAACTATCTCATAGACAAAATCAAAACAAGTTTACAATGACCAAAATACATACACAACCAAGAACAAGAAAAACCAAAAACCGAAATAAACATAGAGAGAATCATGGTTACACTTTATCAATCAAGCGATCTCACAAGGTGTAGCCGTGGCTTTCCAAGGGGATGAAACCTCTTCACAAGCGTGCTTGAAGGCTAAGGATTGGTGGAGAATGGTGGAATCGGTTTTAGGATTTCTTGGATGGGTGAGTATGAAATTTGGTAGAGCTTTGGCTAGTATGTGCACAAGGTTGATGATCTTTTTCAGTGGAATTGAGATGCTATATATAGAGGAAGAAACCCAAGGGAGGATGGCCACAAAGTCCACAAAGTTGAAACCAAATTGGTTGAGGTTTCCTAGATTCGGCAGATTTGACCTTTGTCCCTTGTTGTGGCCATAACTTTCTCTAGAAAATAGATATTGAGATGATTCCAACTGGCAATTTCAACTAGACTTCCGTGGCTTTTCATCCATATAAAGTACATTTTCTCAATCATTTTGAGCTGTCCAGGGGAGCCCGTCAAAGATGGATGATCTGCACTGCCAGAATTCTGATTTCTATAAGGAATGCATATCTTTTGCATTAATTACATATCTTCTTCCTCCTTTATTGCTGATTTATTTTGCACAAATTTCTTCCTTTGAATTAGGGAGGCAGCAAAAGTCTTAATTGGTGCAGCCATGTTTGATTTTTCATACCTCTCCTCATTAAATTTGCTGCATGCCTTCTTTGACTTTCTTGCCTCTTCTCATTTAATTTGCTGCATGCCTTCTTTGACATTATTTGTTGCAGGGATTTATGGACATTCTGATACATATTTGTGCTCTATTTGCAGGAGGAACAAAGCCCCAAGTTTCCCTCATAGCCCTTGGATCAAAAGCAAATCAATGGCTGAGATAATTCCGCCGAACTCACTGGACCTCCGATCAATGATTCAGTCATATCTCTCTATAGGAATAAGATATTGATTTGATTCTAAATCCTACAGAAACTAGACTCAAATACCTTTATTTCCATATAAAGTAGGTCTTCTAACTCGATCGGAGCTATCCAGGGGAGCCCGTCGAAGTTGGACTACAAATCTTGACAGCATTTTCATTCTTACATGGATTGGGCTTTTAAGTGTATCTTCTTCTCTTTCCTTGAGGAACTAGGATTGCTTTCCTTCTCCAACATGGATTGGTATTTCCTAATAAGAATAAGTACATTAGAAACAAAGAAATACAAAAGGATGAATCCTACTCGAACAAGGAATCATATCTCAACAAGGATTCTTAACACTTAGCACGATTTCATCATCAATTCACTCATAATTGATATAAGTTCTACCTAAACACTTATTCATACAAAAGAAACTAAAACATACTAAATAAGAGGTAACAAAGAGTAAGAATAGGGCATAAATGCATTAAGAACGTCACACTTTGTGCTCCTATCACTATTCCAATTGTGTGTCTTTACATCGTTTGCGTATGTTTACTATTCGAATTGTGTATCTTTTCATTTCTCGTTTGAGTATCTTTCTGTAAGGCTTCTGATGCGAGTTTCTATTGTATTTGAGAGTTTTGCAAGTGTGGGAGTGTGTTTCTTTCAAACTGAGTATCTTTACATCGTTTGCGTATCTTTACTATTCCAATTGTGTATCTTTACTTCGTTTGCGTATCTTTACTATTCCAATTGTGTATCTTTTCATTTCTCGTTTGAGTATCTTTCTGTAAGGCTTTCTGATGCGAGTTTCTATTGAATTTGAGAGTTTTCCAAGTGTGGGAGTGTGTTTCTTTCAAACTGAGTATCTTTACTATTCCAATTGTGTGTCTTTACATCGTTTGCGTATGTTTACTATTCGAATTGTGTATCTTTTCATTTCTCGTTTGAGTATCTTTCTGTAAGGCTTCTGATGCGAGTTTCTATTGTATTTGAGAGTTTTGCAAGTGTGGGAGTGTGTTTCTTTCAAACTGAGTATCTTTACATCGTTTGCGTATCTTTACTATTCCAATTGTGTATCTTTACTTCGTTTGCGTATCTTTACTATTCCAATTGTGTATCTTTTCATTTCTCGTTTGAGTATCTTTCTCTAAGGCTTTCTGATGCGAGTTTCTATTGTATTTGAGAGTTTTGCAAGTGTGGGAGTGTGTTTCTTTCAAACTGAGTATCTTTACATCGTTTGCGTATCTTTACTATTCCAATTGTGTATATTTACATCGTTTGCGTATCTTTACTATTCCAATTGTGTGTCTTTACATCGTTTGCGTATCTTTACTATTCGAATTGTGTATCTTTTCATTTCTCGTTTGAGTATCTTTCTGTAAGGCTTTCTGATGCGAGTTTCTATTGAATTTGAGAGTTTTCCAAGTGTGGGAGTGTGTTTCTTTCAAACTGAGTATCTTTACATCGTTTGCGTATCTTTACTATTCCAATTGTGCATCTTTACATCGTTTGCGTATCTTTACTATTCCAATTGTGTATCTTTTCATTTCTCATTTGAGTATGTTTCTGTATGGCTTCTGATGCGAGTTTCTATTGTATTTGAGAGTTTTGCAAGTGTGGGAGTGTGTTTCTTTCAAACTGAATATCTTTACATCGTTTGCGTATCTTTACTATTCCAATTCTGTATCCTTACATCGTTTGCGTATCTTTACTATTCCAATTGTGTATCTTTACAGCGTTTGCGTATCTTTACTATTCGAATTGTGTATCTTTTCATTTCTCGTTTGAGTATCTTTCTGTAAGGCTTCTGATGCGAGTTTCTATTGTATTTGAAAGTTTTGCAAGTGTGGGAGTGTGTTTCTTTCAAACTGAGTATCTTTACATCGTTTGCGTATCTTTACTATTCCAATTGTGTATCTTTTCATTTCTCGTTTGAGTATCTTTCTGTAAGGCTTTCTGATGCGAGTTTCTATTGAATTTGAGAGTTTTCCAAGTGTGGGAGTGTGTTTCTTTCAAACTGAGTATCTTTACATCGTTTGTGCATCTTTACATCGTTTGCGTATCTTTACTATTCCAATTGTGCATCTTTACATCGTTTGCGTATCTTTACTATTCCAATTGTGTATCTTTTCATTTCTCGTTTGAGTATCTTTCTGTAAGGCTTCTGAAGCGAGTTTCTATTGTATTTGAGAGTTTTGCAAGTGTGGGAGTGTGTTTCTTTCAAACTGAGTATCTTTACATCGTTTGCGTATCTTTACTATTCCAATTGTGTATCTTTACATCGTTTGCGTATCTTTACTATTCCAATTGTGTATCTTTACATCGTTTGCGTATCTTTACTATTCCAATTGTGTATCTTTTCATTTCTCGTTTGAGTATCTTTCTGTAAGGCTTTCTGATGCGAGTTTCTATTGAATTTGAGAGTTTTCCAAGTGTGGGAGTGTGTTTCTTTCAAACTGAGTATCTTTACATCGTTTGCGTATCTTTACTATTCCAATTGTGCATCTTTACATCGTTTGCGTATCTTTACTATTCCAATTGTGTATCTTTTCATTTCTCGTTTGAGTATGTTTCTGTATGGCTTCTGATGCGAGTTTCTATTGTATTTGAGAGTTTTGCAAGTGTGGGAGTGTGTTTCTTTCAAACTGAATATCTTTACATCGTTTGCGTATCTTTACTATTCCAATTCTGTATCCTTACATCGTTTGCGTATCTTTACTATTCCAATTGTGTATCTTTTCATTTCTCGTTTGAGTATCTTTCTTTAAGGCTTCGGAAGCGAGTTTCTATTGTATTTGTGAGTTTTGCAAATGTGGGAGTGTGTTTCTTTCAAACTGAGTCTCTTTACATCGTTTGCGTATCTTTACTATTCCAATTGTGTATCTTTACATCGTTTGCGTATCTTTACTATTCCAATTGTGTATCTTTACATCGTTTGCGTATCTTTACTATTCCAATTGTGTATCTTTTCATTTCTCGTTTGAGTATCTTTCTCTAAGGCTTTCTGATGCGAGTTTCTATTGTATTTGAGAGTTTTGCAAGTGTGGGAGTGTGTTTCTTTCAAACTGAATATCTTTACATCGTTTGCGTATCTTTACTATTCCAATTGTGTATCTTTACATCGTTTGCGTATCTTTACTCTTCCAATTGTGTATCTTTTCATTTCTCGTTTGAGTATCTTTCTCTAAGGCTTTCTGATGCGAGTTTCTATTGTATTTGAGAGTTTTGCAAGTGTGGGAGTGTGTTTCTTTCAAACTGAGTATCTTTACATCGTTTGCGTATCTTTACTATTCCAATTGTGTATATTTACATCGTTTGCGTATCTTTACTATTCCAATTGTGTGTCTTTACATCGTTTGCGTATCTTTACTATTCGAATTGTGTATCTTTTCATTTCTCGTTTGAGTATCTTTCTGTAAGGCTTTCTGATGCGAGTTTCTATTGAATTTGAGAGTTTTCCAAGTGTGGGAGTGTGTTTCTTTCAAACTGAGTATCTTTACATCGTTTGCGTATCTTTACTATTCCAATTGTGCATCTTTACATCGTTTGCGTATCTTTACTATTCCAATTGTGTATCTTTTCATTTCTCATTTGAGTATGTTTCTGTATGGCTTCTGATGCGAGTTTCTATTGTATTTGAGAGTTTTGCAAGTGTGGGAGTGTGTTTCTTTCAAACTGAATATCTTTACATCGTTTGCGTATCTTTACTATTCCAATTCTGTATCCTTACATCGTTTGCGTATCTTTACTATTCCAATTGTGTATCTTTTCATTTCTCGTTTGAGTATCTTTCTTTAAGGCTTCGGAAGCGAGTTTCTATTGTATTTGTGAGTTTTGCAAATGTGGGAGTGTGTTTCTTTCAAACTGAGTCTCTTTACATCGTTTGCGTATCTTTACTATTCCAATTGTGTATCTTTACATCGTTTGCGTATCTTTACTATTCCAATTGTGTATCTTTACATCGTTTGCGTATCTTTACTATTCCAATTGTGTATCTTTTCATTTCTCGTTTAAGTATCTTTCTCTAAGGCTTTCTGATGCGAGTTTCTATTGTATTTGAGAGTTTTGCAAGTGTGGGAGTGTGTTTCTTTCAAACTGAGTATCTTTACATCGTTTGCGTATCTTTACTATTCCAATTGTGTATATTTACATCGTTTGCGTATCTTTACTATTCCAATTGTGTGTCTTTACATCGTTTGCGTATCTTTACTATTCGAATTGTGTATCTTTTCATTTCTCGTTTGAGTATCTTTCTGTAAGGCTTCTGATGCGAGTTTCTATTGAATTTGAGAGTTTTGCAAGTGTGGGAGTGTGTTTCTTTCAAACTGAGTCTCTTTACATCGTTTGCGTATCTTTACTATTCCAATTGTGTATCTTTACATCGTTTGCGTATCTTTACTATTCCAATTTTGTATCCTTACATCGTTTGCGTATCTTTACTATTCCAATTGTGTATCTTTTCATTTCTCGTTTGAGTATCTTTCTTTAAGGCTTCGGAAGCGAGTTTCTATTGTATTTGTGAGTTTTGCAAATGTGGGAGTGTGTTTCTTTGAAACTGAGTATCTTTACATCGTTTGCGTATCTTTACTATTCCAATTGTGTATCTTTACATCGTTTGCGTATCTTTACTATTCCAATTGTGTATCTTTTCATTTCTCGTTTGAGTATCTTTCTCTAAGGCTTTCTGATGCGAGTTTCTATTGTATTTGAGAGTTTTGCAAGTGTGGGAGTGTGTTTCTTTCAAACTGAGTATCTTTACATCGTTTGCGTATCTTTACTATTCCAATTGTGTATCTTTACATTGTTTGCGTATCTTTACTATTCCAATTGTGTATCTTTTCATTTCTCGTTTGAGTATGTTTCTGTATGGCTTCTGATGCGAGTTTCTATTGTATTTGAGAGTTTTGCAAGTGTGGGAGTGTGTTTCTTTCAAACTGAGTCTCTTTACATCGTTTGCGTATCTTTACTATTCCAATTGTGTATATTTACATCGTTTGCGTATCTTTACTATTCCAATTCTGTATCCTTACATCGTTTGCGTATCTTTACTATTCCAATTGTGTATCTTTTCATTTCTCGTTTGAGTATCTTTCTTTAAGGCTTCGGAAGCGAGTTTCTATTGTATTTGTGAGTTTTGCAAATGTGGGAGTGTGTTTCTTTCAAACTGAGTCTCTTTACATCGTTTGCGTATCTTTACTATTCCAATTGTGTATCTTTACATCGTTTGCGTATCTTTACTATTCCAATTGTGTATCTTTTCATTTCTCGTTTGAGTATCTTTCTCTAAGGCTTTCTGATGCGAGTTTCTATTGTATTTGAGAGTTTTGCAAGTGTGGGAGTGTGTTTCTTTCAAACTGAGTATCTTTACATCGTTTGCGTATCTTTACTATTCCAATTGTGTATATTTACATCGTTTGCGTATCTTTACTATTCCAATTGTGTGTCTTTACATCGTTTGCGTATCTTTACTATTCGAATTGTGTATCTTTTCATTTCTCGTTTGAGTATCTTTCTGTAAGGCTTCTGATGCGAGTTTCTATTGAATTTGAGAGTTTTGCAAGTGTGGGAGTGTGTTTCTTTCAAACTGAGTATCTTTACATCGTTTGCGTATCTTTACTATTCCAATTGTGCATCTTTACATCGTTTGCGTATCTTTACTATTCCAATTGTGTATCTTTTCATTTCTCGTTTGAGTATGTTTCTGTATGGCTTCTGATGCGAGTTTCTATTGTATTTGAGAGTTTTGCAAGTGTGGGAGTGTGTTTCTTTCAAACTGAGTATCTTTACATTGTTTGCGTATCTTTACTATTCCAATTGTGTATCTTTACATCGTTTGCGTATCTTTACTATTCCAATTGTGTATCTTTTCATTTCTCGTTTGAGTATCTTTCTGTAAGGCTTCTGAAGCGAGTTTCTATTTTATTTGTGAGTTTTGCAAATGTGGGAGTGTGTTTCTTTCAAACTGAGTATCTTTACATCGTTTGCGTATCTTTACTATTCCAATTGTGTATCTTTACATCGTTTGCGTATCTTTACTATTCCAATTTTGTATCTTTTCATTTCTCGTTTGAGTATCTTTCTCTAAGGCTTTCTGATGCGAGTTTCTATTGTATTTGAGAGTTTTGCAAGTGTGAGAGTGTGTTTCTTTCAAACTGAGTATCTTTACATCGTTTGCGTATCTTTACTATTCCAATTGTGTATCTTTACATCGTTTGCGTATCTTTATTATTCCAATTGTGTATCTTTTCATTTCTCGTTTGAGTATCTTTCTGTAAGGATTCTGATGCGAGTTTCTATTGTATTTGAGAGTTTTGCAAGTGTGGGAGTGTGTTTCTTTCAAACTGAGTATCTTTACATCGTTTGCGTATCTTTACTATTCCAATTGTGTATCTTTACATCGTTTGCGTATCTTTACTATTCCAATTGTGTATCTTTTCATTTCTCGTTTGAGTATCTTTCTGTAAGGCTTTCTGATGCGAGTTTCTATTGAATTTGAGAGTTTTCCAAGTGTGGGAGTGTGTTTCTTTCAAACTGAGTATCTTTACATCGTTTGCGTATCTTTACTATTCCAATTGTGCATCTTTACATCGTTTGCGTATCTTTACTATTCCAATTGTGTATCTTTTCATTTCTCGTTTGAGTATGTTTCTGTATGGCTTCTGATGCGATCTTCTATTGTATTTGAGAGTTTTGCAAGTGTGGGAGTGTGTTTCTTTCAAACTGAGTATCTTTACATCGTTTGCGTATCTTTACTATTCCAATTGTGTATCTTTACTTCGTTTGCGTATCTTTACTATTCCAATTGTGTATCTTTTCATTTCTCGTTTGAGTATGTTTCTGTAAGGCTTTCTGATGCGAGTTTCTATTGAATTTGAGAGTTTTCCAAGTGTGGGAGTGTGTTTCTTTCAAACTGAGTATCTTTACATCGTTTGCGTATCTTTACTATTCCAATTGTGCATCTTTACATCGTTTGCGTATCTTTACTATTCCAATTGTGTATCTTTTCATTTCTCGTTTGAGTATCTTTCTTTAAGGCTTCGGAAGCGAGTTTCTATTGTATTTGTGAGTTTTGCAAATGTGGGAGTGTGTTTCTTTCAAACTGAGTCTCTTTACATCGTTTGCGTATCTTTACTATTCCAATTGTGTATCTTTACATCGTTTGCGTATCTTTACTATTCCAATTGTGTATCTTTACATCGTTTGCGTATCTTTACTATTCCAATTGTGTATCTTTTCATTTCTCGTTTGAGTATCTTTCTCTAAGGCTTTCTGATGCGAGTTTCTATTGTATTTGAGAGTTTTGCAAGTGTGGGAGTGTGTTTCTTTCAAACTGAGTATCTTTACATCGTTTGCGTATCTTTACTATTCCAATTGTGTATCTTTTCATTTCTCGTTTGAGTATCTTTCTGTAAGGCTTTCTGATGCGAGTTTCTATTGAATTTGAGAGTTTTCCAAGTGTGGGAGTGTGTTTCTTTCAAACTGAGTATCTTTACATCGTTTGCGTATCTTTACTATTCCAATTGTGCATCTTTACATCGTTTGCGTATCTTTACTATTCCAATTGTGTATCTTTTCATTTCTCGTTTGAGTATCTTTCTTTAAGGCTTCGGAAGCGAGTTTCTATTGTATTTGTGAGTTTTGCAAATGTGGGAGTGTGTTTCTTTCAAACTGAGTATCTTTACATCGTTTGCGTATCTTTACTATTCCAATTGTGTATCTTTACATCGTTTGCGTATCTTTACTATTCCAATTGTGTATCTTTTCATTTCTCGTTTGAGTATCTTTCTCTAAGGCTTTCTGATGCGAGTTTCTATTGTATTTGAGAGTTTTGCAAGTGTGGGAGTGTGTTTCTTTCAAACTGAGTATCTTTACATCGTTTGCGTATCTTTACTATTCCAATTGTGCATCTTTACATCGTTTGCGTATCTTTACTATTCCAATTGTGTATCTTTTCATTTCTCGTTTGAGTATGTTTCTGTATGGCTTCTGATGCGAGTTTCTATTGTATTTGAGAGTTTTGCAAGTGTGGGAGTGTGTTTCTTTCAAACTGAGTATCTTTACATTGTTTGCGTATCTTTACTATTCCAATTGTGTATCTTTACATCGTTTGCGTATCTTTACTATTCCAATTGTGTATCTTTTTATTTCTCGTTTGAGTATCTTTCTGTAAGGCTTCTGAAGCGAGTTTCTATTTTATTTGTAAGTTTTGCAAATGTGGGAGTGTGTTTCTTTCAAACTGAGTATCTTTACATCGTTTGCGTATCTTTACTATTCCAATTGTGTATCTTTACATCGTTTGCGTATCTTTACTATTCCAATTGTGTATCTTTTCATTTCTCGTTTGAGTATCTTTCTCTAAGGCTTTCTGATGCGAGTTTCTATTGTATTTGAGAGTTTTGCAAGTGTGGGAGTGTGTTTCTTTCAAACTGAGTATCTTTACATCGTTTGCGTATCTTTACTATTCCAATTGTGTATATTTACATCGTTTGCGTATCTTTACTATTCCAATTGTGTGTCTTTACATCGTTTGCGTATCTTTACTATTCGAATTGTGTATCTTTTCATTTCTCGTTTGAGTATCTTTCTGTAAGGCTTCTGATGCGAGTTTCTATTGAATTTGAGAGTTTTGCAAGTGTGGGAGTGTGTTTCTTTCAAACTGAGTATCTTTACATCGTTTGCGTATCTTTACTATTCCAATTGTGCATCTTTACATCGTTTGCGTATCTTTACTATTCCAATTGTGTATCTTTTCATTTCTCGTTTGAGTATGTTTCTGTATGGCTTCTGATGCGAGTTTCTATTGTATTTGAGAGTTTTGCAAGTGTGGGAGTGTGTTTCTTTCAAACTGAGTATCTTTACATTGTTTGCGTATCTTTACTATTCCAATTGTGTATCTTTACATCGTTTGCGTATCTTTACTATTCCAATTGTGTATCTTTTCATTTCTCGTTTGAGTATCTTTCTGTAAGGCTTCTGAAGCGAGTTTCTATTTTATTTGTGAGTTTTGCAAATGTGGGAGTGTGTTTCTTTCAAACTGAGTATCTTTACATCGTTTGCGTATCTTTACTATTCCAATTGTGTATCTTTACATCGTTTGCGTATCTTTACTATTCCAATTTTGTATCTTTTCATTTCTCGTTTGAGTATCTTTCTCTAAGGCTTTCTGATGCGAGTTTCTATTGTATTTGAGAGTTTTGCAAGTGTGGGAGTGTGTTTCTTTCAAACTGAGTATCTTTACATCGTTTGCGTATCTTTACTATTCCAATTGTGTATCTTTACATCGTTTGCGTATCTTTACTATTCCAATTGTGTATCTTTTCATTTCTCGTTTGAGTATGTTTCTGTATGGCTTCTGATGCGAGTTTCTATTGTATTTGAGAGTTTTGCAAGTGTGGGAGTGTGTTTCTTTCAAACTAAGTATCTTTACATCGTTTGCGTATCTTTACTATTCCAATTGTGTATCTTTACATCGTTTGCGTATCTTTATTATTCCAATTGTGTATCTTTTCATTTCTCGTTTGAGTATCTTTCTGTAAGGATTCTGATGCGAGTTTCTATTGTATTTGAGAGTTTTGCAAGTGTGGGAGTGTGTTTCTTTCAAACTGAGTATCTTTACATCGTTTGCGTATCTTTACTATTCCAATTGTGTATCTTTACATCGTTTGCGTATCTTTACTATTCCAATTGTGTATCTTTTCATTTCTCGTTTGAGTATCTTTCTGTAAGGCTTTCTGATGCGAGTTTCTATTGAATTTGAGAGTTTTCCAAGTGTGGGAGTGTGTTTCTTTCAAACTGAGTATCTTTACATCGTTTGCGTATCTTTACTATTCCAATTGTGCATCTTTACATCGTTTGCGTATCTTTACTATTCCAATTGTGTATCTTTTCATTTCTCGTTTGAGTATGTTTCTGTATGGCTTCTGATGCGAGCTTCTATTGTATTTGAGAGTTTTGCAAGTGTGGGAGTGTGTTTCTTTCAAACTGAGTATCTTTACATCGTTTGCGTATCTTTACTATTCCAATTGTGTATCTTTACTTCGTTTGCGTATCTTTACTATTCCAATTGTGTATCTTTTCATTTCTCGTTTGAGTATGTTTCTGTAAGGCTTTCTGATGCGAGTTTCTATTGAATTTGAGAGTTTTCCAAGTGTGGTAGTGTGTTTCTTTCAAACTGAGTATCTTTACATCGTTTGCGTATCTTTACTATTCCAATTGTGCATCTTTACATCGTTTGCGTATCTTTACTATTCCAATTGTGTATCTTTTCATTTCTCGTTTGAGTATCTTTCTTCAAGGCTTCGGAAGCGAGTTTCTATTGTATTTGTGAGTTTTGCAAATGTGGGAGTGTGTTTCTTTCAAACTGAGTCTCTTTACATCGTTTGCGTATCTTTACTATTCCAATTGTGTATCTTTACATCGTTTGCGTATCTTTACTATTCCAATTGTGTATCTTTACATCGTTTGCGTATCTTTACTATTCCAATTGTGTATCTTTTCATTTCTCGTTTGAGTATCTTTCTCTAAGGCTTTCTGATGCGAGTTTCTATTGTATTTGAGAGTTTTGCAAGTGTGGGAGTGTGTTTCTTTCAAACTGAGTATCTTTACATCGTTTGCGTATCTTTACTATTCCAATTGTGTATATTTACATCGTTTGCGTATCTTTACTATTCCAATTGTGTGTCTTTACATCGTTTGCGTATCTTTACTATTCAAATTGTGTATCTTTTCATTTCTCGTTTGAGTATGTTTCTGTAAGGCTTTCTGATGCGAGTTTCTATTGAATTTGAGAGTTTTCCAAGTGTGGGAGTGTGTTTCTTTCAAACTGAGTATCTTTACATCGTTTGCGTATCTTTACTATTCCAATTGTGCATCTTTACATCGTTTGCGTATCTTTACTATTCAAATTGTGTATCTTTTCATTTCTCGTTTGAGTATCTTTCTCTAAGGCTTTCTGATGCGAGTTTCTATTGTATTTGAGAGTTTTGCAAGTGTGGGAGTGTGTTTCTTTCAAACTGAGTATCTTTACATCGTTTGCGTATCTTTACTATTCCAATTGTGCATCTTTACATCGTTTGCGTATCTTTACTATTCCAATTGTGTGTCTTTACATCGTTTGCGTATCTTTACTATTCAAATTGTGTATCTTTTCATTTCTCGTTTGAGTATGTTTCTGTAAGGCTTTCTGATGCGAGTTTCTATTGAATTTGAGAGTTTTCCAAGTGTGGGAGTGTGTTTCTTTCAAACTGAGTATCTTTACATCGTTTGCGTATCTTTACTATTCCAATTGTGT
This sequence comes from Argentina anserina, assembly GCF_933775445.1. NCBI lineage: Eukaryota > Viridiplantae > Streptophyta > Magnoliopsida > Rosales > Rosaceae > Argentina > Argentina anserina. Next base: position 126,349 of record NW_026089400.1, on the reverse strand, counting down.
ATCTTTACATCGTTTGCGTATCTTTACTATTCCAATTGTGTATCTTTTCATTTCTCGTTTGAGTATCTTTCTCTAAGGCTTTCTGATGCGAGTTTCTATTGTATTTGAGAGTTTTGCAAGTGTGGGAGTGTGTTTCTTTCAAACTGAGTATCTTTACATCGTTTGCGTATCTTTACTATTCCAATTGTGCATCTTTACATCGTTTGCGTATCTTTACTATTCCAATTGTGTATCTTTTTATTTCTCGTTTGAGTATGTTTCTGTATGGCTTCTGATGCGAGTTTCTATTGTATTTGAGAGTTTTGCAAGTGTGGGAGTGTGTTTCTTTCAAACTGAGTATCTTTACATTGTTTGCGTATCTTTACTATTCCAATTGTGTATCTTTACATCGTTTGCGTATCTTTACTATTCCAATTGTGTATCTTTTTATTTCTCGTTTGAGTATCTTTCTGTAAGGCTTCTGAAGCGAGTTTCTATTTTATTTGTAAGTTTTGCAAATGTGGGAGTGTGTTTCTTTCAAACTGAGTATCTTTACATCGTTTGCGTATCTTTACTATTCCAATTGTGTATCTTTACATCGTTTGCGTATCTTTACTATTCCAATTGTGTATCTTTTCATTTCTCGTTTGAGTATCTTTCTCTAAGGCTTTCTGATGCGAGTTTCTATTGTATTTGAGAGTTTTGCAAGTGTGGGAGTGTGTTTCTTTCAAACTGAGTATCTTTACATCGTTTGCGTATCTTTACTATTCCAATTGTGTATCCTTACATCGTTTGCGTATCTTTACTATTCCAATTGTGTATCTTTACTTCGTTTGCGTATCTTTACTATTCCAATTGTGTATCTTTTCATTTCTCGTTTGAGTATGTTTCTGTAAGGCTTTCTGATGCGAGTTTCTATTGAATTTGAGAGTTTTCCAAGTGTGGGAGTGTGTTTCTTTCAAACTGAGTATCTTTACATCGTTTGCGTATCTTTACTATTCCAATTGTGCATCTTTACATCGTTTGCGTATCTTTACTATTCCAATTGTGTATCTTTTCATTTCTCGTTTGAGTATCTTTCTTTAAGGCTTCGGAAGCGAGTTTCTATTGTATTTGTGAGTTTTGCAAATGTGGGAGTGTGTTTCTTTCAAACTGAGTCTCTTTACATCGTTTGCGTATCTTTACTATTCCAATTGTGTATCTTTACTATTCCAATTGTGTATCTTTACATCGTTTGCGTATCTTTACTATTCCAATTGTGTATCTTTTCATTTCTCGTTTGAGTATCTTTCTCTAAGGCTTTCTGATGCGAGTTTCTATTGTATTTGAGAGTTTTGCAAGTGTGGGAGTGTGTTTCTTTCAAACTGAGTATCTTTACATCGTTTGCGTATCTTTACTATTCCAATTGTGTATATTTACATCGTTTGCGTATCTTTACTATTCCAATTGTGCATCTTTACATCGTTTGCGTATCTTTACTATTCCAATTGTGTATCTTTTCATTTCTCGTTTGAGTATGTTTCGGTATGGCTTCTGATGCGAGCTTCTATTGTATTTGAGAGTTTTGCAAGTGTGGGAGTGTGTTTCTTTCAAACTGAGTATCTTTACATCGTTTGCGTATCTTTACTATTCCAATTGTGTATCTTTACTTCGTTTGCGTATCTTTACTATTCCAATTGTGTATCTTTTCATTTCTCGTTTGAGTATGTTTCTGTAAGGCTTTCTGATGCGAGTTTCTATTGAATTTGAGAGTTTTCCAAGTGTGGGAGTGTGTTTCTTTCAAACTGAGTATCTTTACATCGTTTGCGTATCTTTACTATTCCAATTGTGCATCTTTACATCGTTTGCGTATCTTTACTATTCCAATTGTGTATCTTTTCATTTCTCGTTTGAGTATCTTTCTTTAAGGCTTCGGAAGCGAGTTTCTATTGTATTTGTGAGTTTTGCAAATGTGGGAGTGTGTTTCTTTCAAACTGAGTCTCTTTACATCGTTTGCGTATCTTTACTATTCCAATTGTGTATCTTTACATCGTTTGCGTATCTTTACTATTCCAATTGTGTATCTTTACATCGTTTGCGTATCTTTACTATTCCAATTGTGTATCTTTTCATTTCTCGTTTGAGTATCTTTCTCTAAGGCTTTCTGATGCGAGTTTCTATTGTATTTGAGAGTTTTGCAAGTGTGGGAGTGTGTTTCTTTCAAACTGAGTATCTTTACATCGTTTGCGTATCTTTACTATTCCAATTGTGTATATTTACATCGTTTGCGTATCTTTACTATTCCAATTGTGTATCTTTACTTCGTTTGCGTATCTTTACTATTCCAATTGTGTATCTTTTCATTTCTCGTTTGAGTATGTTTCTGTAAGGCTTTCTGATGCGAGTTTCTTTTGTATTTGAGAGTTTTGCAAGTGTGGGAGTGTGTTTCTTTCAAACTGAGTATCTTTACAACGTTTGCGTATCTTTACTATTCCAATTGTGTATCTTTACATCGTTTGCGTATCTTTACTATTCCAATTGTGTATCTTTTCATTTCTCGTTTGAGTATCTTTCTATAAGGCTTTCTGATGCGAGTTTCTATTGAATTTGAGAGTTTTCCATGTGTGGGAGTGTGTTTCTTTCAAACTGAGTATCTTTACATCGTTTGCGTATCTTTACTATTCCAATTGTGCATCTTTACATCGTTTGCGTATCTTTACTATTCCAATTGTGTATCTTTTCATTTCTCGTTTGAGTATGTTTCTGTATGGCTTCTGATGCGAGCTTCTATTGTATTTGAGAGTTTTGCAAGTGTGGGAGTGTGTTTCTTTCAAACTGAGTATCTTTACATCGTTTGCGTATCTTTACTATTCCAATTGTGTATCTTTACTTCGTTTGCGTATCTTTACTATTCCAATTGTGTATCTTTTCATTTCTCGTTTGAGTATGTTTCTGTAAGGCTTTCTGATGCGAGTTTCTATTGAATTTGAGAGTTTTCCAAGTGTGGGAGTGTGTTTCTTTCAAACTGAGTATCTTTACATCGTTTGCGTATCTTTACTATTCCAATTGTGCATCTTTACATCGTTTGCGTATCTTTACTATTCCAATTGTGTATCTTTTCATTTCTCGTTTGAGTATCTTTCTTTAAGGCTTCGGAAGCGAGTTTCTATTGTATTTGTGAGTTTTGCAAATGTGGGAGTGTGTTTCTTTCAAACTGAGTCTCTTTACATCGTTTGCGTATCTTTACTATTCCAATTGTGTATCTTTACATCGTTTGCGTATCTTTACTATTCCAATTGTGTATCTTTTCATTTCTCGTTTGAGTATCTTTCTCTAAGGCTTTCTGATGCGAGTTTCTATTGTATTTGAGAGTTTTGCAAGTGTGGGAGTGTGTTTCTTTCAAACTGAGTATCTTTACATCGTTTGCGTATCTTTACTATTCCAATTGTGTATATTTACATCGTTTGCGTATCTTTACTATTCCAATTGTGCATCTTTACATCGTTTGCGTATCTTTACTATTCCAATTGTGTATCTTTTCATTTCTCGTTTGAGTATGTTTCGGTATGGCTTCTGATGCGAGCTTCTATTGTATTTGAGAGTTTTGCAAGTGTGGGAGTGTGTTTCTTTCAAACTGAGTATCTTTACATCGTTTGCGTATCTTTACTATTCCAATTGTGTATCTTTACTTCGTTTGCGTATCTTTACTATTCCAATTGTGTATCTTTTCATTTCTCGTTTGAGTATGTTTCTGTAAGGCTTTCTGATGCGAGTTTCTATTGAATTTGAGAGTTTTCCAAGTGTGGGAGTGTGTTTCTTTCAAACTGAGTATCTTTACATCGTTTGCGTATCTTTACTATTCCAATTGTGCATCTTTACATCGTTTGCGTATCTTTACTATTCCAATTGTGTATCTTTTCATTTCTCGTTTGAGTATCTTTCTTTAAGGCTTCGGAAGCGAGTTTCTATTGTATTTGTGAGTTTTGCAAATGTGGGAGTGTGTTTCTTTCAAACTGAGTCTCTTTACATCGTTTGCGTATCTTTACTATTCCAATTGTGTATCTTTACATCGTTTGCGTATCTTTACTATTCCAATTGTGTATCTTTACATCGTTTGCGTATCTTTACTATTCCAATTGTGTATCTTTTCATTTCTCGTTTGAGTATCTTTCTCTAAGGCTTTCTGATGCGAGTTTCTATTGTATTTGAGAGTTTTGCAAGTGTGGGAGTGTGTTTCTTTCAAACTGAGTATCTTTACATCGTTTGCGTATCTTTACTATTCCAATTGTGTATATTTACATCGTTTGCGTATCTTTACTATTCCAATTGTGTATCTTTACTTCGTTTGCGTATCTTTACTATTCCAATTGTGTATCTTTTCATTTCTCGTTTGAGTATGTTTCTGTAAGGCTTTCTGATGCGAGTTTCTATTGTATTTGAGAGTTTTGCAAGTGTGGGAGTGTGTTTCTTTCAAACTGAGTATCTTTACATCGTTTGCGTATCTTTACTATTCCAATTGTGTATCTTTACATCGTTTGCGTATCTTTACTATTCCAATTGTGTATCTTTTCATTTCTCGTTTGAGTATCTTTCTATAAGGCTTTCTGATGCGAGTTTCTATTGAATTTGAGAGTTTTCCATGTGTGGGAGTGTGTTTCTTTCAAACTGAGTATCTTTACATCGTTTGCGTATCTTTACTATTCCAATTGTGCATCTTTACATCGTTTGCGTATCTTTACTATTCCAATTGTGTATCTTTTCATTTCTCGTTTGAGTATGTTTCTGTATGGCTTCTGATGCGAGCTTCTATTGTATTTGAGAGTTTTGCAAGTGTGGGAGTGTGTTTCTTTCAAACTGAGTATCTTTACATCGTTTGCGTATCTTTACTATTCCAATTGTGTATCTTTACTTCGTTTGCGTATCTTTACTATTCCAATTGTGTATCTTTTCATTTCTTATTTGAGTATGTTTCTGTAAGGCTTTCTGATGCGAGTTTCTATTGAATTTGAGAGTTTTCCAAGTGTGGGAGTGTGTTTCTTTCAAACTGAGTATCTTTACATCGTTTGCGTATCTTTACTATTCCAATTGTGCATCTTTACATCGTTTGCGTATCTTTACTATTCCAATTGTGTATCTTTTCATTTCTCGTTTGAGTATCTTTCTTTAAGGCTTCGGAAGCGAGTTTCTATTGTATTTGTGAGTTTTGCAAATGTGGGAGTGTGTTTCTTTCAAACTGAGTCTCTTTACATCGTTTGCGTATCTTTACTATTCCAATTGTGTATCTTTACATCGTTTGCGTATCTTTACTATTCCAATTGTGTATCTTTACATCGTTTGCGTATCTTTACTATTCCAATTGTGTATCTTTTCATTTCTCGTTTGAGTATCTTTCTCTAAGGCTTTCTGATGCGAGTTTCTATTGTATTTGAGAGTTTTGCAAGTGTGGGAGTGTGTTTCTTTCAAACTGAGTATCTTTACATCGTTTGCGTATCTTTACTATTCCAATTGTGTATATTTACATCGTTTGCGTATCTTTACTATTCCAATTGTGTGTCTTTACATCGTTTGCGTATCTTTACTATTCAAATTGTGTATCTTTTCATTTCTCGTTTGAGTATGTTTCTGTAAGGCTTTCTGATGCGAGTTTCTATTGAATTTGAGAGTTTTCCAAGTGTGGGAGTGTGTTTCTTTCAAACTGAGTATCTTTACATCGTTTGCGTATCTTTACTATTCCAATTGTGCATCTTTACATCGTTTGCGTATCTTTACTATTCCAATTGTGTATCTTTTCATTTCTCGTTTGAGTATCTTTCTTTAAGGCTTCGGAAGCGAGTTTCTATTGTATTTGTGAGTTTTGCAAATGTGGGAGTGTGTTTCTTTCAAACTGAGTATCTTTACATCGTTTGCGTATCTTTACTATTCCAATTGTGTATCTTTACATCGTTTGCGTATCTTTACTATTCCAATTGTGTATCTTTTCATTTCTCGTTTGAGTATCTTTCTCTAAGGCTTTCTGATGCGAGTTTCTATTGTATTTGAGAGTTTTGCAAGTGTGGGAGTGTGTTTCTTTCAAACTGAGTATCTTTACATCGTTTGCGTATCTTTACTATTCCAATTGTGCATCTTTACATCGTTTGCGTATCTTTACTATTCCAATTGTGTATCTTTTCATTTCTCGTTTGAGTATGTTTCTGTATGGCTTCTGATGCGAGTTTCTATTGTATTTGAGAGTTTTGCAAGTGTGGGAGTGTGTTTCTTTCAAACTGAGTATCTTTACATTGTTTGCGTATCTTTACTATTCCAATTGTGTATCTTTACATCGTTTGCGTATCTTTACTATTCCAATTGTGTATCTTTTTATTTCTCGTTTGAGTATCTTTCTGTAAGGCTTCTGAAGCGAGTTTCTATTTTATTTGTAAGTTTTGCAAATGTGGGAGTGTGTTTCTTTCAAACTGAGTATCTTTACATCGTTTGCGTATCTTTACTATTCCAATTGTGTATCTTTACATCGTTTGCGTATCTTTACTATTCCAATTGTGTATCTTTTCATTTCTCGTTTGAGTATCTTTCTCTAAGGCTTTCTGATGCGAGTTTCTATTGTATTTGAGAGTTTTGCAAGTGTGGGAGTGTGTTTCTTTCAAACTGAGTATCTTTACATCGTTTGCGTATCTTTACTATTCCAATTGTGTATATTTACATCGTTTGCGTATCTTTACTATTCCAATTGTGTATCTTTACTTCGTTTGCGTATCTTTACTATTCCAATTGTGTATCTTTTCATTTCTCGTTTGAGTATGTTTCTGTAAGGCTTTCTGATGCGAGTTTCTATTGAATTTGAGAGTTTTCCAAGTGTGGGAGTGTGTTTCTTTCAAACTGAGTATCTTTACATCGTTTGCGTATCTTTACTATTCCAATTGTGCATCTTTACATCGTTTGCGTATCTTTACTATTCCAATTGTGTATCTTTTCATTTCTCGTTTGAGTATCTTTCTTTAAGGCTTCGGAAGCGAGTTTCTATTGTATTTGTGAGTTTTGCAAATGTGGGAGTGTGTTTCTTTCAAACTGAGTCTCTTTACATCGTTTGCGTATCTTTACTATTCCAATTGTGTATCTTTACATCGTTTGCGTATCTTTACTATTCCAATTGTGTATCTTTACATCGTTTGCGTATCTTTACTATTCCAATTGTGTATCTTTTCATTTCTCGTTTGAGTATCTTTCTCTAAGGCTTTCTGATGCGAGTTTCTATTGTATTTGAGAGTTTTGCAAGTGTGGGAGTGTGTTTCTTTCAAACTGAGTATCTTTACATCGTTTGCGTATCTTTACTATTCCAATTGTGTATATTTACATCGTTTGCGTATCTTTACTATTCCAATTGTGTGTCTTTACATCGTTTGCGTATCTTTACTATTCAAATTGTGTATCTTTTCATTTCTCGTTTGAGTATGTTTCTGTAAGGCTTTCTGATGCGAGTTTCTATTGAATTTGAGAGTTTTCCAAGTGTGGGAGTGTGTTTCTTTCAAACTGAGTATCTTTACATCGTTTGCGTATCTTTACTATTCCAATTGTGCATCTTTACATCGTTTGCGTATCTTTACTATTCCAATTGTGTATCTTTTCATTTCTCGTTTGAGTATCTTTCTTTAAGGCTTCGGAAGCGAGTTTCTATTGTATTTGTGAGTTTTGCAAATGTGGGAGTGTGTTTCTTTCAAACTGAGTATCTTTACATCGTTTGCGTATCTTTACTATTCCAATTGTGCATCTTTACATCGTTTGCGTATCTTTACTATTCCAATTGTGTATCTTTTCATTTCTCGTTTGAGTATGTTTCTGTATGGCTTCTGATGCGAGTTTCTATTGTATTTGAGAGTTTTGCAAGTGTGGGAGTGTGTTTCTTTCAAACTGAGTATCTTTACATTGTTTGCGTATCTTTACTATTCCAATTGTGTATCTTTACATCGTTTGCGTATCTTTACTATTCCAATTGTGTATCTTTTTATTTCTCGTTTGAGTATCTTTCTGTAAGGCTTCTGAAGCGAGTTTCTATTTTATTTGTAAGTTTTGCAAATGTGGGAGTGTGTTTCTTTCAAACTGAGTATCTTTACATCGTTTGCGTATCTTTACTATTCCAATTGTGTATCTTTACATCGTTTGCGTATCTTTACTATTCCAATTGTGTATCTTTTCATTTCTCGTTTGAGTATCTTTCTCTAAGGCTTTCTGATGCGAGTTTCTATTGTATTTGAGAGTTTTGCAAGTGTGGGAGTGTGTTTCTTTCAAACTGAGTATCTTTACATCGTTTGCGTATCTTTACTATTCCAATTGTGTATATTTACATCGTTTGCGTATCTTTACTATTCCAATTGTGTGTCTTTACATCGTTTGCGTATCTTTACTATTCGAATTGTGTATCTTTTCATTTCTCGTTTGAGTATCTTTCTGTAAGGCTTTCTGATGCGAGTTTCTATTGAATTTGAGAGTTTTCCAAGTGTGGGAGTGTGTTTCTTTCAAACTGAGTATCTTTACATCGTTTGCGTATCTTTACTATTCCAATTGTGCATCTTTACATCGTTTGCGTATCTTTACTATTCCAATTGTGTATCTTTTCATTTCTCGTTTGAGTATGTTTCTGTATGGCTTCTGATGCGAGTTTCTATTGTATTTGAGAGTTTTGCAAGTGTGGGAGTGTGTTTCTTTCAAACTGAGTATCTTTACATTGTTTGCGTATCTTTACTATTCCAATTGTGTATCTTTACATCGTTTGCGTATCTTTACTATTCCAATTGTGTATCTTTTCATTTCTCGTTTGAATATCTTTCTGTAAGGCTTCTGAAGCGAGTTTCTATTTTATTTGTGAGTTTTGCAAATGTGGGAGTGTGTTTCTTTCAAACTGAGTATCTTTACATCGTTTGCGTATCTTTACTATTCCAATTGTGTATCTTTACATCGTTTGCGTATCTTTACTATTCCAATTTTGTATCTTTTCATTTCTCGTTTGAGTATCTTTCTCTAAGGCTTTCTGATGCGAGTTTCTATTGTATTTGAGAGTTTTGCAAGTGTGGGAGTGTGTTTCTTTCAAACTGAGTATCTTTACATCGTTTGCCTATCTTTACTATTCCAATTGTGTATCTTTACATCGTTTGCGTATCTTTATTATTCCAATTGTGTATCTTTTCATTTCTCGTTTGAGTATCTTTCTGTAAGGATTCTGATGCGAGTTTCTATTGTATTTGAGAGTTTTGCAAGTGTGGGAGTGTGTTTCTTTCAAACTGAGTATCTTTACATCGTTTGCGTATCTTTACTATTCCAATTGTGTATCTTTACATCGTTTGCGTATCTTTACTATTCCAATTGTGTATCTTGTCATTTCTCGTTTGAGTATCTTTCTGTAAGGCTTTCTGATGCGAGTTTCTATTGAATTTGAGAGTTTTCCAAGTGTGGGAGTGTGTTTCTTTCAAACTGAGTATCTTTACATCGTTTGCGTATCTTTACTATTCCAATTGTGCATCTTTACATCGTTTGCGTATCTTTACTATTCCAATTGTGTATCTTTTCATTTCTCGTTTGAGTATGTTTCTGTATGGCTTCTGATGCGAGCTTCTATTGTATTTGAGAGTTTTGCAAGTGTGGGAGTGTGTTTCTTTCAAACTGAGTATCTTTACATCGTTTGCGTATCTTTACTATTCCAATTGTGTATCTTTACTTCGTTTGCGTATCTTTACTATTCCAATTGTGTATATTTTCATTTCTCGTTTGAGTATGTTTCTGTAAGGCTTTCTGATGCGAGTTTCTATTGAATTTGAGAGTTTTCCAAGTGTGGGAGTGTGTTTCTTTCAAACTGAGTATCTTTACATCGTTTGCGTATCTTTACTATTCCAATTGTGCATCTTTACATCGTTTGCGTATCTTTACTATTCCAATTGTGTATCTTTTCATTTCTCGTTTGAGTATCTTTCTTTAAGGCTTCGGAAGCGAGTTTCTATTGTATTTGTGAGTTTTGCAAATGTGGGAGTGTGTTTCTTTCAAACTGAGTCTCTTTACATCGTTTGCGTATCTTTACTATTCCAATTGTGTATCTTTACATCGTTTGCGTATCTTTACTATTCCAATTGTGTATCTTTACATCGTTTGCGTATCTTTACTATTCCAATTGTGTATCTTTTCATTTCTCGTTTGAGTATCTTTCTTTAAGGCTTCGGAAGCGAGTTTCTATTGTATTTGTGAGTTTTGCAAGTGTGGGAGTGTGTTTCTTTCAAACTGAGTATCTTTACATCGTTTGCGTATCTTTACTATTCCAATTGTGCATCTTTACATCGTTTGCGTATCTTTACTATTCCAATTGTGTATCTTTACTTCGTTTGCGTATCTTTACTATTCAAATTGTGTATCTTTTCATTTCTCGTTTGAGTATCTTTCTCTAAGGCTTTCTGATGCGAGTTTCTATTGTATTTGAGAGTTTTGCAAGTGTGGGAGTGTGTTTCTTTCAAACTGAGTATCTTTACATCGTTTGCGTATCTTTACTATTCCAATTGTGTATATTTACATCGTTTGCGTATCTTTACTATTCCAATTGTGTGTCTTTACATCGTTTGCGTATCTTTACTATTCAAATTGTGTATCTTTTCATTTCTCGTTTGAGTATGTTTCTGTAAGGCTTTCTGATGCGAGTTTCTATTGAATTTGAGAGTTTTCCAAGTGTGGGAGTGTGTTTCTTTCAAACTGAGTATCTTTACATCGTTTGCGTATCTTTACTATTCCAATTGTGCATCTTTACATCGTTTGCGTATCTTTACTATTCCAATTGTGTATCTTTTCATTTCTCGTTTGAGTATCTTTCTTTAAGGCTTCGGAAGCGAGTTTCTATTGTATTTGTGAGTTTTGCAAATGTGGGAGTGTGTTTCTTTCAAACTGAGTATCTTTACATCGTTTGCGTATCTTTACTATTCCAATTGTGTATCTTTACATCGTTTGCGTATCTTTACTATTCCAATTGTGTATCTTTTCATTTCTCGTTTGAGTATCTTTCTCTAAGGCTTTCTGATGCGAGTTTCTATTGTATTTGAGAGTTTTGCAAGTGTGGGAGTGTGTTTCTTTCAAACTGAGTATCTTTACATCGTTTGCGTATCTTTACTATTCCAATTGTGTATCTTTACATCGTTTGCGTATCTTTACTATTCCAATTGTGTATCTTTTCATTTCTCGTTTGAGTATGTTTCTGTATGGCTTCTGATGCGAGTTTCTATTGTATTTGAGAGTTTTGCAAGTGTGGGAGTGTGTTTCTTTCAAACTGAGTATCTTTACATTGTTTGCGTATCTTTACTATTCCAATTGTGTATCTTTACATCGTTTGCGTATCTTTACTATTCCAATTGTGTATCTTTTTATTTCTCGTTTGAGTATCTTTCTGTAAGGCTTCTGAAGCGAGTTTCTATTTTATTTGTAAGTTTTGCAAATGTGGGAGTGTGTTTCTTTCAAACTGAGTATCTTTACATCGTTTGCGTATCTTTACTATTCCAATTGTGTATCTTTACATCGTTTGCGTATCTTTACTATTCCAATTGTGTATCTTTTCATTTCTCGTTTGAGTATCTTTCTCTAAGGCTTTCTGATGCGAGTTTCTATTGTATTTGAGAGTTTTGCAAGTGTGGGAGTGTGTTTCTTTCAAACTGAGTATCTTTACATCGTTTGCGTATCTTTACTATTCCAATTGTGTATATTTACATCGTTTGCGTATCTTTACTATTCCAATTGTGTATCTTTACTTCGTTTGCGTATCTTTACTATTCCAATTGTGTATCTTTTCATTTCTCGTTTGAGTATGTTTCTGTAAGGCTTTCTGATGCGAGTTTCTATTGTATTTGAGAGTTTTCCAAGTGTGGGAGTGTGTTTCTTTCAAACTGAGTATCTTTACATCGTTTGCGTATCTTTACTATTCCAATTGTGCATCTTTACATCGTTTGCGTATCTTTACTATTCCAATTGTGTATCTTTTCATTTCTCGTTTGAGTATCTTTCTTTAAGGCTTCGGAAGCGAGTTTCTATTGTATTTGTGAGTTTTGCAAATGTGGGAGTGTGTTTCTTTCAAACTGAGTCTCTTTACATCGTTTGCGTATCTTTACTATTCCAATTGTGTATCTTTACATCGTTTGCGTATCTTTACTATTCCAATTGTGTATCTTTACATCGTTTGCGTATCTTTACTATTCCAATTGTGTATCTTTTCATTTCTCGTTTGAGTATCTTTCTCTAAGGCTTTCTGATGCGAGTTTCTATTGTATTTGAGAGTTTTGCAAGTGTGGGAGTGTGTTTCTTTCAAACTGAGTATCTTTACATCGTTTGCGTATCTTTACTATTCCAATTGTGTATATTTACATCGTTTGCGTATCTTTACTATTCCAATTGTGTGTCTTTACATCGTTTGCGTATCTTTACTATTCAAATTGTGTATCTTTTCATTTCTCGTTTGAGTATGTTTCTGTAAGGCTTTCTGATGCGAGTTTCTATTGAATTTGAGAGTTTTCCAAGTGTGGGAGTGTGTTTCTTTCAAACTGAGTATCTTTACATCGTTTGCGTATCTTTACTATTCCAATTGTGCATCTTTACATCGTTTGCGTATCTTTACTATTCCAATTGTGTATCTTTTCATTTCTCGTTTGAGTATCTTTCTTTAAGGCTTCGGAAGCGAGTTTCTATTGTATTTGTGAGTTTTGCAAATGTGGGAGTGTGTTTCTTTCAAACTGAGTATCTTTACATCGTTTGCGTATCTTTACTATTCCAATTGTGCATCTTTACATCGTTTGCGTATCTTTACTATTCCAATTGTGTATCTTTTCATTTCTCGTTTGAGTATGTTTCTGTATGGCTTCTGATGCGAGTTTCTATTGTATTTGAGAGTTTTGCAAGTGTGGGAGTGTGTTTCTTTCAAACTGAGTATCTTTACATTGTTTGCGTATCTTTACTATTCCAATTGTGTATCTTTACATCGTTTGCGTATCTTTACTATTCCAATTGTGTATCTTTTTATTTCTCGTTTGAGTATCTTTCTGTAAGGCTTCTGAAGCGAGTTTCTATTTTATTTGTAAGTTTTGCAAATGTGGGAGTGTGTTTCTTTCAAACTGAGTATCTTTACATCGTTTGCGTATCTTTACTATTCCAATTGTGTATCTTTACATCGTTTGCGTATCTTTACTATTCCAATTGTGTATCTTTTCATTTCTCGTTTGAGTATCTTTCTCTAAGGCTTTCTGATGCGAGTTTCTATTGTATTTGAGAGTTTTGCAAGTGTGGGAGTGTGTTTCTTTCAAACTGAGTATCTTTACATCGTTTGCGTATCTTTACTATTCCAATTGTGTATATTTACATCGTTTGCGTATCTTTACTATTCCAATTGTGTGTCTTTACATCGTTTGCGTATCTTTACTATTCGAATTGTGTATCTTTTCATTTCTCGTTTGAGTATCTTTCTGTAAGGCTTTCTGATGCGAGTTTCTATTGAATTTGAGAGTTTTCCAAGTGTGGGAGTGTGTTTCTTTCAAACTGAGTATCTTTACATCGTTTGCGTATCTTTACTATTCCAATTGTGCATCTTTACATCGTTTGCGTATCTTTACTATTCCAATTGTGTATCTTTTCATTTCTCGTTTGAGTATGTTTCTGTATGGCTTCTGATGCGAGTTTCTATTGTATTTGAGAGTTTTGCAAGTGTGGGAGTGTGTTTCTTTCAAACTGAGTATCTTTACATTGTTTGCGTATCTTTACTATTCCAATTGTGTATCTTTACATCGTTTGCGTATCTTTACTATTCCAATTGTGTATCTTTTCATTTCTCGTTTGAATATCTTTCTGTAAGGCTTCTGAAGCGAGTTTCTATTTTATTTGTGAGTTTTGCAAATGTGGGAGTGTGTTTCTTTCAAACTGAGTATCTTTACATCGTTTGCGTATCTTTACTATTCCAATTGTGTATCTTTACATCGTTTGCGTATCTTTACTATTCCAATTTTGTATCTTTTCATTTCTCGTTTGAGTATCTTTCTCTAAGGCTTTCTGATGCGAGTTTCTATTGTATTTGAGAGTTTTGCAAGTGTGGGAGTGTGTTTCTTTCAAACTGAGTATCTTTACATCGTTTGCCTATCTTTACTATTCCAATTGTGTATCTTTACATCGTTTGCGTATCTTTATTATTCCAATTGTGTATCTTTTCATTTCTCGTTTGAGTATCTTTCTGTAAGGATTCTGATGCGAGTTTCTATTGTATTTGAGAGTTTTGCAAGTGTGGGAGTGTGTTTCTTTCAAACTGAGTATCTTTACATCGTTTGCGTATCTTTACTATTCCAATTGTGTATCTTTACATCGTTTGCGTATCTTTACTATTCCAATTGTGTATCTTGTCATTTCTCGTTTGAGTATCTTTCTGTAAGGCTTTCTGATGCGAGTTTCTATTGAATTTGAGAGTTTTCCAAGTGTGGGAGTGTGTTTCTTTCAAACTGAGTATCTTTACATCGTTTGCGTATCTTTACTATTCCAATTGTGCATCTTTACATCGTTTGCGTATCTTTACTATTCCAATTGTGTATCTTTTCATTTCTCGTTTGAGTATGTTTCTGTATGGCTTCTGATGCGAGCTTCTATTGTATTTGAGAGTTTTGCAAGTGTGGGAGTGTGTTTCTTTCAAACTGAGTATCTTTACATCGTTTGCGTATCTTTACTATTCCAATTGTGTATCTTTACTTCGTTTGCGTATCTTTACTATTCCAATTGTGTATCTTTTCATTTCTCGTTTGAGTATGTTTCTGTAAGGCTTTCTGATGCGAGTTTCTATTGAATTTGAGAGTTTTCCAAGTGTGGGAGTGTGTTTCTTTCAAACTGAGTATCTTTACATCGTTTGCGTATCTTTACTATTCCAATTGTGCATCTTTACATCGTTTGCGTATCTTTACTATTCCAATTGTGTATCTTTTCATTTCTCGTTTGAGTATCTTTCTTTAAGGCTTCGGAAGCGAGTTTCTATTGTATTTGTGAGTTTTGCAAATGTGGGAGTGTGTTTCTTTCAAACTGAGTCTCTTTACATCGTTTGCGTATCTTTACTATTCCAATTGTGTATCTTTACATCGTTTGCGTATCTTTACTATTCCAATTGTGTATCTTTACATCGTTTGCGTATCTTTACTATTCCAATTGTGTATCTTTTCATTTCTCGTTTGAGTATCTTTCTTTAAGGCTTCGGAAGCGAGTTTCTATTGTATTTGTGAGTTTTGCAAGTGTGGGAGTGTGTTTCTTTCAAACTGAGTATCTTTACATCGTTTGCGTATCTTTACTATTCCAATTGTGCATCTTTACATCGTTTGCGTATCTTTACTATTCCAATTGTGTATCTTTTCATTTCTCGTTTGAGTATGTTTCTGTATGGCTTCTGATGCGAGTTTCTATTGTATTTGAGAGTTTTGCAAGTGTGGGAGTGTGTTTCTTTCAAACTGAGTATCTTTACATTGTTTGCGTATCTTTACTATTCCAATTGTGTATCTTTACATCGTTTGCGTATCTTTACTATTCCAATTGTGTATCTTTTTATTTCTCGTTTGAGTATCTTTCTGTAAGGCTTCTGAAGCGAGTTTCTATTTTATTTGTAAGTTTTGCAAATGTGGGAGTGTGTTTCTTTCAAACTGAGTATCTTTACATCGTTTGCGTATCTTTACTATTCCAATTGTGTATCTTTACATCGTTTGCGTATCTTTACTATTCCAATTGTGTATCTTTTCATTTCTCGTTTGAGTATCTTTCTCTAAGGCTTTCTGATGCGAGTTTCTATTGTATTTGAGAGTTTTGCAAGTGTGGGAGTGTGTTTCTTTCAAACTGAGTATCTTTACATCGTTTGCGTATCTTTACTATTCCAATTGTGTATCTTTACATCGTTTGCGTATCTTTACTATTCCAATTGTGTATCTTTACTTCGTTTGCGTATCTTTACTATTCCAATTGTGTATCTTTTCATTTCTCGTTTGAGTATGTTTCTGTAAGGCTTTCTGATGCGAGTTTCTATTGAATTTGAGAGTTTTCCAAGTGTGGGAGTGTGTTTCTTTCAAACTGAGTATCTTTACATCGTTTGCGTATCTTTACTATTCCAATTGTGCATCTTTACATCGTTTGCGTATCTTTACTATTCCAATTGTGTATCTTTTCATTTCTCGTTTGAGTATCTTTCTTTAAGGCTTCGGAAGCGAGTTTCTATTGTATTTGTGAGTTTTGCAAATGTGGGAGTGTGTTTCTTTCAAACTGAGTCTCTTTACATCGTTTGCGTATCTTTACTATTCCAATTGTGTATCTTTACATCGTTTGCGTATCTTTACTATTCCAATTGTGTATCTTTACATCGTTTGCGTATCTTTACTATTCCAATTGTGTATCTTTTCATTTCTCGTTTGAGTATCTTTCTCTAAGGCTTTCTGATGCGAGTTTCTATTGTATTTGAGAGTTTTGCAAGTGTGGGAGTGTGTTTCTTTCAAACTGAGTATCTTTACATCGTTTGCGTATCTTTACTATTCCAATTGTGTATATTTACATCGTTTGCGTATCTTTACTATTCCAATTGTGTGTCTTTACATCGTTTGCGTATCTTTACTATTCAAATTGTGTATCTTTTCATTTCTCGTTTGAGTATGTTTCTGTAAGGCTTTCTGATGCGAGTTTCTATTGAATTTGAGAGTTTTCCAAGTGTGGGAGTGTGTTTCTTTCAAACTGAGTATCTTTACATCGTTTGCGTATCTTTACTATTCCAATTGTGCATCTTTACATCGTTTGCGTATCTTTACTATTCCAATTGTGTATCTTTTCATTTCTCGTTTGAGTATCTTTCTTTAAGGCTTCGGAAGCGAGTTTCTATTGTATTTGTGAGTTTTGCAAATGTGGGAGTGTGTTTCTTTCAAACTGAGTATCTTTACATCGTTTGCGTATCTTTACTATTCCAATTGTGCATCTTTACATCGTTTGCGTATCTTTACTATTCCAATTGTGTATCTTTTCATTTCTCGTTTGAGTATGTTTCTGTATGGCTTCTGATGCGAGTTTCTATTGTATTTGAGAGTTTTGCAAGTGTGGGAGTGTGTTTCTTTCAAACTGAGTATCTTTACATCGTTTGCGTATCTTTACTATTCCAATTGTGTATCTTTACATCGTTTGCGTATCTTTACTATTCCAATTGTGTATCTTTTTATTTCTCGTTTGAGTATCTTTCTGTAAGGCTTCTGAAGCGAGTTTCTATTTTATTTGTAAGTTTTGCAAATGTGGGAGTGTGTTTCTTTCAAACTGAGTATCTTTACATCGTTTGCGTATCTTTACTATTCCAATTGTGTATCTTTACATCGTTTGCGTATCTTTACTATTCCAATTGTGTATCTTTTCATTTCTCGTTTGAGTATCTTTCTCTAAGGCTTTCTGATGCGAGTTTCTATTGTATTTGAGAGTTTTGCAAGTGTGGGAGTGTGTTTCTTTCAAACTGAGTATCTTTACATCGTTTGCGTATCTTTACTATTCCAATTGTGTATATTTACATCGTTTGCGTATCTTTACTATTCCAATTGTGTGTCTTTACATCGTTTGCGTATCTTTACTATTCGAATTGTGTATCTTTTCATTTCTCGTTTGAGTATCTTTCTGTAAGGCTTTCTGATGCGAGTTTCTATTGAATTTGAGAGTTTTCCAAGTGTGGGAGTGTGTTTCTTTCAAACTGAGTATCTTTACATCGTTTGCGTATCTTTACTATTCCAATTGTGCGTCTTTACATCGTTTGCGTATCTTTACTATTCCAATTGTGTATCTTTTCATTTCTCGTTTGAGTATGTTTCTGTATGGCTTCTGATGCGAGTTTCTATTGTATTTGAGAGTTTTGCAAGTGTGGGAGTGTGTTTCTTTCAAACTGAGTATCTTTACATTGTTTGCGTATCTTTACTATTCCAATTGTGTATCTTTACATCGTTTGCGTATCTTTACTATTCCAATTGTGTATCTTTTCATTTCTCGTTTGAATATCTTTCTGTAAGGCTTCTGAAGCGAGTTTCTATTTTATTTGTGAGTTTTGCAAATGTGGGAGTGTGTTTCTTTCAAACTGAGTATCTTTACATCGTTTGCGTATCTTTACTATTCCAATTGTGTATCTTTACATCGTTTGCGTATCTTTACTATTCCAATTTTGTATCTTTTCATTTCTCGTTTGAGTATCTTTCTCTAAGGCTTTCTGATGCGAGTTTCTATTGTATTTGAGAGTTTTGCAAGTGTGGGAGTGTGTTTCTTTCAAACTGAGTATCTTTACATCGTTTGCCTATCTTTACTATTCCAATTGTGTATCTTTACATCGTTTGCGTATCTTTATTATTCCAATTGTGTATCTTTTCATTTCTCGTTTGAGTATCTTTCTGTAAGGATTCTGATGCGAGTTTCTATTGTATTTGAGAGTTTTGCAAGTGTGGGAGTGTGTTTCTTTCAAACTGAGTATCTTTACATCGTTTGCGTATCTTTACTATTCCAATTGTGTATCTTTACATCGTTTGCGTATCTTTACTATTCCAATTGTGTATCTTGTCATTTCTCGTTTGAGTATCTTTCTGTAAGGCTTTCTGATGCGAGTTTCTATTGAATTTGAGAGTTTTCCAAGTGTGGGAGTGTGTTTCTTTCAAACTGAGTATCTTTACATCGTTTGCGTATCTTTACTATTCCAATTGTGCATCTTTACATCGTTTGCGTATCTTTACTATTCCAATTGTGTATCTTTTCATTTCTCGTTTGAGTATGTTTCTGTATGGCTTCTGATGCGAGCTTCTATTGTATTTGAGAGTTTTGCAAGTGTGGGAGTGTGTTTCTTTCAAACTGAGTATCTTTACATCGTTTGCGTATCTTTACTATTCCAATTGTGTATCTTTACTTCGTTTGCGTATCTTTACTATTCCAATTGTGTATCTTTTCATTTCTCGTTTGAGTATGTTTCTGTAAGGCTTTCTGATGCGAGTTTCTATTGAATTTGAGAGTTTTCCAAGTGTGGGAGTGTGTTTCTTTCAAACTGAGTATCTTTACATCGTTTGCGTATCTTTACTATTCCAATTGTGCATCTTTACATCGTTTGCGTATCTTTACTATTCCAATTGTGTATCTTTTCATTTCTCGTTTGAGTATCTTTCTTTAAGGCTTCGGAAGCGAGTTTCTATTGTATTTGTGAGTTTTGCAAATGTGGGAGTGTGTTTCTTTCAAACTGAGTCTCTTTACATCGTTTGCGTATCTTTACTATTCCAATTGTGTATCTTTACATCGTTTGCGTATCTTTACTATTCCAATTGTGTATCTTTACATCGTTTGCGTATCTTTACTATTCCAATTGTGTATCTTTTCATTTCTCGTTTGAGTATCTTTCTCTAAGGCTTTCTGATGCGAGTTTCTATTGTATTTGAGAGTTTTGCAAGTGTGGGAGTGTGTTTCTTTCAAACTGAGTATCTTTACATCGTTTGCGTATCTTTACTATTCCAATTGTGTATATTTACATCGTTTGCGTATCTTTACTATTCCAATTGTGTGTCTTTACATCGTTTGCGTATCTTTACTATTCAAATTGTGTATCTTTTCATTTCTCGTTTGAGTATCTTTCTGTAAGGCTTCTGATGCGAGTTTCTATTGTATTTGAGAGTTTTGCAAGTGTGGGAGTGTGTTTCTTTCAAACTGAGTATCTTTACATCGTTTGCGTATCTTTACTATTCCAATTGTGTATCTTTACTTCGTTTGCGTATCTTTACTATTCCAATTGTGTATCTTTTCATTTCTCGTTTGAGTATCTTTCTGTAAGGCTTTCTGATGCGAGTTTCTATTGAATTTGAGAGTTTTGCAAGTGTGGGAGTGTGTTTCTTTCAAACTGAGTATCTTTACATCGTTTGCGTATCTTTACTATTCCAATTGTGCATCTTTACATCGTTTGCGTATCTTTACTATTCCAATTGTGTATCTTTTCATTTCTCGTTTGAGTATGTTTCTGTATGGCTTCTGATGCGAGTTTCTATTGTATTTGAGAGTTTTGCAAGTGTGGGAGTGTGTTTCTTTCAAACTGAGTATCTTTACATCGTTTGCGTATCTTTACTATTCCAATTTTGTATCCTTACATCGTTTGCGTATCTTTACTATTCCAATTGTGTATCTTTTCATTTCTCGTTTGAGTATCTTTCTTTAAGGCTTCGGAAGCGAGTTTCTATTGTATTTGTGAGTTTTGCAAATGTGGGAGTGTGTTTCTTTCAAACTGAGTATCTTTACATCGTTTGCGTATCTTTACTATTCCAATTGTGTATCTTTACATCGTTTGCGTATCTTTACTATTCCAATTGTGTATCTTTTCATTTCTCGTTTGAGTATCTTTCTCTAAGGCTTTCTGATGCGAGTTTCTATTGTATTTGAGAGTTTTGCAAGTGTGGGGGTGTGTTTCTTTCAAACTGAGTATCTTTACATCGTTTGCGTATCTTTACTATTCCAATTGTGTATCTTTACATCGTTTGCGTATCTTTACTATTCCAATTGTGTATCTTTACATCGTTTGCGTATCTTTACTATTCGAATTGTGTATCTTTTCATTTCTCGTTTGAGTATCTTTCTGTAAGGCTTCTGATGCGAGTTTCTATTGTATTTGAGAGTTTTGCAAGTGTGGGAGTGTGTTTCTTTCAAACTGAGTATCTTTACATCGTTTGCGTATCTTTACTATTCCAATTGTGTATCTTTACTTCGTTTGCGTATCTTTACTATTCCAATTGTGTATCTTTTCATTTCTCGTTTGAGTATGTTTCTCTAAGGCTTTCTGATGCGAGTTTCTATTGAATTTGAGAGTTTTCCAAGTGTGGGAGTGTGTTTCTTTCAAACTGAGTATCTTTACATCGTTTGCGTATCTTTACTATTCCAATTGTGCATCTTTACATCGTTTGCGTATCTTTACTATTCCAATTGTGTATCTTTTCATTTCTCGTTTGAGTATGTTTCTGTATGGCTTCTGATGCGAGTTTCTATTGTATTTGAGAGTTTTGCAAGTGTGGGAGTGTGTTTCTTTCAAACTGAGTATCTTTACATCGTTTGCGTATCTTTACTATTCCAATTTTGTATCCTTACATCGTTTGCGTATCTTTACTATTCCAATTGTGTATCTTTTCATTTCTCGTTTGAGTATCTTTCTTTAAGGCTTCGGAAGCGAGTTTCTATTGTATTTGTGAGTTTTGCAAATGTGGGAGTGTGTTTCTTTCAAACTGAGTATCTTTACATCGTTTGCGTATCTTTACTATTCCAATTGTGTATCTTTACATCGTTTGCGTATCTTTACTATTCCAATTGTGTATCTTTTCATTTCTCGTTTGAGTATCTTTCTCTAAGGCTTTCTGATGCGAGTTTCTATTGTATTTGAGAGTTTTGCAAGTGTGGGGGTGTGTTTCTTTCAAACTGAGTATCTTTACATCGTTTGCGTATCTTTACTATTCCAATTGTGTATCTTTACATCGTTTGCGTATCTTTACTATTCCAATTGTGTGTCTTTACATCGTTTGCGTATCTTTACTATTCGAATTGTGTATCTTTTCATTTCTCGTTTGAGTATCTTTCTGTAAGGCTTCTGATGCGAGTTTCTATTGTATTTGAGAGTTTTGCAAGTGTGGGAGTGTGTTTCTTTCAAACTGAGTATCTTTACATCGTTTGCGTATCTTTACTATTCCAATTGTGTATCTTTACTTCGTTTGCGTATCTTTACTATTCCAATTGTGTATCTTTTCATTTCTCGTTTGAGTATGTTTCTCTAAGGCTTTCTGATGCGAGTTTCTATTGAATTTGAGAGTTTTCCAAGTGTGGGAGTGTGTTTCTTTCAAACTGAGTATCTTTACATCGTTTGCGTATCTTTACTATTCCAATTGTGCATCTTTACATCGTTTGCGTATCATTACTATTCCAATTGTGTATCTTTTCATTTCTCGTTTGAGTATCTTTCTGTAAGGATTCTGATGCGAGTTTCTATTGTATTTGAGAGTTTTGCAAGTGTGGGAGTGTGTTTCTTTCAAACTGAGTATCTTTACATCGTTTGCGTATCTTTACTATTCCAATTGTGTATCTTTACATCGTTTGCGTATCTTTATTATTCCAATTGTGTATCTTTTCATTTCTCGTTTGAGTATCTTTCTGTAAGGATTCTGATGCGAGTTTCTATTGTATTTGAGAGTTTTGCAAGTGTGGGAGTGTGTTTCTTTCAAACTGAGTATCTTTACATCGTTTGCGTATCTTTACTATTCCAATTGTGTATCTTTACATCGTTTGCGTATCTTTACTATTCCAATTGTGTATCTTTTCATTTCTCGTTTGAGTATCTTTCTGTAAGGCTTTCTGATGCGAGTTTCTATTGAATTTGAGAGTTTTCCAAGTGTGGGAGTGTGTTTCTTTCAAACTGAGTATCTTTACATCGTTTGCGTATCTTTACTATTCCAATTGTGCATCTTTACATCGTTTGCGTATCTTTACTATTCCAATTGTGTATCTTTTCATTTCTCGTTTGAGTATGTTTCTGTATGGCTTCTGATGCGAGCTTCTATTGTATTTGAGAGTTTTGCAAGTGTGGGAGTGTGTTTCTTTCAAACTGAGTATCTTTACATCGTTTGCGTATCTTTACTATTCCAATTGTGTATCTTTACTTCGTTTGCGTATCTTTACTATTCCAATTGTGTATCTTTTCATTTCTCGTTTGAGTATGTTTCTGTAAGGCTTTCTGATGCGAGTTTCTATTGAATTTGAGAGTTTTCCAAGTGTGGGAGTGTGTTTCTTTCAAACTGAGTATCTTTACATCGTTTAAGTATCTTTACTATTCCAATTGTGCATCTTTACATCGTTTGCGTATCTTTACTATTCCAATTGTGTATCTTTTCATTTCTCGTTTGAGTATCTTTCTTTAAGGCTTCGGAAGCGAGTTTCTATTGTATTTGTGAGTTTTGCAAATGTGGGAGTGTGTTTCTTTCAAACTGAGTCTCTTTACATCGTTTGCGTATCTTTACTATTCCAATTGTGTATCTTTACATCGTTTGCGTATCTTTACTATTCCAATTGTGTATCTTTACATCGTTTGCGTATCTTTACTATTCCAATTGTGTGTCTTTACATCGTTTGCGTATCTTTACTATTCGAATTGTGTATCTTTTCATTTCTCGTTTGAGTATCTTTCTGTAAGGCTTCTGATGCGAGTTTCTATTGTATTTGAGAGTTTTGCAAGTGTGGGAGTGTGTTTCTTTCAAACTGAGTATCTTTACATCGTTTGCGTATCTTTACTATTCCAATTGTGTATCTTTACTTCGTTTGCGTATCTTTACTATTCCAATTGTGTATCTTTTCATTTCTCGTTTGAGTATGTTTCTGTAAGGCTTTCTGATGCGAGTTTCTATTGAATTTGAGAGTTTTCCAAGTGTGGGAGTGTGTTTCTTTCAAACTGAGTATCTTTACATCGTTTGCGTATCTTTACTATTCCAATTGTGCATCTTTACATCGTTTGCGTATCTTTACTATTCCAATTGTGTATCTTTTCATTTCTCGTTTGAGTATGTTTCTGTATGGCTTCTGATGTGAGTTTCTATTGTATTTGAGAGTTTTGCAAGTGTGGGAGTGTGTTTCTTTCAAACTGAGTATCTTTACATCGTTTGCGTATCTTTACTATTCCAATTGTGTATCTTTACATCGTTTGCGTATCTTTACTATTCCAATTGTGTATCTTTTCATTTCTCGTTTGAGTATCTTTCTGTAAGGCTTTCTGATGCGAGTTTCTATTGAATTTGAGAGTTTTCCAAGTGTGGGAGTGTGTTTCTTTCAAACTGAGTATCTTTACATCGTTTGCGTATCTTTACTATTCCAATTGTGCATCTTTACATCGTTTGCGTATCTTTACTATTCCAATTGTGTATCTTTTCATTTCTCGTTTGAGTATGTTTCTGTATGGCTTCTGATGCGAGCTTCTATTGTATTTGAGAGTTTTGCAAGTGTGGGAGTGTGTTTCTTTCAAACTGAGTATCTTTACATCGTTTGCGTATCTTTACTATTCCAATTGTGTATCTTTACATCGTTTGCGTATCTTTACTATTCCAATTGTGTGTCTTTACATCGTTTGCGTATCTTTACTATTCCAATTGTGTATCTTTTCATTTCTCGTTTGAGTATCTTTCTGTAAGGCTTCTGATGCGAGTTTCTATTGTATTTGAGAGTTTTGCAAGTGTGGGAGTGTATTTCTTTCAAACTGAGTATCTTTACATCGTTTGCGTATCTTTACTATTCCAATTGTGTATCTTTACTTCGTTTGCGTATCTTTACTATTCCAATTGTGTATCTTTTCATTTCTCGTTTGAGTATCTTTCTGTAAGCCTTTCTGATGCGAGTTTCTATTGAATTTGAGAGTTTTCCAAGTGTGGGAGTGTGTTTCTTTCAAACTAAGTATCTTTACATCGTTTGCGTATCTTTACTATTCCAATTGTGCATCTTTACATCGTTTGCGTATCTTTACTATTCCAATTGTGTATCTTTTCATTTCTCGTTTGAGTATGTTTCTGTATGGCTTCTGATGCGAGTTTCTATTGTATTTGAGAGTTTTGCAAGTGTGGGAGTGTGTTTCTTTCAAACTGAGTATCTTTACATCGTTTGCGTATCTTTACTATTCCAATATTGTATCCTTACATCGTTTGCGTATCTTTACTATTCCAATTGTGTATCTTTTCATTTCTCGTTTGAGTATCTTTCTTTAAGGCTTCGGAAGCGAGTTTCTATTGTATTTGTGAGTTTTGCAAATGTGGGAGTGTGTTTCTTTCAAACTGAGTATCTTTACATCGTTTGCGTATCTTTACTATTCCAATTGTGTATCTTTACATCGTTTGCGTATCTTTACTATTCCAATTGTGTATCTTTTCATTTCTCGTTTGAGTATCTTTCTCTAAGGCTTTCTGATGCGAGTTTCTATTGTATTTGAGAGTTTTGCAAGTGTGGGAGTGTGTTTCTTTCAAACTGAGTATCTTTACATCGTTTGCGTATCTTTACTATTCCAATTGTGTATCTTTACATCGTTTGCGTATCTTTACTATTCCAATTGTGTGTCTTTACATCGTTTGCGTATCTTTACTATTCTAATTGTGTATCTTTTCATTTCTCGTTTGAGTATCTTTCTGTAAGGCTTCTGATGCGAGTTTCTATTGTATTTGAGAGTTTTGCAAGTGTGGGAGTGTGTTTCTTTCAAACTGAGTATCTTTACATCGTTTGCGTATCTTTACTATTCCAATTGTGTATCTTTACATCGTTTGCGTATCTTTACTATTCCAATTGTGTATCTTTACATCGTTTGCGTATCTTTACTATTCCAATTGTGTATCTTTTCATTTCTCGTTTGAGTATCTTTCTGTAAGGCTTTCTGATACGAGTTTCTATTGTATTTGAGAGTTTTTCAAGTGTGGGAGTGTGTTTCTTTCAAACTGAGTATATTTACATCGTTTGCGTATCTTTACTATTCCAATTGTGTTTCTGTTCATTTCTCGTTTGAGTATCTTTTTGTAAGGCTTCTGATGCGAGTTTCTATTGTATTTGAGAGTTTTGCAAGTGTGGGAGTGTGTTTCTTTCAAACTGAGTATCTTTACATCGTTTGCGTATCTTTACTATTCCAATTGTGTATATTTACATCGTTTGCGTATCTTTACTATTCCAATTTTGTATCTTTTCATTTCTCGTTTGAGTATCTTTCTCTAAGGCTTTCTGATGCGAGTTTCTATTGTATTTGAGAGTTTTGCAAGTGTGGGAGTGTGTTTCTTTCAAACTGAGTATCTTTACATCGTTTGCGTATCTTTACTATTCCAATTGTGTATCTTTACATCGTTTGCGTATCTTTATTATTCCAATTGTGTATCTTTTCATTTCTCGTTTGAGTATCTTTCTGTAAGGATTCTGATGCGAGTTTCTATTGAATTTGAGAGTTTTGCAAGTGTGGGAGTGTGTTTCTTTCAAACTGAGTATCTTTACATCGTTTGCGTATCTTTATTATTCCAATTGTGTATCTTTACATCGTTTGCGTATCTTTACTATTCCAATTGTGTATCTTTTCATTTCTCGTTCGAGTATCTCTCTGTAAGGCTTTCTGATGCGAGTTTCTATTGAATTTGAGAGTTTTCCAAGTGTGGGAGTGTGTTTCTTTCAAACTGAGTATCTTTACATCGTTTGCGTATCTTTACTATTCCAATTGTGCATCTTTACATCGTTTGCGTATCTTTACTATTCCAATTGTGTATCTTTTCATTTCTCGTTTGAGTATCTTTCTGTAAGGCTTTCTGATGCGAGTTTCTATTGAATTTGAGAGTTTTGCAAGTGTGGGAGTGTGTTTCTTTCAAACTGAGTATCTTTACATCGTTTGCGTATCTTTACTATTCCAATTGTGCATCTTTACATCGTTTGCGTATCTTTACTATTCCAATTGTGTATCTTTTCATTTCTCGTTTGAGTATGTTTCTGTATGGCTTCTGATGCGAGTTTCTATTGTATTTGAGAGTTTTGCAAGTGTGGGAGTGTGTTTCTTTCAAACTGAGTATCTTTACATTGTTTGCGTATCTTTACTATTCCAATTGTGTATCTTTACATCGTTTGCGTATCTTTACTATTCCAATTGTGTATCTTTTCATTTCTCGTTTGAGTATCTTTCTGTAAGGCTTCTGAAGCGAGTTTCTATTTTATTTGTGAGTTTTGCAAATGTGGGAGTGTGTTTCTTTCAAACTGAGTATCTTTACATCGTTTGCGTATCTTTACTATTCCAATTGTGTATCTTTACATCGTTTGCGTATCTTTACTATTCCAATTTTGTATCTTTTCATTTCTCGTTTGAGTATCTTTCTCTAAGGCTTTCTGATGCGAATTTCTATTGTATTTGAGAGTTTTGCAAGTGTGGGAGTGTGTTTCTTTCAAACTGAGTATCTTTACATCGTTTGCGTATCTTTACTATTCCAATTGTGTATCTTTACATCGTTTGCGTATCTTTATTATTCCAATTGTGTATCTTTTCATTTCTCGTTTGAGTATCTTTCTGTAAGGATTCTGATGCGAGTTTCTATTGAATTTGAGAGTTTTGCAAGTGTGGGAGTGTGTTTCTTTCAAACTGAGTATCTTTACATCGTTTGCGTATCTTTACTATTCCAATTGTGTATCTTTACATCGTTTGCGTATCTTTACTATTCCAATTGTGTATCTTTTCATTTCTCGTTCGAGTATCTCTCTGTAAGGCTTTCTGATGCGAGTTTCTATTGAATTTGAGAGTTTTCCAAGTGTGGGAGTGTGTTTCTTTCAAACTGAGTATCTTTACATCGTTTGCGTATCTTTACTATTCCAATTGTGCATCTTTACATCGTTTGCGTATCTTTACTATTCCAATTGTGTATCTTTTCATTTCTCGTTTGAGTATGTTTCTGTATGGCTTCTGATGCGAGTTTCTATTGTATTTGAGAGTTTTGCAAGTGTGGGAGTGTGTTTCTTTCAAACTGAGTATCTTTACATCGTTTGCGTATCTTTACTATTCCAATTGTGTATCTTTACATCGTTTGCGTATCTTTACTATTCCAATTGTGTATCTTTTCATTTCTCGTTTGAGTATCTTTCTGTAAGGCTTTCTGATGCGAGTTTCTATTGAATTTGAGAGTTTTCCAAGTGTGGGAGTGTGTTTCTTTCAAACTGAGTATCTTCACATCGTTTGCGTATCTTTACTATTCCAATTGTGCATCTTTACATCGTTTGCGTATCTTTACTATTCCAATTGTGTATCTTTTCATTTCTCGTTTGAGTATGTTTCTGTATGGCTTCTGATGCGAGCTTCTATTGTATTTGAGAGTTTTGCAAGTGTGGGAGTGTGTTTCTTTCAAACTGAGTATCTTTACATCGTTTGCGTATCTTTACTATTCCAATTGTGTATCTTTACTTCGTTTGCGTATCTTTACTATTCCAATTGTGTATCTTTTCATTTCTCGTTTGAGTATGTTTCTGTAAGGCTTTCTGATGCGAGTTTCTATTGAATTTGAGAGTTTTCCAAGTGTGGGAGTGTGTTTCTTTCAAACTGAGTATCTTTACATCGTTTGCGTATCTTTACTATTCCAATTGTGCATCTTTACATCGTTTGCATATCTTTACTATTCCAATTGTGTATCTTTTCATTTCTCGTTTGAGTATCTTTCTTTAAGGCTTCGGAAGCGAGTTTCTATTGTATTTGTGAGTTTTGCAAATGTGGGAGTGTGTTTCTTTCAAACTGAGTCTCTTTACATCGTTTGCGTATCTTTACTATTCCAATTGTGTATCTTTACATCGTTTGCGTATCTTTACTATTCCAATTGTGTATCTTTACATCGTTTGCGTATCTTTACTATTCCAATTGTGTATCTTTACATCGTTTGCGTATCTTTACTATTCCAATTGTGTATCTTTTCATTTCTCGTTTGCGTATCTTTACTATTCCAATTGTGTATCTTTTCATTTCTCGTTTGAGTATCTTTCTCTAAGGCTTTCTGATGCGAGTTTCTATTGTATTTGAGAGTTTTGCAAGTGTGGGAGTGTGTTTCTTTCAAACTGAGTATCTTTACATCGTTTGCGTATCTTTACTATTCCAATTGTGTATATTTACATCGTTTGCGTATCTTTACTATTCCAATTGTGTGTCTTTACATCGTTTGCGTATCTTTACTATTCAAATTGTGTATCTTTTCATTTCTCGTTTGAGTATCTTTCTGTAAGGCTTCTGATGCGAGTTTCTATTGTATTTGAGAGTTTTGCAAGTGTGGGAGTGTGTTTCTTTCAAACTGAGTATCTTTACATCGTTTGCGTATCTTTACTATTCCAATTGTGTATCTTTACTTCGTTTGCGTATCTTTACTATTCCAATTGTGTATCTTTTCATTTCTCGTTTGAGTATCTTTCTGTAAGGCTTTCTGATGCGAGTTTCTATTGAATTTGAGAGTTTTGCAAGTGTGGGAGTGTGTTTCTTTCAAACTGAGTATCTTTACATCGTTTGCGTATCTTTACTATTCCAATTGTGCATCTTTACATCGTTTGCGTATCTTTACTATTCCAATTGTGTATCTTTTCATTTCTCGTTTGAGTATGTTTCTGTATGGCTTCTGATGCGAGTTTCTATTGTATTTGAGAGTTTTGCAAGTGTGGGAGTGTGTTTCTTTCAAACTGAGTATCTTTACATCGTTTGCGTATCTTTACTATTCCAATTGTGTATCTTTACATCGTTTGCGTATCTTTACTATTCCAATTGTGTATCTTTTCATTTCTCGTTTGAGTATCTTTCTGTAAGGCTTTCTGATGCGAGTTTCTATTGAATTTGAGAGTTTTCCAAGTGTGGGAGTGTGTTTCTTTCAAACTGAGTATCTTCACATCGTTTGCGTATCTTTACTATTCCAATTGTGCATCTTTACATCGTTTGCGTATCTTTACTATTCCAATTGTGTATCTTTTCATTTCTCGTTTGAGTATGTTTCTGTATGGCTTCTGATGCGAGCTTCTATTGTATTTGAGAGTTTTGCAAGTGTGGGAGTGTGTTTCTTTCAAACTGAGTATCTTTACATCGTTTGCGTATCTTTACTATTCCAATTGTGTATCTTTACTTCGTTTGCGTATCTTTACTATTCCAATTGTGTATCTTTTCATTTCTCGTTTGAGTATGTTTCTGTAAGGCTTTCTGATGCGAGTTTCTATTGAATTTGAGAGTTTTCCAAGTGTGGGAGTGTGTTTCTTTCAAACTGAGTATCTTTACATCGTTTGCGTATCTTTACTATTCCAATTGTGCATCTTTACATCGTTTGCGTATCTTTACTATTCCAATTGTGTATCTTTTCATTTCTCGTTTGAGTATCTTTCTTTAAGGCTTCGGAAGCGAGTTTCTATTGTATTTGTGAGTTTTGCAAATGTGGGAGTGTGTTTCTTTCAAACTGAGTCTCTTTACATCGTTTGCGTATCTTTACTATTCCAATTGTGTATCTTTACATCGTTTGCGTATCTTTACTATTCCAATTGTGTATCTTTACATCGTTTGCGTATCTTTACTATTCCAATTGTGTATCTTTTCATTTCTCGTTTGAGTATCTTTCTCTAAGGCTTTCTGATGCGAGTTTCTATTGTATTTGAGAGTTTTGCAAGTGTGGGAGTGTGTTTCTTTCAAACTGAGTATCTTTACATCGTTTGCGTATCTTTACTATTCCAATTGTGTATATTTACATCGTTTGCGTATCTTTACTATTCCAATTGTGTGTCTTTACATCGTTTGCGTATCTTTACTATTCAAATTGTGTATCTTTTCATTTCTCGTTTGAGTATCTTTCTGTAAGGCTTCTGATGCGAGTTTCTATTGTATTTGAGAGTTTTGCAAGTGTGGGAGTGTGTTTCTTTAAAACTGAGTATCTTTACATCGTTTGCGTATCTTTACTATTCCAATTGTGTATCTTTACTTCGTTTGCGTATCTTTACTATTCCAATTGTGTATCTTTTCATTTCTCGTTTGAGTATCTTTCTGTAAGGCTTTCTGATGCGAGTTTCTATTGAATTTGAGAGTTTTGCAAGTGTGGGAGTGTGTTTCTTTCAAACTGAGTATCTTTACATCGTTTGCGTATCTTTACTATTCCAATTGTGCATCTTTACATCGTTTGCGTATCTTTACTATTCCAATTGTGTATCTTTTCATTTCTCGTTTGAGTATGTTTCTGTATGGCTTCTGATGCGAGTTTCTATTGTATTTGAGAGTTTTGCAAGTGTGGGAGTGTGTTTCTTTCAAACTGAGTATCTTTACATTGTTTGCGTATCTTTACTATTCCAATTGTGTATCTTTACATCGTTTGCGTATCTTTACTATTCCAATTGTGTATCTTTTCATTTCTCGTTTGAGTATCTTTCTGTAAGGCTTCTGAAGCGAGTTTCTATTTTATTTGTGAGTTTTGCAAATGTGGGAGTGTGTTTCTTTCAAACTGAGTATCTTTACATCGTTTGCGTATCTTTACTATTCCAATTGTGTATCTTTACATCGTTTGCGTATCTTTACTATTCCAATTTTGTATCTTTTCATTTCTCGTTTGAGTATCTTTCTCTAAGGCTTTCTGATGCGAATTTCTATTGTATTTGAGAGTTTTGCAAGTGTGGGAGTGTGTTTCTTTCAAACTGAGTATCTTTACATCGTTTGCGTATCTTTACTATTCCAATTGTGTATCTTTACATCGTTTGCGTATCTTTATTATTCCAATTGTGTATCTTTTCATTTCTCGTTTGAGTATCTTTCTGTAAGGATTCTGATGCGAGTTTCTATTGAATTTGAGAGTTTTGCAAGTGTGGGAGTGTGTTTCTTTCAAACTGAGTATCTTTACATCGTTTGCGTATCTTTATTATTCCAATTGTGTATCTTTACATCGTTTGCGTATCTTTACTATTCCAATTGTGTATCTTTTCATTTCTCGTTCGAGTATCTCTCTGTAAGGCTTTCTGATGCGAGTTTCTATTGAATTTGAGAGTTTTCCAAGTGTGGGAGTGTGTTTCTTTCAAACTGAGTATCTTTACATCGTTTGCGTATCTTTACTATTCCAATTGTGCATTTTTACATCGTTTGCGTATCTTTACTATTCCAATTGTGTGTCTTTACATCGTTTGCGTATCTTTACTATTCAAATTGTGTATCTTTTCATTTCTCGTTTGAGTATCTTTCTGTAAGGCTTCTGATGCGAGTTTCTATTGTATTTGAGAGTTTTGCAAGTGTGGGAGTGTGTTTCTTTCAAACTGAGTATCTTTACATCGTTTGCGTATCTTTACTATTCCAATTGTGTATCTTTACTTCGTTTGCGTATCTTTACTATTCCAATTGTGTATCTTTTCATTTCTCGTTTGAGTATCTTTCTGTAAGGCTTTCTGATGCGAGTTTCTATTGAATTTGAGAGTTTTGCAAGTGTGGGAGTGTGTTTCTTTCAAACTGAGTATCTTTACATCGTTTGCGTATCTTTACTATTCCAATTGTGCATCTTTACATCGTTTGCGTATCTTTACTATTCCAATTGTGTATCTTTTCATTTCTCGTTTGAGTATGTTTCTGTATGGCTTCTGATGCGAGTTTCTATTGTATTTGAGAGTTTTGCAAGTGTGGGAGTGTGTTTCTTTCAAACTGAGTATCTTTACATTGTTTGCGTATCTTTACTATTCCAATTGTGTATCTTTACATCGTTTGCGTATCTTTACTATTCCAATTGTGTATCTTTTCATTTCTCGTTTGAGTATCTTTCTGTAAGGCTTCTGAAGCGAGTTTCTATTTTATTTGTGAGTTTTGCAAATGTGGGAGTGTGTTTCTTTCAAACTGAGTATCTTTACATCGTTTGCGTATCTTTACTATTCCAATTGTGTATCTTTACATCGTTTGCGTATCTTTACTATTCCAATTTTGTATCTTTTCATTTCTCGTTTGAGTATCTTTCTGTAAGGATTCTGATGCGAGTTTCTATTGAATTTGAGAGTTTTGCAAGTGTGGGAGTGTGTTTCTTTCAAACTGAGTATCTTTACATCGTTTGCGTATCTTTATTATTCCAATTGTGTATCTTTACATCGTTTGCGTATCTTTACTATTCCAATTGTGTATCTTTTCATTTCTCGTTCGAGTATCTCTCTGTAAGGCTTTCTGATGCGAGTTTCTATTGAATTTGAGAGATTTCCAAGTGTGGGAGTGTGTTTCTTTCAAACTGAGTATCTTTACATCGTTTGCGTATCTTTACTATTCCAATTGTGCATCTTTACATCGTTTGCGTATCTTTACTATTCCAATTGTGTATCTTTTCATTTCTCGTTTGAATATGTTTCTGTATGGCTTCTGATGCGAGTTTCTATTGTATTTGAGAGTTTTGCAAGTGTGGGAGTGTGTTTCTTTCAAACTGAGTATCTTTACATCGTTTGCGTATCTTTACTATTCCAATTGTGTATCTTTACATCGTTTGCGTATCTTTACTATTCCAATTGTGTATCTTTTCATTTCTCGTTTGAGTATCTTTCTGTAAGGCTTTCTGATGCGAGTTTCTATTGAATTTGAGAGTTTTCCAAGTGTGGGAGTGTGTTTCTTTCAAACTGAGTATCTTCACATCGTTTGCGTATCTTTACTATTCCAATTGTGTATCTTTTCATTTCTCGTTTGAGTATGTTTCTGTATGGCTTCTGATGCGAGCTTCTATTGTATTTGAGAGTTTTGCAAGTGTGGGAGTGTGTTTCTTTCAAACTGAGTATCTTTACATCGTTTGCGTATCTTTACTATTCCAATTGTGTATCTTTTCATTTCTCGTTTGAGTATGTTTCTGTAAGGCTTTCTGATGCGAGTTTCTATTGAATTTGAGAGTTTTCCAAGTGTGGGAGTGTGTTTCTTTCAAACTGAGTATCTTTACATCGTTTGCGTATCTTTACTATTCCAATTGTGCATCTTTACATCGTTTGCGTATCTTTACTATTCCAATTGTGTATCTTTTCATTTCTCGTTTGAGTATCTTTCTTTAAGGCTTCGGAAGCGAGTTTCTATTGTATTTGTGAGTTTTGCAAATGTGGGAGTGTGTTTCTTTCAAACTGAGTCTCTTTACATCGTTTGCGTATCTTTACTATTCCAATTGTGTATCTTTTCATTTCTCGTTTGAGTATCTTTCTCTAAGGCTTTCTGATGCGAGTTTCTATTGTATTTGAGAGTTTTGCAAGTGTGGGAGTGTGTTTCTTTCAAACTGAGTATCTTTACATCGTTTGCGTATCTTTACTATTCCAATTGTGTATATTTACATCGTTTGCGTATCTTTACTATTCCAATTGTGTGTCTTTACATCGTTTGCGTATCTTTACTATTCAAATTGTGTATCTTTTCATTTCTCGTTTGAGTATCTTTCTGTAAGGCTTCTGATGCGAGTTTCTATTGTATTTGAGAGTTTTGCAAGTGTGGGAGTGTGTTTCTTTCAAACTGAGTATCTTTACATCGTTTGCGTATCTTTACTATTCCAATTGTGTATCTTTACTTCGTTTGCGTATCTTTACTATTCCAATTCTGTATCTTTTCATTTCTCGTTTGAGTATCTTTCTGTAAGGCTTTCTGATGCGAGTTTCTATTGAATTTGAGAGTTTTGCAAGTGTGGGAGTGTGTTTCTTTCAAACTGAGTATCTTTACATCGTTTGCGTATCTTTACTATTCCAATTGTGCATCTTTACATCGTTTGCGTATCTTTACTATTCCAATTGTGTATCTTTTCATTTCTCGTTTGAGTATGTTTCTGTATGGCTTCTGATGCGAGTTTCTATTGTATTTGAGAGTTTTGCAAGTGTGGGAGTGTGTTTCTTTCAAACTGAGTATCTTCACATCGTTTGCGTATCTTTACTATTCCAATTGTGCATCTTTACATCGTTTGCGTATCTTTACTATTCCAATTGTGTATCTTTTCATTTCTCGTTTGAGTATGTTTCTGTATGGCTTCTGATGCGAGCTTCTATTGTATTTGAGAGTTTTGCAAGTGTGGGAGTGTGTTTCTTTCAAACTGAGTATCTTTACATTGTTTGCGTATCTTTACTATTCCAATTGTGTATCTTTACATCGTTTGCGTATCTTTACTATTCCAATTGTGTATCTTTTCATTTCTCGTTTGAGTATCTTTCTGTAAGGCTTCTGAAGCGAGTTTCTATTTTATTTGTGAGTTTTGCAAATGTGGGAGTGTGTTTCTTTCAAACTGAGTATCTTTACATCGTTTGCGTATCTTTACTATTCCAATTGTGTATCTTTACATCGTTTGCGTATCTTTACTATTCCAATTTTGTATCTTTTCATTTCTCGTTTGAGTATCTTTCTCTAAGGCTTTCTGATGCGAATTTCTATTGTATTTGAGAGTTTTGCAAGTGTGGGAGTGTGTTTCTTTCAAACTGAGTATCTTTACATCGTTTGCGTATCTTTACTATTCCAATTGTGTATCTTTACATCGTTTGCGTATCTTTATTATTCCAATTGTGTATCTTTTCATTTCTCGTTTGAGTATCTTTCTGTAAGGATTCTGATGCGAGTTTCTATTGAATTTGAGAGTTTTGCAAGTGTGGGAGTGTGTTTCTTTCAAACTGAGTATCTTTACATCGTTTGCGTATCTTTATTATTCCAATTGTGTATCTTTACATCGTTTGCGTATCTTTACTATTCCAATTGTGTATCTTTTCATTTCTCGTTCGAGTATCTCTCTGTAAGGCTTTCTGATGCGAGTTTCTATTGAATTTGAGAGTTTTCCAAGTGTGGGAGTGTGTTTCTTTCAAACTGAGTATCTTTACATCGTTTGCGTATCTTTACTATTCCAATTGTGCATTTTTACATCGTTTGCGTATCTTTACTATTCCAATTGTGTGTCTTTACATCGTTTGCGTATCTTTACTATTCAAATTGTGTATCTTTTCATTTCTCGTTTGAGTATCTTTCTGTAAGGCTTCTGATGCGAGTTTCTATTGTATTTGAGAGTTTTGCAAGTGTGGGAGTGTGTTTCTTTCAAACTGAGTATCTTTACATCGTTTGCGTATCTTTACTATTCCAATTGTGTATCTTTACTTCGTTTGCGTATCTTTACTATTCCAATTGTGTATCTTTTCATTTCTCGTTTGAGTATCTTTCTGTAAGGCTTTCTGATGCGAGTTTCTATTGAATTTGAGAGTTTTGCAAGTGTGGGAGTGTGTTTCTTTCAAACTGAGTATCTTTACATCGTTTGCGTATCTTTACTATTCCAATTGTGCATCTTTACATCGTTTGCGTATCTTTACTATTCCAATTGTGTATCTTTTCATTTCTCGTTTGAGTATGTTTCTGTATGGCTTCTGATGCGAGTTTCTATTGTATTTGAGAGTTTTGCAAGTGTGGGAGTGTGTTTCTTTCAAACTGAGTATCTTTACATCGTTTGCGTATCTTTACTATTCCAATTTTGTATCCTTACATCGTTTGCGTATCTTTACTATTCCAATTGTGTATCTTTTCATTTCTCGTTTGAGTATCTTTCTGTAAGGCTTTCTGATGCGAGTTTCTATTGAATTTGAGAGTTTTGCAAGTGTGGGAGTGTGTTTCTTTCAAACTGAGTATCTTTACATCGTTTGCGTATCTTTACTATTCCAATTGTGCATCTTTACATCGTTTGCGTATCTTTACTATTCCAATTGTGTATCTTTTCATTTCTCGTTTGAGTATGTTTCTGTATGGCTTCTGATGCGAGTTTCTATTGTATTTGAGAGTTTTGCAAGTGTGGGAGTGTGTTTCTTTCAAACTGAGTATCTTTACATCGTTTGCGTATCTTTACTATTCCAATTTTGTATCCTTACATCGTTTGCGTATCTTTACTATTCCAATTGTGTATCTTTTCATTTCTCGTTTGAGTATCTTTCTTTAAGGCTTCGGAAGCGAGTTTCTATTGTATTTGTGAGTTTTGCAAATGTGGGAGTGTGTTTCTTTCAAACTGAGTATCTTTACATCGTTTGCGTATCTTTACTATTCCAATTGTGTATCTTTACATCGTTTGCGTATCTTTACTATTCCAATTGTGTATCTTTTCATTTCTCGTTTGAGTATCTTTCTCTAAGGCTTTCTGATGCGAGTTTCTATTGTATTTGAGAGTTTTGCAAGTGTGGGAGTGTGTTTCTTTCAAACTGAGTATCTTTACATCGTTTGCGTATCTTTACTATTCCAATTGTGTATCTTTACATCGTTTGCGTATCTTTACTATTCCAATTGTGTGTCTTTACATCGTTTGCGTATCTTTACTATTCGAATTATGTATCTTTTCATTTCTCGTTTGAGTATCTTTCTGTAAGGCTTCTGATGCGAGTTTCTATTGTATTTGAGAGTTTTGCAAGTGTGGGAGTGTGTTTCTTTCAAACTGAGTATCTTTACATCGTTTGCGTATCTTTACTATTCCAATTGTGTATCTTTACTTCGTTTGCGTATCTTTACTATTCCAATTGTGTATCTTTTCATTTCTCGTTTGAGTATGTTTCTGTAAGGCTTTCTGATGCGAGTTTCTATTGAATTTGAGAGTTTTCCAAGTGTGGGAGTGTGTTTCTTTCAAACTGAGTATCTTTACATCGTTTGCGTATCTTTACTATTCCAATTGTGCATCTTTACATCGTTTGCGTATCTTTACTATTCCAATTGTGTATTGATAGGAGCACAAAGTGTGACGTTCTTAATGTGATTATGCCCTATTCTTACTCTTTGTTACCTCTTATTTAGTATGTTTTAGTTTCTTTTGTAAGAATAAGTGTCTAGGTAGAGCTTATATCAATTATGAGTGAATTGATGATGAAATCGTGCTAAGTGTTGATAATCCTTGTTGAGATATGATTCCTTGTTCGAGTAGGATTCATCCTTTCGTATTTCTTTGTTTCTAACATACTTATTCTTAGTAGGAAATACAAATCCATGTTGGAGAAGGAAAGCAATCCTAGTTCCACAAGGAAAGAGAAGAAAATACACTTAAAAGCCCAATCCATTCAAGAATCAAAATGCTGTCAATATTCATAGTCCAACTTCGACGGGCTCCCCTGGATAGCTCCGATCGCGTTAGAAGACCTACTTTATATGGAAATAAAGGTATTTGAGTCTAGTTTCTGTAGGATTTGGAATCAAATCAATATCTTATTCCTACAGAGAGATATGACTGAATCATTGATCGGAGGTCCAATGAACTCGGCGGAATTATCTCAGCCATTGATTTGCTTTTGATCCAAGGGCTATGAGGGAAACTTGGGACTTTGTTCCTCCTGCAAATAGAGCACAAATATGTATCAGAATGTCCATAAATCCCAGTACCAAAGAATGTCAAAGAAGGCATGCAGCAAATTAAATGAGAAGAGGCAAGAAAGTCAAAGAAGGCATGCAGCAAATTTAATGAGGAGAGGTAAGAAAAAATCAAACATGGCTGCAACAAATAAGACTTTTGCTGCCTCCCTAATTCAAAGGAAGAAATTTGTGCAAAAGAAATCAGCATTAAAGGAGGAAGAAGATATGCAATCCTTATAGAAATCAGAATTCTGGCACTGCAGATCATCCAACTTTGACGAGCTCCCCTGGACAGCTCAGAATGACTGAGAAAGTGCATGATATATGGATGAAAAGCCACGGAAGTCTAGTTGAAATGGCCAGTTGGAATCATCTCAATATCTATTTTCTAGAGAAAGTTATGGCCACAACAAGGGACAAAGGTCAGATCTGCCGAATCTAGGAAACCTCAACCAATTTGGTTTCAACTTTGTGGACTTTGTGGCCATCCTCCCTTGGGTTTCTTCCTCTATATATAGCACCTCAATTCCACAGAAAAAGATCATCAACCTTGCTCACAAGACTAGCCAAAGCTCTGCCTTAAACACTACTCATCATCCTCAAAGCCATTCAAGGCGAAAACACCATCTTCCCTTCATTCCATTCGATCCAAAGCGCTACGCATCGGATTGCCATTCAAGTTGAAGCCGTGCTGCCTTGTTTTGATACCGCTAAGGAGATTTACAAAGTGTAACTCGTTACTTCTTCACTTATGTTTTCGGTTTGGATTCTTTGTGTGATGTTGTGTTTATGTTTTTGGCTAGTTTCGAATTTGTGGAATACTCTCATGTAGTTTACGATTTTGCAAGATGTTATAAAGTAGTTCTGATTTTGTTGTCTATGATTTCTATGTAGATATCGTGAGTTTATAATTCAATGATTTAATGATTCTCTTTCTTGGGCGTTAACTATATGTGATTCAAGGCGCTAAGTTAGTTTTGCATATAGGATTCTTAAGTGTTTTTGATAACTTGTTAAAGTAAGTGACATGCTTGACTTGTTAGTAATCACTAGGAATTAACCATGATTCGTTTGTTATCTAAGATGCGCTAAGTAATTAGATAAGAGATGAATCAATGAAGTGGTAAGATTGAGAATGACATGTTACCTTGTAATTTCTAAGCGCTAAGATAGGATTACCAGGCCATGTTTCGAGTTAGGGATGCGCTAAGTAACCTAGTTCGGTATTAGGTTGTTGTTTGTTCACTCAATACTTGTCCGCTAAGGCTCGGTGTTTGCATAGGATGAGATTATGATTTTGAAGCTACTTGTGACGATTTGTTTGGTGATGTTTATGTGTTGGTTGGTTGATCACATGTATATATTAGTTTAGGATTTATTTTTATGTTTGAATCGAAATATATCTCAAATCTTTTAAACTCTTATGAATTCGTTGTTAAATGTTTGTGATTCTTTACCCTGGTTGGATCCCCGGTTTGTGAACGATACCCTCTTGCTTTATACTACTAACGATGCTTACAGGGTTAATATTGATCTCGAGTAATCGAACCGATCAAATGGCGCCGTTGCCGGGGATCCATCATTATGGATCCCAATCTTTTTTATTCTAACATATAGTAATTTTATCTTAGGTTGGTATTTTTTATGATTGAATGCATGATTGTTGTAGGTTGTAAATCGAACGGAATAGGTAAAGTCCCTTTTGTTAATATTAGCCTTAACCCCTCATGTTTTCTTCCAAATTTTTTGCATGAGGTTGAGGGCGGCTTTTATTAACACTTGGAGATTCGTCTAACACCCAAGTTTGTTTCTAGCTGAGTAAGGGGCACGCTTTTTCATTACTCTGGTGCATGGGACCAAAATTGGATCTCAGAGAACTATTGACTGACATACATCTCGGTGATGGAGTCGATAGGGGGCTTGCCCTCCGTAGTTCAACAAATGAGTCCTACCATGTTACTATCTCTGAATTAGCTATCTCGCCTTCTGAAACAACGATTCAAACTTGTGTCTAGACATCCATACTTAGGCCGCACGTCCACTTTGGTTTACAACTTAGAATTAATGGATCATTTAATTGTTTGAATAACAACTTAAGAATGTTAAAGCATGAAATCGATTGAAAAGTAACTTATAAAAAAAAAACTTTTTTCTTGTATTCTTTTTTCTTATTTTGCTGTAACATATAGTAATTTTAATTGTGTATACTTTATTAGGTTTTTGAGTTGAGAAATTAAAACGAACTTAAACATAAGATTTGACATCATGTTGGATTGGTTGTTAAGCTAGTTTTTGTTTCTTTTCTCCCCTTAACATGTTCTTGTTATATTTGAATGACTTTTGATATGTTTGTGACTTGTATATATCAATGACTTTCTAATTGTTATTCTCTAACTTTTGCATTGCATGATAGAGCGTTCGTTTAGAACGTCTATAAAATACCCTGAAAAACATCATCGTTAGTATAGAATAAGCAGGGATCGTTCAGTCCGGGGAATCAAAAGGGCCTCAACACTTATCATGTTATTGGGGGATTTGATTTGGATTCTAAAACTACAACTTAAAATAAATCCTAAATTACTTATATACAATTGATCAACCATTCATCACATAACCAAAACACGAATTCTACTCAAGAAACATGTATGACATGCATAGAACAACATATAGGCAGCGAATTATTTCGATTCTTTCTAAGTCCATTTCAATTCCAATTCTAATTAGAGTCCGAAGCGGTTCATCTAATCGTTAAGACTTCATAATTATTTAGAATCAACGAAGCGTTCAATCCTAAACATATGCTAAAAAGAGTCTAACTTCACGAAGCGTATTAGTTAAACACAAAGAAGCACATAAACACATTAAGTCGAATTGGAGACATATAAACATGCATGGCGTCACTCATCATGTTTAAACATGCAAATTCCTAGAACTATCACAGCCCTATATAAGTAGCAATAATTGAGACACGAAGCGCATAACTCGATTAAATACTACTTTGGTGAATGAAATCGCAACCCAAGAAGAGCCATGGCCGTGGCTTTCTCAAGCATTGATTTAGATGCACAAGTTCAAGGAATAAATCGAAATAAAACCTAAAAACAATTCGGAAACCTACTGCCCATAATCATCTAACACGTCAAACATACATATTTCAATGAATTCATACAATCAAAACATAAAACCAAAGAAGTCTGAATTTATGTTCTTCATATATAAAACCGAAAATCACATCCAAGAATTCATACAATGAAATCGAAAATTTCAGAAAACCAAAAGAAAAATTACAAGCCATGGATGAATCACACTTTAGAAACCTTCTAGGATTCGGCAAGAATGGATTCGATTTGGGAGAGGAGGAAGATGAGCACGGTTTGGTGATGATGGATGAAGGTTTTGTGGCTTGAATTTTCTGGTTGTGTTTGGGCAGCAATTCGGCTAGCTTTGTGAGAGAATGGAGATCCCTTTTATGAAGGGAGGCCGAGCTATATATAGAGGAACCAAGGGAGGAGAGGCTGCTCGGTTTTGGGCTGCTTGGTCCATCAATACATGGCTGTGATCTCTCCTCAATGAATGCATCGAATGGCTGCCCTTGTTCCTGCGAAAATTCAGTCTTTATCTCCTTATTTCTCTAGGGTTACATGGGCTGGACTCTCCTTGTATTTTGCTGAATGATAGGCACGGAAAAGCTTCCTTCACAAGCTGAATAGATAGGGCACGGCTCTCTTTGATTGAATGGAAGGATAGCACGACTGAAACTCCTTCTTTTTCTCTAGATATTATCTCCAAAATTCTGAAATTAATCTCCCTTTAAAACCTGAATGGTAGCTCGGCATAGGACTCCTTCTCCATGTAGTACACGGCCTCCTTAATTCCCTCCTTGAATTATCTCTTCAAATCTGAAAATAAGAAAAGAATAACATAAGTAAAAGATAATTCATTCGAAATTCATGTCTTAATCTAGACAATAGTTGTCTTAAAAAGACATATGAAATAGATGAGCTCAACTAGATTAGGAAAGTTTCTAATTTGCAAAAAAGGAAACTTACTAGAATAAGAAAGTTACTAGAACAAGGAAGTTCATTTAGGAAAGTTTCGTAATAAGAGTTTGAGTTCAAGTAGGACTTTCCAAAATGGTACGTTTCCTAGTCTAACAAGGATTCCTAATGCAAACATGACTCTCAAGATATCGCCAATGCGACCAAAACGTCGAAAGATGAAGACTCCTAATTCAACTAGGTTTCCTAGTCCTATAAGGATTCCTACTCAAACTAGGACTCTAGACCAATTCTTCGTTTTTAACTCGTGTAAGCACAAAAACACATCCATAACCATCCAAGACTCCTATTGTGACTCAATGACTCGATATTACAACAATAAGG
Source organism: Argentina anserina (assembly GCF_933775445.1). NCBI lineage: Eukaryota > Viridiplantae > Streptophyta > Magnoliopsida > Rosales > Rosaceae > Argentina > Argentina anserina. The sequence continues at coordinate 84,205 of NW_026089400.1, read as the reverse complement.
GTTAAGCAAAGTACAATTGGAGGTAGAAACATATTAAGAACGTAGCACAAAGTGCTCCTATCAACTACCCCACACTTGGCTTTTGCTAGTCCCTTAGCAAAACAAAACAAAACTACACAAAACTCTATTGCCCCTAAATGATTGTCTCAGAATCTCAAAACACATAGCTTTCAAGTTTAAGCATTTGAATGTAAGCACATAAATTCCAAGTTTCATAAACATGTTTCATAGTATGAATAAGTAAGAAATGAGACAATAGGCACATAACATGTTTAGTCAATCCAATCCTCCTCACAAGGCATACTCTCTTCTTTTCACTCAGATTCATGGTTATGATTCACACACAAGTATATGCAAGAGAACGGATAATAAAGCATCAAATAGCCTGCATATTTCATCAAATGAAAGCACTTTGTGAATAACAAAAGGAAAACCTCATTTAACAACTAAGTGCACAAATGGACCAAAACCATATGCTCAACTCTTGTGATCGTCTCCACAAACCAAGATTTGCTCATTTTAAGAATCATTAGGATCATTTGATAAGGGTGAATGGTTAGGCTTAGCTAAAGGCATGGAATATCAAGGAATCACAAAGGTAATCCTATAGACTTAGCAGAGTAAACACCATCCTTATGACACCACACACCATCAATGGCCAAATATAACAAGTTGGGCCCAAACATCATTTTAACCACAAAGTGAACATGGACAAAGGTCAAATAAACTTTTTTAGACCTTCAATTCAACTCAACTCCAAATCACAACTGGAAGACAACATCTTTTCTTTCCTTTTCATGTATTGCCGATCTCATCATTTTTTCATTCATCATCATTTTTTCCTTTTCTTTTTTCGGCATTTGCTTAAAAGCTTGTTCATATTTTCTTTTCTCATGTCTTCCACCCCACACTTATTTCATGCATCATCACAACATCATCTCAAAAATAGTTCTGCCAAGTCTATAGGACAAGGTAGAGATAACTATACTAAGCATGGAGATAATATAGGTGATGAAGAAAAGGCTCAATGTAGGCTCAAATGGGGTTCAACTAAGGGGTCCCAAACAGGGCACATATAGGGATACATGGCTGTTTGGCTAAAGTGGTGGTAATCCTAGAAATGATCCATAAATCCCTTTCAAAATCAGAGCATTTTATGACTTAAAAGTTTCAACAATCACAAAAGATGAGTTCTAGTAAATTCTAGAGTCCATTAAAAGCTATGGCACATAGTCATTGAATATGCAAAGAATAATGAGGTTCACAAAACAACCACGAAATTTCATATTATCACTCAAGAAGAAAGCATATATAGGCTCAAAAACTCACAGGTTGTTATGGACTTAGACTAACCAAACATGTATGTCATATTGCATTCAATCAACTCTCACATGTTCATACCACATCCACATTATCAATGAAACTTACAATTCAATTCTTATGAAATGCAAAACCATCATCTATGCATTTAGAGATATAATCATCCTAGACTTTAGGGGCATCCTAAGACTCAAAACAACACATTTTTTTCGAATTTTCTAACATTTTTACGAATTTTTTCTTTCTTTTTCGTTTATATCATGAAATCAAAGCAAAAATCAGCAAACAACGATCATGCAACCCTACCCCACACTTAGAAAATTACATTGTCCTCAATGTAAGCTCAATAATCAGAATGTAATTCATAAGTAGAGAATAAGATCACACATCAATACATATACAATTCAACCATAAGAGTGAAGGGATAAGAAAATGCAAACTCCCGTAGACGACTCCTCCACAGGTACGGTTGAAATGGGTTGCCTCCCATGCAGCGCTTGAGTTTTAAAGTCTCTCAGCCTAGACTCTCTCATGCTCATACATCTTTTGGCGCAACTCTCACACTCGTCTCCTCATACGTGTGCTCCTCAAAAGGTTCATAGTAGGGCTTAAGTCGATGCCCATTCACCTTGAATGTCTGACCTGTTTTGTCACTTTTAATTTCAATAGCACCATGAGCAAACACATTAGTAACAACAAATGGACCAACCCAACGAGAACGTAATTTGCCAGGAAAAAGTTTAAGTCTAGAATGGAATAAAAGAACTTTTTGACCAACTACAAACTCTTTCCCACGAATCATCTTGTCATGATAAGCTCTCGTTTTCTCCTTGTAAATCCATGCAGCATCATAGGCGTCATTTCTTATCTCTTCAAGCTCATTGAGCTGCAATTTCCTATGAAGACCAGCTGCATCCTTGTCCATGTTGAATGTCTTCACCGCCCACCATGCTCTGTGCTCTAACTCCACTGGAAGGTGACATGCCTTCCCATACACCAATCTGAACGGTGACATCCCAATAGGCGTCTTATACGCAGTCCTGTAGGCCCATAATGCATCATCTAATCGATCACTCCAATCCTTCCTTGTTGGACCTACAGTTTTCTCCAGAATTCCCTTGATCTCTCTGTTGGACACTTCTGCCATGCCACTTGTTTGAGGATGATATGGTGTCGAAACCTTGTGGGTTACTCCATACTTCTTAAGCAATGCCTCAATAGTCCGGTTGCAGAAATGAGAACCTCCATCACTTATCAAAACTCTTGGTACTCCAAACCTGCAAAATATGTTAGTTCTCAAGAAACCTGCAACCACTTTCGAATCATTAGTTCGGGTGGCCTTTGCTTCCACCCACTTCGACACATAATCAACAGCTAACAAGATATACAAGAAACCTCTAGATGAAGGAAATGGACCCATGAAATCAATGCCCCACACATCAAAAATTTCGACAATTATAATGGGGGATAAGGGCATTTGATCTCTCTTACCAATATTACCAGTCCGTTGACACCTATCACAAGAAACACAAAACAAATATGCATCCTTGAAAATAGAAGGCCAATAGAAACCACATTCCAACACCTTTAAAGCTGTTCTACGAGGCCCAAAATGACCTCCACATGCCTCACTATGACAGAAGTTAAGAATCGACCTATGCTCATTCTCTGGGACACATCTCCTAATGACTTGATCACTACATTGTTTCCATAAATACGGTTCATCCCAAATATAGTATCTAGCCATTTTCTTCAATTTAACCTTATTAGCATGCGAAAGTGTACTAGGAAAATCCTTAGTAACTAAATAATTGACAATATCGGCATACCAAGGCACACTTACCTCTATCCCAAAGAGTTGCTCATCTGGGAAAGTCTCACGTAGTGGCTCTCTTTCCTCATCTCGCACGATCCTACTCAAATGATCAGCCACCACATTCTCACTTCCCTTCTTGTCTCGAATCTCAAGGTCAAACTCTTGAATCAATAGAATCCATCGGATCAATCTGGGCTTAGCATCCTTCTTTGTCATCAAATACCTTAAGGCTGCATGGTCAGAATACACAACAACTTTAGAATGCAAAAGATATGATCGAAATTTGTCTAAAGCAAATATTACAGCCAAAAGTTCTTTTTCCGTAGTCGAATAATTCATCTGGGCCTCATTAAGAGTCCTAGACGCATAGTAGATCACTACGGGCTTCTTTTCTCTTCTTTGGCCCAACACCGCCCCAACTGCATAATCCGAAGCATCGCACATCAACTCAAAGGGCAGGTTCCAATCCGGAGGACAAATGATGGGTGCACTAGTCAACAACTCCTTCAACTTCACAAACGCTTTTTCACATGCATCATCCCATATGAACGGCATATCCTTCTGCAATAGGGTACACATAGGTCTCGCCACCATGGAAAAATCCTTGATGAATCTCCTATAAAATCCTGCATGACCAAGGAAAGAACGAACCTCTCTCACAGTTGTGGGAGAGGGTAAGTGATGCACAATATCAACCTTAGCCTTGTCTACCTGAATACCCTTAGCAGATACAATATGTCCCAAAACTATCCCTTGATTAACCATGAAGTGGCATTTTTCCCAATTAAGCACAAGGTTAGTTTCTACACACCTTTTCAATATTAACTCTAAATTCTCTAAACATGCATCAAAGTTTTTACCATAAACACTAAAGTCATCCATAAAAACTTCAATGATATTTTCGATAAAGTCAGAGAAAATAGCAAGCATACATCGCTGAAACGTACCTGGTGCGTTGCACAACCCAAAGGGCATGCGTCGATAGGCAAAAGTGCCAAATGGACATGTAAATGTCGTCTTCTCTTGATCTTCCGGATGAATGCATATCTGGTTGTAGCCACTATACCCATCTAGAAAACAAAAGAACTTGTGCCCGGCTAATCTTTCCAACATCTGGTCCATGAACGGCAAAGGCATGTGATCCTTGCGTGTTGTAGCATTCAGCTTCCTATAATCAATGCACATCCTATGACCGGTCACCAACCTCTGGGGTACTAACTCATTCGCCTCATTTTTCACAACAGTCACCCCACTCTTCTTAGGCACAACTTGCACTGGCGAAATCCACTGACTGTCCGAGATGGGATAGATCACTCCACAATCAAGCAGCTTGATCACCTCATCTTTCACGATTTTCATCATTGGTGGGTGCAATCTCCTTTGAGCATCACGTGTAGGCTTGGCGCCATCCTCTAATAGTATCCTATGAACACAAGTTGTAGGGCTGATTCCCTTGATATCCGCCAAAGTCCATCCAATAGCGGTCTTGTTCCTCTTAAGCACATCAATCAATCTAGCTTCCTGCTGCTCACTCAGCGTTGATGACACAATAACTGGTAGAGTATCATCCTTTCCAAGGTACACATACTTCAAATGATCTGGAAGCTGCTTCAAATCTAACTTTGGGGCCTGAACCACAGATGGTAACAATTTGCGTATTCCAATTGTGTATCTTTACATCGTTTGCGTATCTTTACTATTCCAATTGTGTATCTTTTCATTTCTCGTTTGAGTATCTTTCTCTAAGGCTTTCTGATGCGAGTTTCTATTGTATTTGAGAGTTTTGCAAGTGTGGGAGTGTGTTTCTTTCAAACTGAGTATCTTTACATCGTTTGCGTATCTTTACTATTCCAATTGTGTATATTTACATCGTTTGCGTATCTTTACTATTCGAATTGTGTATCTTTACATCGTTTGCGTATCTTTACTATTCCAATTGTGTATCTTTTCATTTCTCGTTTGAGTATCTTTCTCTAAGGCTTTCTGATGCGAGTTTCTATTGTATTTGAGAGTTTTGCAAGTGTGGGAGTGTGTTTCTTTCAAACTGAGTATCTTTACATCGTTTGCGTATCTTTACTATTCCAATTGTGTATCTTTACATCGTTTGCGTATCTTTACTATTCCAATTGTGTGTCTTTACATCGTTTGCGTATCTTTACTATTCGAATTGTGTATCTTTTCATTTCTCGTTTGAGTATCTTTCTGTAAGGCTTCTGATGCGAGTTTCTATTGTATTTGAGAGTTTTGCAAGTGTGGGAGTGTGTTTCTTTCAAACTGAGTATCTTTACATCGTTTGCGTATCTTTACTATTCCAATTGTGTATCTTTACTTCGTTTGCGTATCTTTACTATTCCAATTGTGTATCTTTTCATTTCTCGTTTGAGTATGTTTCTGTAAGGCTTTCTGATGCGAGTTTCTATTGAATTTGAGAGTTTTCCAAGTGTGGGAGTGTGTTTCTTTCAAACTGAGTATCTTTACATCGTTTGCGTATCTTTACTATTCCAATTGTGCATCTTTACATCGTTTGCGTATCTTTACTATTCCAATTGTGTATCTTTTCATTTCTCGTTTGAGTATGTTTATGTATGGCTTCTGATGCGAGTTTCTATTGTATTTGAGAGTTTTGCAAGTGTGGGAGTGTGTTTCTTTCAAACTGAGTATCTTTACATCGTTTGCGTATCTTTACTATTCCAATTGTGTATCTTTACATCGTTTGCGTATCTTTACTATTCCAATTGTGTATCTTTTCATTTCTCGTTTGAGTATCTTTCTGTAAGGCTTTCTGATGCGAGTTTCTATTGAATTTGAGAGTTTTCCAAGTGTGGGAGTGTGTTTCTTTCAAACTAAGTATCTTTACATCGTTTGCCTATCTTTACTATTCCAATTGTGCATCTTTACATCGTTTGCGTATCTTTACTATTCCAATTGTGTATCTTTTCATTTCTCGTTTGAGTATGTTTCTGTATGGCTTCTGATGCGAGTTTCTATTGTATTTGAGAGTTTTGCAAGTGTGGGAGTGTGTTTCTTTCAAACTGAGTATCTTTACATCGTTTGCGTATCTTTACTATTCCAATTTTGTATCCTTACATCGTTTGCGTATCTTTACTATTCCAATTGTGTATCTTTTCATTTCTCGTTTGAGTATCTTTCTTTAAGGCTTCGGAAGCGAGTTTCTATTGTATTTGTGAGTTTTGCAAATGTGGGAGTGTGTTTCTTTCAAACTGAGTATCTTTACATCGTTTGCGTATCTTTACTATTCCAATTGTGTATCTTTACATCGTTTGCGTATCTTTACTATTCCAATTGTGTATCTTTTCATTTCTCGTTTGAGTATCTTTCTGTAAGGCTTTCTGATGCGAGTTTCTATTGTATTTGAGAGTTTTGCAAGTGTGGGTGTGTGTTTCTTTCAAACTGAGTATCTTTACATCGTTTGCGTATCTTTACTATTCCAATTGTGTATCTTTACATCGTTTGCGTATCTTTACTATTCCAATTGTGTATCTTTACATCGTTTGCGTATCTTTACTATTCCAATTGTGTGTCTTTACATCGTTTGCGTATCTTTACTATTCGAATTGTGTATCTTTTCATTTCTCGTTTGAGTATCTTTCTGTAAGGCTTCTGATGCGAGTTTCTATTGTATTTGAGAGTTTTGCAAGTGTGGGAGTGTGTTTCTTTCAAACTGAGTATCTTTACATCGTTTGCGTATCTTTACTATTCCAATTGTGTATCTTTTCATTTCTCGTTTAAGTATCTTTCTGTAAGGCTTTCTGATGCGAGTTTCTATTGAATTTGAGAGTTTTGCAAGTGTGGGAGTGTGTTTCTTTCAAACTGAGTATCTTTACATCGTTTGCGTATCTTTACTATTCCAATTGTGTATCTTTACATCGTTTGCGTATCTATACTATTCCAATTGTGTATCTTTTCATTTCTCGTTTGAGTATCTTTCTGTAAGGCTTCTGAAGCGAGTTTCTATTGTATTTGAGAGTTTTGCAAGTGTGGGAGTGTGTTTCTTTCAAACTGAGTATCTTTACATCGTTTGCGTATCTTTACTATTCCAATTGTGTATCTTTACTTCGTTTGCGTATCTTTACTATTCCAATTGTGTATCTTTTCATTTCTCGTTCGAGTATCTCTCTGTAAGGCTTTCTGATGCGAGTTTCTATTGAATTTGAGAGTTTTGCAAGTGTGGGAGTGTGTTTCTTTCAAACTGAGTATCTTTACATCGTTTGCGTATCTTTACTATTCCAATTGTGCATCTTTACATCGTTTGCGTATCTTTACTATTCCAATTGCGTATCTTTTCATTTCTCGTTTGAGTATGTTTCTGTATGGCTTCTGATGCGAGTTTCTATTGTATCTGAGAGTTTTGCAAGTGTGGGAGTGTGTTTCTTTCAAACTGAGTATCTTTACATTGTTTGCGTATCTTTACTATTCCAATTGTGTATCTTTACATCGTTTGCGTATCTTTACTATTCCAATTGTGTATCTTTTTATTTCTCGTTTGAGTATCTTTCTGTAAGGCTTCTGAAGCGAGTTTCTATTTTATTTGTAAGTTTTGCAAATGTGGGAGTGTGTTTCTTTCAAACTGAGTATCTTTACATCGTTTGCGTATCTTTACTATTCCAATTGTGTATCTTTACATCGTTTGCGTATCTTTACTATTCCAATTGTGTATCTTTTCATTTCTCGTTTGAGTATCTTTCTCTAAGGCTTTCTGATGCGAGTTTCTATTGTATTTGAGAGTTTTGCAAGTGTGGGAGTGTGTTTCTTTCAAACTGAGTATCTTTACATCGTTTGCGTATCTTTACTATTCCAATTGTGTATATTTACATCGTTTGCGTATCTTTACTATTCGAATTGTGTATCTTTACATCGTTTGCGTATCTTTACTATTCCAATTGTGTATCTTTTCATTTCTCGTTTGAGTATCTTTCTCTAAGGCTTTCTGATGCGAGTTTCTATTGTATTTGAGAGTTTTGCAAGTGTGGGAGTGTGTTTCTTTCAAACTGAGTATCTTTACATCGTTTGCGTATCTTTACTATTCCAATTGTGTATCTTTACATCGTTTGCGTATCTTTACTATTCCAATTGTGTGTCTTTACATCGTTTGCGTATCTTTACTATTCGAATTGTGTATCTTTTCATTTCTCGTTTGAGTATCTTTCTGTAAGGCTTCTGATGCGAGTTTCTATTGTATTTGAGAGTTTTGCAAGTGTGGGAGTGTGTTTCTTTCAAACTGAGTATCTTTACATCGTTTGCGTATCTTTACTATTCCAATTGTGTATCTTTACTTCGTTTGCGTATCTTTACTATTCCAATTGTGTATCTTTTCATTTCTCGTTTGAGTATGTTTCTGTAAGGCTTTCTGATGCGAGTTTCTATTGAATTTGAGAGTTTTCCAAGTGTGGGAGTGTGTTTCTTTCAAACTGAGTATCTTTACATCGTTTGCGTATCTTTACTATTCCAATTGTGCATCTTTACATCGTTTGCGTATCTTTACTATTCCAATTGTGTATCTTTTCATTTCTCGTTTGAGTATGTTTCTGTATGGCTTCTGATGCGAGTTTCTATTGTATTTGAGAGTTTTGCAAGTGTGGGAGTGTGTTTCTTTCAAACTGAGTATCTTTACATCGTTTGCGTATCTTTACTATTCCAATTGTGTATCTTTACATCGTTTGCGTATCTTTACTATTCCAATTGTGTATCTTTTCATTTCTCGTTTGAGTATCTTTCTGTAAGGCTTTCTGATGCGAGTTTCTATTGAATTTGAGAGTTTTCCAAGTGTGGGAGTGTGTTTCTTTCAAACTGAGTATCTTTACATCGTTTGCCTATCTTTACTATTCCAATTGTGCATCTTTACATCGTTTGCGTATCTTTACTATTCCAATTGTGTATCTTTTCATTTCTCGTTTGAGTATGTTTCTGTATGGCTTCTGATGCGAGTTTCTATTGTATTTGAGAGTTTTGCAAGTGTGGGAGTGTGTTTCTTTCAAACTGAGTATCTTTACATCGTTTGCGTATCTTTACTATTCCAATTTTGTATCCTTACATCGTTTGCGTATCTTTACTATTCCAATTCTGTATCTTTTCATTTCTCGTTTGAGTATCTTTCTTTAAGGCTTCGGAAGCGAGTTTCTATTGTATTTGTGAGTTTTGCAAATGTGGGAGTGTGTTTCTTTCAAACTGAGTATCTTTACATCGTTTGCGTATCTTTACTATTCCAATTGTGTATCTTTACATCGTTTGCGTATCTTTACTATTCCAATTGTGTATCTTTTCATTTCTCGTTTGAGTATCTTTCTGTAAGGCTTTCTGATGCGAGTTTCTATTGTATTTGAGAGTTTTGCAAGTGTGGGAGTGTGTTTCTTTCAAACTGAGTATCTTTACATCGTTTGCGTATCTTTACTATTCCAATTGTGTATCTTTACATCGTTTGCGTATCTTTACTATTCCAATTGTGTATCTTTACATCGTTTGCGTATCTTTACTATTCCAATTGTGTGTCTTTACATCGTTTGCGTATCTTTACTATTCGAATTGTGTATCTTTTCATTTCTCGTTTGAGTATCTTTCTGTAAGGCTTCTGATGCGAGTTTCTATTGTATTTGAGAGTTTTGCAAGTGTGGGAGTGTGTTTCTTTCAAACTGAGTATCTTTACATCGTTTGCGTATCATTACTATTCCAATTGTGTATCTTTTCATTTCTCGTTTGAGTATCTTTCTGTAAGGCTTTCTGATGCGAGTTTCTATTGAATTTGAGAGTTTTGCAAGTGTGGGAGTGTGTTTCTTTCAAACTGAGTATCTTTACATCGTTTGCGTATCTTTACTATTCCAATTGTGTATCTTTACATCGTTTGCGTATCTTTACTATTCCAATTGCGTATCTTTTCATTTCTCGTTTGAGTATGTTTCTGTATGGCTTCTGATGCGAGTTTCTATTGTATTTGAGAGTTTTGCAAGTGTGGGAGTGTGTTTCTTTCAAACTGAGTATCTTTACATCGTTTGCGTATCTTTACTATTCCAATTGTGTATCTTTTCATTTCTCGTTTGAGTATCTTTCTGTAAGGCTTTCTGATGCGAGTTTCTATTGAATTTGAGAGTTTTGCAAGTGTGGGAGTGTGTTTCTTTCAAACTGAGTATATTTACATCGTTTGCGTATCTTTACTATTCCAATTGTGTATCTTTACTTCGTTTGCGTATCTTTACTATTCCAATTGTGTATCTTTTCATTTCTCGTTTGAGTATGTCTCTGTAAGGCTTTCTGATGCGAGTTTCTATTGAATTTGAGAGTTTTCCAAGTGTGGGAGTGTATTTCTTTCAAACTGAGTATCTTTACATCGTTTGCGTATCTTTACTATTCCAATTGTGTATCTTTACTTCGTTTGCATATCTTTACTATTCCAATTGTGTATCTTTTCATTTCTCGTTTGAGTATCTTTCTGTAAGGCTTTCTGATGCGAGTTTCTATTGAATTTGAGAGTTTTCCAAGTGTGGGAGTGTGTTTCTTTCAAACTGAGTATCTTTACATCGTTTGCGTATCTTTACTATTCCAATTTTGTATCCTTACATCGTTTGCGTATCTTTACTATTCCAATTGTGTATCTTTTCATTTCTCGTTTGAGTATCTTTCTTTAAGGCTTCTTAAGCGAGTTTCTATTGTATTTGTGAGTTTTGCAAATGTGGGAGTGTGTTTCTTTCAAACTGAGTATCTTTACATCGTTTGCGTATCTTTACTATTCCAATTGTGTATCTTTACATCGTTTGCGTATCTTTACTATTCGAATTGTGTATCTTTTCATTTCTCGTTTGAGTATGTTTCTGTATGGCTTCTGATGCGAGTTTCTATTGTATTTGAGAGTTGTGCAAGTGTGGGAGTGTGTTTCTTTCAAACTGAGTATCTTTACATCGTTTGCGTATCTTTACTATTCCAATTGTGTATCTTTTCATTTCTCGTTTGAGTATCTTTCTGTAAGGCTTTCTGATGCGAGTTTCTATTGAATTTGAGAGTTTTCCAAGTGTGGGAGTGTGTTTCTTTCAAACTGAGTATCTTTACATCGTTTGCGTATCTTTACTATTCCAATTGTGCACCTTTACATCGTTTGCGTATCTTTACTATTCCAATTGTGTATCTTTTCATTTCTCGTTTGAGTATCTTTCTGTAAGGCTTCTGAAGCGAGTTTCTATTGTATTTGAGAGTTTTGCAAGTGTGGGAGTGTGTTTCATTCAAACTGAGTATCTTTACATCGTTTGCGTATCTTTACTATTCCAATTGTGTATCTTTACTTCGTTTGCGTATCTTTACTATTCCAATTGTGTATCTTTTCATTTCTCGTTCGAGTATCTCTCTGTAAGGCTTTCTGATGCGAGTTTCTATTGAATTTGAGAGTTTTGCAAGTGTGGGAGTGTGTTTCTTTCAAACTGAGTATCTTTACATCGTTTGCGTATCTTTACTATTCCAATTGTGCATCTTTACATCGTTTGCGTATCTTTACTATTCCAATTGTGTATCTTTTCATTTCTCGTTTGAGTATCTTTCTGTAAGGCTTCTGATGCGAGTTTCTATTGTATTTGAGAGTTTTGGAAGGGTGGGAGCGTGTTTCTTTCAAACTGTGTATCTTTACATCGTTTGCGTATCTTTACTATTCCAATTGTGTATCTTTACATCATTTGCGTATCTTTACTATTCCAATTGTGTATCTTTTCATTTCTTGTTTGAGTATCTTTCTGTAAGGCTTTCTGATGCGAGTTTCTATTGAATTTGAGAGTTTTCCAAGTGTGGGAGTGTGTTTCTTTCAAACTAAGTATCTTTACATCGTTTGCGTATCTTTACTATTCCAATTGTGCATCTTTACATCGTTTGCGTATCTTTACTATTCCAATTGTGTATCTTTTCATTTCTCGTTTGAGTATGTTTCTGTATGGCTTCTGATGCGAGTTTCTATTGTATTTGAGAGTTTTGCAAGTGTGGGAGTGTGTTTCTTTCAAACTGAGTATCTTTACATCGTTTGCGTATCTTTACTATTCCAATTTTGTATCCTTACATCGTTTGCGTATCTTTACTATTCCAATTGTGTATCTTTTCATTTCTCGTTTGAGTATCTTTCTTTAAGGCTTCGGAAGCGAGTTTCTATTGTATTTGTGAGTTTTGCAAATGTGGGAGTGTGTTTCTTTCAAACTGAGTATCTTTACATCGTTTGCGTATCTTTACTATTCCAATTGTGTATCTTTACATCGTTTGCGTATCTTTTCTATTCCAATTGTGTATCTTTTCATTTCTCGTTTGAGTATCTTTCTCTAAGGCTTTCTGATGCGAGTTTCTATTGTATTTGAGAGTTTTGCAAGTGTGGGAGTGTGTTTCTTTCAAACTGAGTATCTTTACATCGTTTGCGTATCTTTACTATTCCAATTGTGCATCTTTACATCGTTTGCGTATCTTTACTATTCCAATTGTGTATCTTTTCATTTCTCGTTTGAGTATGTTTCTGTATGGCTTCTGATGCGAGTTTCTATTGTATTTGAGAGTTTTGCAAGTGTGGGAGTGTGTTTCTTTCAAACTGAGTATCTTTACATCGTTTGCGTATCTTTACTATTCCAATTTTGTATCCTTACATCGTTTGCGTATCTTTACTATTCCAATTGTGTATCTTTTCATTTCTCGTTTGAGTATCTTTCTTTAAGGCTTCTTAAGCGAGTTTCTATTGTATTTGTGAGTTTTGCAAATGTGGGAGTGTGTTTCTTTCAAACTGAGTATCTTTACATCGTTTGCGTATCTTTACTATTCCAATTGTGTATCTTTACATCGTTTGCGTATCTTTACTATTCGAATTGTGTATCTTTTCATTTCTCGTTTGAGTATGTTTCTGTATGGCTTCTGATGCGAGTTTCTATTGTATTTGAGAGTTTTGCAAGTGTGGGAGTGTGTTTCTTTCAAACTGAGTATCTTTACATCGTTTGCGTATCTTTACTATTCCAATTGTGCATCTTTACATCGTTTGCGTATCTTTACTAATCCAATTGTGTATCTTTTCATTTCTCGTTTGAGTATGTTTCTGTATGGCTTCTGATGCGAGTTTCTATTGTATTTGAGAGTTTTGCAAGTGTGGGAGTGTGTTTCTTTCAAACTGAGTATCTTTACATCGTTTGCGTATCTTTACTATTCCAATTCTGTATCCTTACATCGTTTGCGTATCTTTACTATTCTAATTGTGTATCTTTTCATTTCTCGTTTGAGTATCTTTCTTTAAGGCTTCGGAAGCGAGTTTCTATTGTATTTGTGAGTTTTGCAAATGTGGGAGTGTGTTTCTTTCAAACTGAGTATCTTTACATCGTTTGCGTATCTTTACTATTCCAATTGTGTATCTTTACATCGTTTGCGTATCTTTACTATTCCAATTGTGTATCTTTTCATTTCTCGTTTGAGTATCTTTCTCTAAGGCTTTCTGATGCGAGTTTCTATTGTATTTGAGAGTTTTGCAAGTGTGGGAGTGTGTTTCTTTCAAACTGAGTATCTTTACATCGTTTGCGTATCTTTATTATTCCAATTGTGTATCTTTACATCGTTTGCGTATCTTTACTATTCCAATTGTGTGTCTTTACATCGTTTGCGTATCTTTACTATTCGAATTGTGTATCTTTTCATTTCTCGTTTGAGTATCTTTCTGTAAGGCTTCTGATGCGAGTTTCTATTGTATTTGAGAGTTTTGCAAGTGTGGGAGTGTGTTTCTTTCAAACTGAGTATCTTTACATCGTTTGCGTATCTTTACTATTCCAATTGTGTATCTTTACTTCGTTTGCATATCTTTACTATTCCAATTGTGTATCTTTTCATTTCTCGTTTGAGTATCTTTCTGTAAGGCTTTCTGATGAGAGTTTCTATTGAATTTGAGAGTTTTCCAAGTGTGGGAGTGTGTTTCTTTCAAACTAAGTATCTTTACATCGTTTGCGTATCTTTACTATTCCAATTGTGCATCTTTACATCGTTTGCGTATCTTTACTATTCCAATTGTGTATCTTTTCATTTCTCGTTTGAGTATGTTTCTGTATGGCTTCTGATGCGAGTTTCTATTGTATTTGAGAGTTTTGCAAGTGTGGGAGTGTGTTTCTTTCAAATTGAGTATCTTTACATCGTTTGCGTATCTTTACTATTCCAATTCTGTATCCTTACATCGTTTGCGTATCTTTACTATTCCAATTGTGTATCTTTTCATTTCTCGTTTGAGTATCTTTCTTTAAGGCTTCAGAAGCGAGTTTCTATTGTATTTGTGAGTTTTGCAAATGTGGGAGTGTGTTTCTTTCAAACTGAGTATCTTTACATCGTTTGCGTATCTTTACTATTCCAATTGTGTATCTTTACATCGTTTGCGTATCTTTACTATTCCAATTGTGTATCTTTTCATTTCTCGTTTGAGTATCTTTCTCTAAGGCTTTCTGATGCGAGTTTCTATTGTATTTGAGAGTTTTGCAAGTGTGGGAGTGTGTTTCTTTCAAACTGAGTATCTTTACATCGTTTGCGTATCTTTACTATTCCAATTTTGTATCCTTACATCGTTTGCGTATCTTTACTATTCCAATTGTGTATCTTTTCATTTCTCGTTTGAGTATCTTTCTTTAAGGCTTCTTAAGCGAGTTTCTATTGTATTTGTGAGTTTTGCAAATGTGGGAGTGTGTTTCTTTCAAACTGAGTATCTTTACATCGTTTGCGTATCTTTACTATTCCAATTGTGTATCTTTACATCGTTTGCGTATCTTTACTATTCGAATTGTGTATCTTTTCATTTCTCGTTTGAGTATGTTTCTGTATGGCTTCTGATGCGAGTTTCTATTGTATTTGAGAGTTTTGCAAGTGTGGGAGTGTGTTTCTTTCAAACTGAGTATCTTTACATCGTTTGCGTATCTTTACTATTCCAATTGTGTATCTTTTCATTTCTCGTTTGAGTATCTTTCTGTAAGGCTTTCTGATGCGAGTTTCTATTGAATTTGAGAGTTTTCCAAGTGTGGGAGTGTGTTTCTTTCAAACTGAGTATCTTTACATCGTTTGCGTATCTTTACTATTCCAATTGTGCATCTTTACATCGTTTGCGTATCTTTACTATTCCAATTGTGTATCTTTTCATTTCTCGTTTGAGTATCTTTCTGTAAGGCTTCTGAAGCGAGTTTCTATTGTATTTGAGAGTTTTGCAAGTGTGGGAGTGTGTTTCATTCAAACTGAGTATCTTTACATCGTTTGCGTATCTTTACTATTCCAATTGTGTATCTTTACTTCGTTTGCGTATCTTTACTATTCCAATTGTGTATCTTTTCATTTCTCGTTCGAGTATCTCTCTGTAAGGCTTTCTGATGCGAGTTTCTATTGAATTTGAGAGTTTTGCAAGTGTGGGAGTGTGTTTCTTTCAAACTGAGTATCTTTACATCGTTTGCGTATCTTTACTATTCCAATTGTGCATCTTTACATCGTTTGCGTATCTTTACTATTCCAATTGTGTATCTTTTCATTTCTCGTTTGAGTATCTTTCTGTAAGGCTTCTGATGCGAGTTTCTATTGTATTTGAGAGTTTTGGAAGGGTGGGAGCGTGTTTCTTTCAAACTGTGTATCTTTACATCGTTTGCGTATCTTTACTATTCCAATTGTGTATCTTTACATCGTTTGCGTATCTTTACTATTCCAATTGTGTATCTTTACATCGTTTGCGTATCTTTACTATTCCAATTGTGCATCTTTACATCGTTTGCGTATCTTTACTATTCCAATTGTGTATCTTTTCATTTCTCGTTTGAGTATGTTTCTGTATGGCTTCTGATGCGAGTTTCTATTGTATTTGAGAGTTTTGCAAGTGTGGGAGTGTGTTTCTTTCAAACTGAGTATCTTTACATCGTTTGCGTATCTTTACTATTCCAATTTTGTATCCTTACATCGTTTGCGTATCTTTACTATTCCAATTGTGTATCTTTTCATTTCTCGTTTGAGTATCTTTCTTTAAGGCTTCGGAAGCGAGTTTCTATTGTATTTGTGAGTTTTGCAAATGTGGGAGTGTGTTTCTTTCAAACTGAGTATCTTTACATCGTTTGCGTATCTTTACTATTCCAATTGTGTATCTTTACATCGTTTGCGTATCTTTTCTATTCCAATTGTGTATCTTTTCATTTCTCGTTTGAGTATCTTTCTCTAAGGCTTTCTGATGCGAGTTTCTATTGTATTTGAGAGTTTTGCAAGTGTGGGAGTGTGTTTCTTTCAAACTGAGTATCTTTACATCGTTTGCGTATCTTTACTATTCCAATTGTGCATCTTTACATCGTTTGCGTATCTTTACTATTCCAATTGTGTATCTTTTCATTTCTCGTTTGAGTATGTTTCTGTATGGCTTCTGATGCGAGTTTCTATTGTATTTGAGAGTTTTGCAAGTGTGGGAGTGTGTTTCTTTCAAACTGAGTATCTTTACATCGTTTGCGTATCTTTACTATTCCAATTTTGTATCCTTACATCGTTTGCGTATCTTTACTATTCCAATTGTGTATCTTTTCATTTCTCGTTTGAGTATCTTTCTTTAAGGCTTCTTAAGCGAGTTTCTATTGTATTTGTGAGTTTTGCAAATGTGGGAGTGTGTTTCTTTCAAACTGAGTATCTTTACATCGTTTGCGTATCTTTACTATTCCAATTGTGTATCTTTACATCGTTTGCGTATCTTTACTATTCGAATTGTGTATCTTTTCATTTCTCGTTTGAGTATGTTTCTGTATGGCTTCTGATGCGAGTTTCTATTGTATTTGAGAGTTTTGCAAGTGTGGGAGTGTGTTTCTTTCAAACTGAGTATCTTTACATCGTTTGCGTATCTTTACTATTCCAATTGTGCATCTTTACATCGTTTGCGTATCTTTACTAATCCAATTGTGTATCTTTTCATTTCTCGTTTGAGTATGTTTCTGTATGGCTTCTGATGCGAGTTTCTATTGTATTTGAGAGTTTTGCAAGTGTGGGAGTGTGTTTCTTTCAAACTGAGTATCTTTACATCGTTTGCGTATCTTTACTATTCCAATTCTGTATCCTTACATCGTTTGCGTATCTTTACTATTCTAATTGTGTATCTTTTCATTTCTCGTTTGAGTATCTTTCTTTAAGGCTTCGGAAGCGAGTTTCTATTGTATTTGTGAGTTTTGCAAATGTGGGAGTGTGTTTCTTTCAAACTGAGTATCTTTACATCGTTTGCGTATCTTTACTATTCCAATTGTGTATCTTTACATCGTTTGCGTATCTTTACTATTCCAATTGTGTATCTTTTCATTTCTCGTTTGAGTATCTTTCTCTAAGGCTTTCTGATGCGAGTTTCTATTGTATTTGAGAGTTTTGCAAGTGTGGGAGTGTGTTTCTTTCAAACTGAGTATCTTTACATCGTTTGCGTATCTTTATTATTCCAATTGTGTATCTTTACATCGTTTGCGTATCTTTACTATTCCAATTGTGTGTCTTTACATCGTTTGCGTATCTTTACTATTCGAATTGTGTATCTTTTCATTTCTCGTTTGAGTATCTTTCTGTAAGGCTTCTGATGCGAGTTTCTATTGTATTTGAGAGTTTTGCAAGTGTGGGAGTGTGTTTCTTTCAAACTGAGTATCTTTACATCGTTTGCGTATCTTTACTATTCCAATTGTGTATCTTTACTTCGTTTGCATATCTTTACTATTCCAATTGTGTATCTTTTCATTTCTCGTTTGAGTATCTTTCTGTAAGGCTTTCTGATGAGAGTTTCTATTGAATTTGAGAGTTTTCCAAGTGTGGGAGTGTGTTTCTTTCAAACTAAGTATCTTTACATCGTTTGCGTATCTTTACTATTCCAATTGTGCATCTTTACATCGTTTGCGTATCTTTACTATTCCAATTGTGTATCTTTTCATTTCTCGTTTGAGTATGTTTCTGTATGGCTTCTGATGCGAGTTTCTATTGTATTTGAGAGTTTTGCAAGTGTGGGAGTGTGTTTCTTTCAAATTGAGTATCTTTACATCGTTTGCGTATCTTTACTATTCCAATTCTGTATCCTTACATCGTTTGCGTATCTTTACTATTCCAATTGTGTATCTTTTCATTTCTCGTTTGAGTATCTTTCTTTAAGGCTTCAGAAGCGAGTTTCTATTGTATTTGTGAGTTTTGCAAATGTGGGAGTGTGTTTCTTTCAAACTGAGTATCTTTACATCGTTTGCGTATCTTTACTATTCCAATTGTGTATCTTTACATCGTTTGCGTATCTTTACTATTCCAATTGTGTATCTTTTCATTTCTCGTTTGAGTATCTTTCTCTAAGGCTTTCTGATGCGAGTTTCTATTGTATTTGAGAGTTTTGCAAGTGTGGGAGTGTGTTTCTTTCAAACTGAGTATCTTTACATCGTTTGCGTATCTTTACTATTCCAATTTTGTATCCTTACATCGTTTGCGTATCTTTACTATTCCAATTGTGTATCTTTTCATTTCTCGTTTGAGTATCTTTCTTTAAGGCTTCGGAAGCGAGTTTCTATTGTATTTGTGAGTTTTGCAAATGTGGGAGTGTGTTTCTTTCAAACTGAGTATCTTTACATCGTTTGCGTATCTTTACTATTCCAATTGTGTATCTTTACATCGTTTGCGTATCTTTACTATTCGAATTGTGTATCTTTTCATTTCTCGTTTGAGTATGTTTCTGTATGGCTTCTGATGCGAGTTTCTATTGTATTTGAGAGTTTTGCAAGTGTGGGAGTGTGTTTCTTTCAAACTGAGTATCTTTACATCGTTTGCGTATCTTTACTATTCCAATTGTGTATCTTTTCATTTCTCGTTTGAGTATCTTTCTGTAAGGCTTTCTGATGCGAGTTTCTATTGAATTTGAGAGTTTTCCAAGTGTGGGAGTGTGTTTCTTTCAAACTGAGTATCTTTACATCGTTTGCGTATCTTTACTATTCCAATTGTGCATCTTTACATCGTTTGCGTATCTTTACTATTCCAATTGTGTATCTTTTCATTTCTCGTTTGAGTATCTTTCTGTAAGGCTTCTGAAGCGAGTTTCTATTGTATTTGAGAGTTTTGCAAGTGTGGGAGTGTGTTTCATTCAAACTGAGTATCTTTACATCGTTTGCGTATCTTTACTATTCCAATTGTGTATCTTTACTTCGTTTGCGTATCTTTACTATTCCAATTGTGTATCTTTTCATTTCTCGTTCGAGTATCTCTCTGTAAGGCTTTCTGATGCGAGTTTCTATTGAATTTGAGAGTTTTGCAAGTGTGGGAGTGTGTTTCTTTCAAACTGAGTATCTTTACATCGTTTGCGTATCTTTACTATTCCAATTGTGCATCTTTACATCGTTTGCGTATCTTTACTATTCCAATTGTGTATCTTTTCATTTCTCGTTTGAGTATCTTTCTGTAAGGCTTCTGATGCGAGTTTCTATTGTATTTGAGAGTTTTGGAAGGGTGGGAGCGTGTTTCTTTCAAACTGTGTATCTTTACATCGTTTGCGTATCTTTACTATTCCAATTGTGTATCTTTACATCGTTTGCGTATCTTTACTATTCCAATTGTGTATCTTTACATCGTTTGCGTATCTTTACTATTCCAATTGTGTATCTTTTCATTTCTTGTTTGAGTATCTTTCTCTAAGGCTTTCTGATGCCAGTTTCTATTGTATTTGAGAGTTTTGCAAGTGTGGGAGTGTGTTTCTTTCAAACTGAGTATCTTTACATCGTTTGCGTATCTTTACTATTCCAATTGTGTATCTTTACATCGTTTGCGTATCTTTACTATATCAATTGTGTATCTTTACATCATTTGCGTATGTTTACTATTCCAATTGTGTATCTTTTCATTTCTCGTTTGAGTATCTTTCTCTAAGGCTTTCTGATGCCAGTTTCTATTGTATTTGAGAGTTTTGCAAGTGTGGGAGTGTGTTTCTTTCAAACTGAGTATCTTTACATCGTTTGCGTTTCTTTCCTATTCCAATTGTGTATCTTTACATCGTTTGCGTATCTTTACTATTCCAATTGTGTATCTTTTCATTTCTCGTTTGAAGATCTTTCTGTAAGGCTTTCTGATGCGAGTTTCTATTGAATTTGAGAATTTTGCAAGTGTGGGAGTGTGTTTCTTTCAAACTGAATATCTTTACATCGTTTGCGTATCTTTACTATTCCAATTGTGTATCTTTACATCGTTTGCGTATCTTTACTATTCCAATTGTGTATCTTTTCATTTCTCGTTTGAAGATCTTTCTGTAAGGCTTTCTGATGCGAGTTTCTATTGAATTTGAGAATTTTGCAAGTGTGGGAGTGTGTTTCTTTCAAACTGAGTATCTTTACATCGTTTGCTTATCTTTACTATTCCAATTGTGTATCTTTTCATTTCTCGTTTGAATATCTTTCTGTAAGGCTTCTGATGCGAGTTTCTATTGTATTTTAGAGTTTTGCAAGTGTGGGAGTGTGTTTCTTTCAAACTGAGTATCTTTACATCGTTTGCGTATCTTTACTATTCCAATTGTGTATCTTTATATCGTTTGCGTATCTTTACTATTCCAATTGTGTATCTTTTCATTTCTCGTTTGAGTATCTTTCTGTAAGGCTTTCTGATGCGAGTTTCTATTGAATTTGAGAGTTTTGCAAGTGTGGGAGTGTGTTTCTTTCAAACTGAGTATCTTTACATCGTTTGCGTATCTTTACTATTCCAATTGTGTATCTTTTCATTTCTCGTTTGAGGATCTTTCTGTAAGGCTTCTGATGCGAGTTTCTATTGTACTTGAGAGTTTTGCAAGTGTGGGAGTGTGTTTCTTTCAAACTGAGTATCTTTACATCGTTTGCGTATTTTTACTATTCCAATTGTGTATCTTTACATCGTTTGCGTATCTTTACTATTCCAATTGTGTATCTTTTCATTTCTCGTTTGAGTATCTTTCTGTAAGGATTCTGATGCGAGTTTCTATTGAATTTGAGAGTTTTGCAAGTGTGGGAGTGTGTTTCTTTCAAACTGAGTATCTTTACATCGTTTGCGTATCTTTACTATTCCAATTGTGTATCTTTACATCGTTTGCGTATCTTTACTATTCCAATTGTGTATTTTTTCATTTCTCGTTTGAGTATCTTTCTGTAAGGCTTCTGATGCGAGTTTCTATTGTATTTGAGAGTTTTGCAAGTGTGGGAGTGTGTTTCTTTCAAACTGAGTATCTTTACATCGTTTGCGTATCTTTACTATTCCAATTGTGTATCTTTACATCGTTTGCGTATCTTTACTATTCCAATTGTGTATCTTTTCATTTCTCGTTTGAGTATCTTTCTGTAAGGCTTTCTGATGCGAGTTTCTATTGAATTTGAGAGTTTTGCAAGTGTGGGAGTGTGTTTCTTTCAAACTGAGTATCTTTACATCGTTTGCGTATCTTTACTATTCCAATTGTGGAGCTTTACATCGTTTGCGTATCTTTACTATTCCAATTGTGTATCTTTTCATTTCTCGTTTGAGTATATTTCTGTAAGGCTTCTGAAGCGAGTTTCTATTGAATTTGAGAGTTTTGCAAGTGTGGGAGTGTGTTTCTTTCAAACTGAGTATCTTTACATCGTTTGCGTATCTTTACTATTCCAATTGTGTATCTTTACATCGTTTGCGTATCTTTACTATTCCAATTGTGTATCTTTTCATTTCTCGTTTGAGTATATTTCTGTAAGGCTTCTGAAGCGAGTTTCTATTGAATTTGAGAGTTTTGCAAGTGTGGGAGTGTGTTTCTTTCAAACTGAGTATCTTTACATCGTTTGCGTATCTTTACTATTCCAATTGTGTATCTTTACATCGTTTGCGTATCTTTACTATTCCAATTGTGTATTTTTTCATTTCTCGTTTGAGTATCTTTCTGTAAGGCTTCTGATGCGAGTTTCTATTGTATTTGAGAGTTTTGCAAGTGTGGGAGTGTGTTTCTTTCAAACTGAGTATCTTTACATCGTTTGCGTATCTTTACTATTCCAATTGTGTATCTTTACATCGTTTGCGTATCTTTACTATTCCAATTGTGTATCTTTTCATTTCTCGTTTGAGTATCTTTCTGTAAGGATTCTGATGCGAGATTCTATTGAATTTGAGAGTTTTGCAAGTGTGGGAGTGTGTCTCTTTCAAACTGAGTATCTTTACATCGTTTGCGTATCTTTACTATTCCAATTGTGTATCTTTACATCGTTTGCGTATCTTTACTATTCCAATTGTGTATTTTTTCATTTCTCGTTTGAGTATCTTTCTGTAAGGCTTCTGATGCGAGTTTCTATTGTATTTGAGAGTTTTGCAAGTGTGGGACTGTGTTTCTTTCAACCTGAGTATCTTTACATCGTTTGCGTATCTTTACTATTCCAATTGTGTATCTTTACATCGTTTGCGTATCTTTACTATTCCAATTGTGTATCTTTACATCGTTTGCGTATCTTTACTATTCCAATTGTGTATCTTTTCATTTCTCGTTTGAGTATCTTTCTGTAAGGCTTTCTGATGCGAGTTTCTATTGAATTTGAGAGTTTTCCAAGTGTGGGAGTGTGTTTCTTTCAAACTGAGTATCTTTACATCGTTTGCGTATCTTTACTATTCCAATTGTGGAGCTTTACATCGTTTGCGTATCTTTACTATTCCAATTGTGTATCTTTTCATTTCTCGTTTGAGTATATTTCTGTAAGGCTTCTGAAGCGAGTTTCTATTGAATTTGAGAGTTTTGCAAGTGTGGGAGTGTGTTTCTTTCAAACTGAGTATCTTTACATCGTTTGCGTATCTTTACTATTCCAATTGTGTATCTTTACATCGTTTGCGTATCTTTACTATTCCAATTGTGTATCTTTTCATTTCTCGTTTGAGTATATTTCTGTAAGGCTTCTGAAGCGAGTTTCTATTGAATTTGAGAGTTTTGCAAGTGTGGGAGTGTGTTTCTTTCAAACTGAGTATCTTTACATCGTTTGCGTATCTTTACTATTCCAATTGTGTTTCTTTTCATTTCTCGTTTGAGTATCTTTCTGTAACGCTTCTGATGCGAGTTTCTATTGTATTTGAGAGTTTTGCAAGTCTGGGAGTGTGTTTCTTTCAAACTGAGTATCTTTACATCGTTTGCGTATTTTTACTATTCCAATTGTGTATCTTTACATCGTTTGCGTATCTTTACTATTCCAATTGTGTATCTTTTCATTTCTCGTTTGAGAATCTTTCTGTAAGGATTCTGATGCGAGTTTCTATTGAATTTGAGAGTTTTGCAAGTGTGGGAGTGTGTTTCGTTCAAACTGAGTATCTTTACATCGTTTGCGTATCTTTACTATTCCAATTGTGTATTTTTTCATTTCTCGTTTGAGTATCTTTCTGTAAGGCTTCTGATGCGAGTTTCTATTGTATTTGAGAGTTTTGCAAGTGTGGGAGTGTGTTTCTTTCAAACTGAGTATCTTTACATCGTTTGCGTATCTTTACTATTCCAATTGTGTATCTTTACATCGTTTGCGTATCTTTACTATTCCAATTGTGTATCTTTACATCGTTTGCGTATCTTTACTATTCCAATTGTGTACCTTTTCATTTCTCGTTTGAGTATCTTTCTGTAAGGCTTCTGATGCGAGTTTCTATTGTATTTGAGAGTTTTGCAAGTGTGGGAGTGTGTTTCTTTCAAACTGAGTATCTTTACATCGTTTGCGTATCTTTACTATTCCAATTGTGTATCTTTACATCGTTTGCGTATCTTTACTATTCCAATTGTGTATCTTTACATCGTTTGCGTATCTTTACTATTCCAATTGTGTATCTTTTCATTTCTCGTTTGAGGATCTTTCTGTAAGGCTTCTGATGCGAGTTTCTATTGTACTTGAGAGTTTTGCAAGTGTGGGAGTGTGTTTCTTTCAAACTGAGTATCTTTACATCGTTTGCGTATTTTTACTATTCCAATTGTGTATCTTTACATCGTTTGCGTATCTTTACTATTCCAATTGTGTATCTTTTCATTTCTCGTTTGAGTATCTTTCTGTAAGGATTCTGATGCGAGTTTCTATTGAATTTGAGAGTTTTGCAAGTGTGGGAGTGTGTTTCTTTCAAACTGAGTATCTTTACATCGTTTGCGTATCTTTACTATTCCAATTGTGTATCTTTACATCGTTTGCGTATCTTTACTATTCCAATTGTGTATTTTTTCATTTCTCGTTTGAGTATCTTTCTGTAAGGCTTCTGATGCGAGTTTCTATTGTATTTGAGAGTTTTGCAAGTGTGGGAGTGTGTTTCTTTCAAACTGAGTATCTTTACATCGTTTGCGTATCTTTACTATTCCAATTGTGTATCTTTACATCGTTTGCGTATCTTTACTATTCCAATTGTGTATCTTTTCATTTCTCGTTTGAGTATCTTTCTGTAAGGCTTTCTGATGCGAGTTTCTATTGAATTTGAGAGTTTTCCAAGTGTGGGAGTGTGTTTCTTTCAAACTGAGTATCTTTACATCGTTTGCGTATCTTTACTATTCCAATTGTGGAGCTTTACATCGTTTGCGTATCTTTACTATTCCAATTGTGTATCTTTTCATTTCTCGTTTGAGTATATTTCTGTAAGGCTTCTGAAGCGAGTTTCTATTGAATTTGAGAGTTTTGCAAGTGTGGGAGTGTGTTTCTTTCAAACTGAGTATCTTTACATCGTTTGCGTATCTTTACTATTCCAATTGTGTATCTTTACATCGTTTGCGTATCTTTACTATTCCAATTGTGTATCTTTTCATTTCTCGTTTGAGTATATTTCTGTAAGGCTTCTGAAGCGAGTTTCTATTGAATTTGAGAGTTTTGCAAGTGTGGGAGTGTGTTTCTTTCAAACTGAGTATCTTTACATCGTTTGCGTATCTTTACTATTCCAATTGTGTATCTTTACATCGTTTGCGTATCTTTACTATTCCAATTGTGTATTTTTTCATTTCTCGTTTGAGTATCTTTCTGTAAGGCTTCTGATGCGAGTTTCTATTGTATTTGAGAGTTTTGCAAGTGTGGGAGTGTGTTTCTTTCAAACTGAGTATCTTTACATCGTTTGCGTATCTTTACTATTCCAATTGTGTATCTTTACATCGTTTGCGTATCTTTACTATTCCAATTGTGTATCTTTTCATTTCTCGTTTGAGTATCTTTCTGTAAGGATTCTGATGCGAGATTCTATTGAATTTGAGAGTTTTGCAAGTGTGGGAGTGTGTCTCTTTCAAACTGAGTATCTTTACATCGTTTGCGTATCTTTACTATTCCAATTGTGTATCTTTACATCGTTTGCGTATCTTTACTATTCCAATTGTGTATTTTTTCATTTCTCGTTTGAGTATCTTTCTGTAAGGCTTCTGATGCGAGTTTCTATTGTATTTGAGAGTTTTGCAAGTGTGGGACTGTGTTTCTTTCAACCTGAGTATCTTTACATCGTTTGCGTATCTTTACTATTCCAATTGTGTATCTTTACATCGTTTGCGTATCTTTACTATTCCAATTGTGTATCTTTACATCGTTTGCGTATCTTTACTATTCCAATTGTGTATCTTTTCATTTCTCGTTTGAGTATCTTTCTGTAAGGCTTTCTGATGCGAGTTTCTATTGAATTTGAGAGTTTTCCAAGTGTGGGAGTGTGTTTCTTTCAAACTGAGTATCTTTACATCGTTTGCGTATCTTTACTATTCCAATTGTGGAGCTTTACATCGTTTGCGTATCTTTACTATTCCAATTGTGTATCTTTTCATTTCTCGTTTGAGTATATTTCTGTAAGACTTCTGAAGCGAGTTTCTATTGAATTTGAGAGTTTTGCAAGTGTGGGAGTGTGTTTCTTTCAAACTGAGTATCTTTACATCGTTTGCGTATCTTTACTATTCCAATTGTGTATCTTTACATCGTTTGCGTATCTTTACTATTCCAATTGTGTATCTTTTCATTTCTCGTTTGAGTATATTTCTGTAAGGCTTCTGAAGCGAGTTTCTATTGAATTTGAGAGTTTTGCAAGTGTGGGAGTGTGTTTCTTTCAAACTGAGTATCTTTACATCGTTTGCGTATCTTTACTATTCCAATTGTGTTTCTTTTCATTTCTCGTTTGAGTATCTTTCTGTAACGCTTCTGATGCGAGTTTCTATTGTATTTGAGAGTTTTGCAAGTCTGGGAGTGTGTTTCTTTCAAACTGAGTATCTTTACATCGTTTGCGTATTTTTACTATTCCAATTGTGTATCTTTACATCGTTTGCGTATCTTTACTATTCCAATTGTGTATCTTTTCATTTCTCGTTTGAGAATCTTTCTGTAAGGATTCTGATGCGAGTTTCTATTGAATTTGAGAGTTTTGCAAGTGTGGGAGTGTGTTTCGTTCAAACTGAGTATCTTTACATCGTTTGCGTATCTTTACTATTCCAATTGTGTATCTTTTCATTTCTCGTTTGAGTATCTTTCTGTAAGGCTTCTGATGCGAGTTTCTATTGTATTTGAGAGTTTTGCAAGTGTGGGAGTGTGTTTCTTTCAAACTGAGTATCTTTACATCGTTTGCGTATCTTTACTATTCCAATTGTGTATCTTTACATCGTTTGCGTATCTTTACTATTCCAATTGTGTATCTTTTCATTTCTCGTTTGAGTATCTTTCTGTAAGGCTTTCTGATGCGAGTTTCTATTGAATTTGAGAGTTTTCCAAGTGTGGGAGTGTGTTTCTTTCAAACTGAGTATCTTTACATCGTTTGCGTATCTTTACTATTCCAATTGTGGAGCTTTACATCGTTTGCGTATCTTTACTATTCCAATTGTGTATCTTTTCATTTCTCGTTTGAGTATATTTCTGTAAGGCTTCTGAAGCGAGTTTCTATTGAATTTGAGAGTTTTGCAAGTGTGGGAGTGTGTTTCTTTCAAACTGAGTATCTTTACATCGTTTGCGTATCTTTACTATTCCAATTGTGTATCTTTACATCGTTTGCGTATCTTTACTATTCCAATTGTGTATCTTTTCATTTCTCGTTTGAGTATATTTCTGTAAGGCTTCTGAAGCGAGTTTCTATTGAATTTGAGAGTTTTGCAAGTGTGGGAGTGTGTTTCTTTCAAACTGAGTATCTTTACATCGTTTGCGTATCTTTACTATTCCAATTGTGTATCTTTACATCGTTTGCGTATCTTTACTATTCCAATTGTGTATTTTTTCATTTCTCGTTTGAGTATCTTTCTGTAAGGCTTCTGATGCGAGTTTCTATTGTATTTGAGAGTTTTGCAAGTGTGGGAGTGTGTTTCTTTCAACCTGAGTATCTTTACATCGTTTGCGTATCTTTACTATTCCAATTGTGTATCTTTACATCGTTTGCGTATCTTTACTATTCCAATTGTGTATCTTTACATCGTTTGCGTATCTTTACTATTCCAATTGTGTATCTTTTCATTTCTCGTTTGAGTATCTTTCTGTAAGGCTTTCTGATGCGAGTTTCTATTGAATTTGAGAGTTTTCCAAGTGTGGGAGTGTGTTTCTTTCAAACTGAGTATCTTTACATCGTTTGCGTATCTTTACTATTCCAATTGTGGAGCTTTACATCGTTTGCGTATCTTTACTATTCCAATTGTGTATCTTTTCATTTCTCGTTTGAGTATATTTCTGTAAGGCTTCTGAAGCGAGTTTCTATTGAATTTGAGAGTTTTGCAAGTGTGGGAGTGTGTTTCTTTCAAACTGAGTATCTTTACATCGTTTGCGTATCTTTACTATTCCAATTGTGTATCTTTACATCGTTTGCGTATCTTTACTATTCCAATTGTGTATCTTTTCATTTCTCGTTTGAGTATATTTCTGTAAGGCTTCTGAAGCGAGTTTCTATTGAATTTGAGAGTTTTGCAAGTGTGGGAGTGTGTTTCTTTCAAACTGAGTATCTTTACATCGTTTGCGTATCTTTACTATTCCAATTGTGTTTCTTTTCATTTCTCGTTTGAGTATCTTTCTGTAAGGCTTCTGATGCGAGTTTCTATTGTATTTGAGAGTTTTGCAAGTCTGGGAGTGTGTTTCTTTCAAACTGAGTATCTTTACATCGTTTGCGTATTTTTACTATTCCAATTGTGTATCTTTACATCGTTTGCGTATCTTTACTATTCCAATTGTGTATCTTTTCATTTCTCGTTTGAGAATCTTTCTGTAAGGATTCTGATGCGAGTTTCTATTGAATTTGAGAGTTTTGCAAGTGTGGGAGTGTGTTTCTTTCAAACTGAGTATCTTTACATCGTTTGCGTATCTTTACTATTCCAATTGTGTATTTTTTCATTTCTCGTTTGAGTATCTTTCTGTAAGGCTTCTGATGCGAGTTTCTATTGTATTTGAGAGTTTTGCAAGTGTGGGAGTGTGTTTCTTTCAAACTGAGTATCTTTACATCGTTTGCGTATCTTTACTATTCCAATTGTGTATCTTTACATCGTTTGCGTATCTTTACTATTCCAATTGTGTATCTTTTCATTTCTCGTTTGAGTATCTTTCTGTAAGGCTTTCTGATGCGAGTTTCTATTGAATTTGAGAGTTTTCCAAGTGTGGGAGTGTGTTTCTTTCAAACTGAGTATCTTTACATCGTTTGCGTATCTTTACTATTCCAATTGTGGAGCTTTACATCGTTTGCGTATCTTTACTATTCCAATTGTGTATCTTTTCATTTCTCGTTTGAGTATATTTCTGTAAGGCTTCTGCAGCGAGTTTCTATTGAATTTGAGAGTTTTGCAAGTGTGGGAGTGTGTTTCTTTCAAACTGAGTATCTTTACATCGTTTGCGTATCTTTACTATTCCAATTGTGTATCTTTACATCGTTTGCGTATCTTTACTATTCCAATTGTGTATCTTTTCATTTCTCGTTTGAGTATATTTCTGTAAGGCTTCTGAAGCGAGTTTCTATTGAATTTGAGAGTTTTGCAAGTGTGGGAGTGTGTTTCTTTCAAACTGAGTATCTTTACATCGTTTGCGTATCTTTACTATTCCAATTGTGTATCTTTACATCGTTTGCGTATCTTTACTATTCCAATTGTGTATTTTTTCATTTCTCGTTTGAGTATCTTTCTGTAAGGCTTCTGATGCGAGTTTCTATTGTATTTGAGAGTTTTGCAAGTGTGGGAGTGTGTTTCTTTCAAACTGAGTATCTTTACATCGTTTGCGTATCTTTACTATTCCAATTGTGTATCTTTACATCGTTTGCGTATCTTTACTATTCCAATTGTGTATCTTTTCATTTCTCGTTTGAGTATCTTTCTGTAAGGATTCTGATGCGAGTTTCTATTGAATTTGAGAGTTTTGCAAGTGTGGGAGTGTGTTTCTTTCAAACTGAGTATCTTTACATCGTTTGCGTATCTTTACTATTCCAATTGTGTATCTTTACATCGTTTGCGTATCTTTACTATTCCAATTGTGTATTTTTTCATTTCTCGTTTGAGTATCTTTCTGTAAGGCTTCTGATGCGAATTTCTATTGAATTTGAGAGTTTTGCAAGTGTGGGACTGTGTTTCTTTCAACCTGAGTATCTTTACATCGTTTGCGTATCTTTACTATTCCAATTGTGTATCTTTACATCGTTTGCGTATCTTTACTATTCCAATTGTGTATCTTTTCATTTCTCGTTTGAGTATCTTTCTGTAAGGGTTCTGATGCGAGTTTCTATTGAATTTGAGAGTTTTGCAAGTGTCGGAGTGTGTTTCTTTCAAACTGAGTATCTTTACATCGTTTGCGTATCTTAACTATTCCAATTGTGTATCTTTACATCGTTTGCGTATCTTTACTATTCCAATTGTGTTTCTGTTCATTTCTCGTTTGAGTATCTTTCTGTAAGGCTTCTGATGCGAGTTTCTATTGTATTTGAGAGTTTTGCAAGGGTGGGAGTGTGTTTCTTTCAAACTGAGTATCTTTACATCGTTTGCGTATCTTTACTATTCCAATTGTGTATCTTTACATCGTTTGCGTATCTTTACTATTCCAATTGTGTATCTTTTCATTTCTCGTTTGAGTATCTTTCTGTAAGGCTTCTAATGCGACTTTCTATTGTATTTGAGAGTTTTGCAAGTGTGGGAGTGTGTTTCTTTCAAACTGAGTATCTTTACATCGTTTGCGTATCTTTACTATTCCAATTGTGTTTCTTTTCATTTCTCGTTTGAGTATCTTTCTGTAAGGCTTCTGATGCGAGTTTCTATTGTATTTGAGAGTTTTGCAAGTGCGGGAGTGTGTTTCTTTCAAACTGAGTATCTTTACATCGTTTGCGTATCTTTACTATTCCAATTGTGTATCTTTACATCGTTTGCGTATCTTTACTATTCCAATTGTGTATCTTTTCATTTCTCGTTTGAGTATCTTTCTGTAAGGCTTCTAATGCGACTTTCTATTGAATTTGAGAGTTTTGCAAGTGTGGGAGTGTGTTTCTTTCAAACTGAGTATCTTTACATCGTTTGCGTATCTTTACTATTCCAATTGTGTATCTTTACATCGTTTGCGTATCTTTACTATTCCAATTGTGTATCTTTTCATTTCTCGTTTGAGTATCTTTCTGTAAGGATTCTGATGCGAGTTTCTATTGAATTTGAGAGTTTTGCAAGTGTGGGAGTGTGTTTCTTTCAAACTGAGTATCTTTACATCGTTTGCGTATCTTTACTATTCCAATTGTGTATCTTTTCATTTCTCGTTTGCGTATCTTTACTATTCCAATTGTGTATTTTTTCATTTCTCGTTTGAGTATCTTTCTGTAAGGCTTCTGATGCGAGTTTCTATTGTATTTGAGAGTTTTGCAAGTGTGGGAGTGTGTTTCTTTCAACCTGAGTATCTTTACATCGTTTGCGTATCTTTACTATTCCAATTGTGTATCTTTACATCGTTTGCGTATCTTTACTATTCCAATTGTGTATCTTTTCATTTCTCGTTTGAGTATCTTTCTTTAAGGATTCTGATGCGAGTTTCTATTGAATTTGAGAGTTTTGCAAGTGTGGGAGTGTGTTTCTTTCAAACTGAGTATCTTTACATCGTTTGCGTATCTTTACTATTCCAATTGTGTATCTTTACATCGTTTGCGTATCTTTACTATTCCAATTGTGTATCTTTTCATTTCTCATTTGAGTATATTTCTGTAAGGATTCTGATGCGAGTTTCTATTGAATTTGAGAGTTTTGCAAGTGTGGGAGTGTGTTTCTTTCAAACTGAGTATCTTTACATCGTTTGCGTATCTTTACTATTCCAATTGTGTTTCTTTTCATTTCTCGTTTGAGTATCTTTCTGTAAGGCTTCTGATGCGAGTTTCTATTGTATTTGAGAGTTTTGCAAGTGTGGGAGTGTGTTTCTTTCAAACTGAGTATCTTTACATCGTTTGCGTATTTTTACTATTCCAATTGTGTATCTTTACATCGTTTGCGTATCTTTACTATTCCAATTGTGTATCTTTTCATTTCTCGTTTGAGTATCTTTCTGTAAGGATTCTGATGCGAGTTTCTATTGAATTTGAGAGTTTTGCAAGTGTGGGAGTGTGTTTCTTTCAAACTGAGTATCCTTACATCGTTTGCGTATCTTTACTATTCCAATTGTGTATCTTTACATCGTTTGCGTATCTTTACTATTCCAATTGTGTATTTTTTCATTTCTCGTTTGAGTATCTTTCTGTAAGGCTTCTGATGCGAGTTTCTATTGTATTTGAGAGTTTTGCAAGTGTGGGAGTGTGTTACTTTCAAACTGAGTATCTTTACATCGGTTGCGTATCTTTACTATTCCAATTGTGTTTCTTTTCATTTCTCGTTTGAGTATCTTTCTGTAAGGCTTCTGATGCGAGTTTCTATTGTATTTGAGAGTTTTGCAAGTCTGGGAGTGTGTTTCTTTCAAACTGAGTATCTTTACATCGTTTGCGTATTTTTACTATTCCAATTGTGTATCTTTACATCGTTTGCGTATCTTTACTATTCCAATTGTGTATCTTTTCATTTCTCGTTTGAGAATCTTTCTGTAAGGATTCTGATGCGAGTTTCTATTGAATTTGAGAGTTTTACAAGTGTGGGAGTGTGTTTCTTTCAAACTGAGTATCTTTACATCGTTTGCGTATCTTTACTATTCCAATTGTGTATCTTTACATCGTTTGCGTATCTTTACTATTCCAATTGTGTATTTTTTCATTTCTCGTTTGAGTATCTTTCTGTAAGGCTTCTGATGCGAGTTTCTATTGTATTTGAGAGTTTTGCAAGTGTGGGAGTGTGTTTCTTTCAAACTGAGTATCTTTACATCGTTTGCGTATCTTTACTATTCCAATTGTGTATCTTTACATCGTTTGCGTATCTTTACTATTCCAATTGTGTATCTTTTCATTTCTCGTTTGAGTATCTTTCTGTAAGGCTTTCTGATGCGAGTTTCTATTGAATTTGAGAGTTTTCCAAGTGTGGGAGTGTGTTTCTTTCAAACTGAGTATCTTTACATCGTTTGCGTATCTTTACTATTCCAATTGTGGAGCTTTACATCGTTTGCGTATCTTTACTATTCCAATTGTGTATCTTTTCATTTCTCGTTTGAGTATATTTCTGTAAGGCTTCTGAAGCGAGTTTCTATTGAATTTGAGAGTTTTGCAAGTGTGGGAGTGTGTTTCTTTCAAACTGAGTATCTTTACATCGTTTGCGTATCTTTACTATTCCAATTGTGTATCTTTACATCGTTTGCGTATCTTTACTATTCCAATTGTGTATCTTTTCATTTCTCGTTTGAGTATATTTCTGTAAGGCTTCTGAAGCGAGTTTCTTTTGAATTTGAGAGTTTTGCAAGTGTGGGAGTGTGTTTCTTTCAAACTGAGTATCTTTACATCGTTTGCGTATCTTTACTATTCCAATTGTGTATCTTTACATCGTTTGCGTATCTTTACTATTCCAATTGTGTATTTTTTCATTTCTCGTTTGAGTATCTTTCTGTAAGGCTTCTGATGCGAGTTTCTATTGTATTTGAGAGTTTTGCAAGTGTGGGAGTGTGTTTCTTTCAAACTGAGTATCTTTACATCGTTTGCGTATCTTTACTATTCTAATTGTGTATCTTTACATCGTTTGCGTATCTTTACTATTCCAATTGTGAATCTTTTCATTTCTCGTTTGAGTATCTTTCTGTAAGGATTCTGATGCGAGTTTCTATTGAATTTGAGAGTTTTGCAAGTGTGGGAGTGTGTTTCTTTCAAACTGAGTATCTTTACATCGTTTGCGTATCTTTACTATTCCAATTGTGTATCTTTACATCGTTTGCGTATCTTTACTATTCCAATTGTGTATTTTTTCATTTCTCGTTTGAGTATCTTTCTGTAAGGCTTCTGATGCGAATTTCTATTGAATTTGAGAGTTTTGCAAGTGTGGGAGTGTGTTTCTTTCAAACTGAGTATCTTTACATCGTTTGCGTATCTTTACTATTCCAATTGTGTATCTTTACATCGTTTGCGTATCTTTACTATTCCAATTGTGTATCTTTTCATTTCTCATTTGAGTATATTTCTGTAAGGATTCTGATGCGAGTTTCTATTGAATTTGAGAGTTTTGCAAGTGTGGGAGTGTGTTTCTTTCAAACTGAGTATCTTTACATCGTTTGCGTATCTTTACTATTCCAATTGTGTTTCTTTTCATTTCTCGTTTGAGTATCTTTCTGTAAGGCTTCTGATGCGAGTTTCTATTGTATTTGAGAGTTTTGCAAGTGTGGGAGTGTGTTTCTTTTAAACTGAGTATCTTTACATCGTTTGCGTATCTTTACTATTCCAATTGTGTATCTTTACATCGTTTGCGTATCTTTACTATTCCAATTGTGTATCTTTTCATTTCTCGTTTGAGTATCTTTCTCTAAGGCTTTCTGATGCGAGTTTCTATTGTATTTGAGAGTTTTGCAAGTGTGGGAGTGTGTTTCTTTCAAACTGAGTATCTTTACATCGTTTGCGTATCTTTACTATTCCAATTGTGTATCTTTACATCGTTTGCGTATCTTTACTATTCCAATTGTGTATCTTTTCATTTCTCGTTTGAGTATATTTCTGTAAGGATTCTGATGCGAGTTTCTATTGAATTTGAGAGTTTTGCAAGTGTGGGAGTGTGTTTCTTTCAAACTGAGTATCTTTACATCGTTTGCTTATCTTTACTATTCCAATTGTGTTTCTGTTCATTTCTCCTTTGAGTATCTTTCTGTAAGGCTTCTGGTGCGAGTTTCTATTGTATTTGAGAGTTTTGCAAGGGTGGGAGTGTGTTTCTTTCAAACTGAGTATCTTTACATCGTTTGCGTATCTTTACTATTCCAATTGTGTATCTTTACATCGTTTGCGTATCCTTACTATTCCAATTGTGTATCTTTTCATTTCTCGTTTGAGTATCTTTCTGTAAGGCTTCTAATACGACTTTCTATTGTATTTGAGAGTTTTGCAAGTGTGGGAGTGTGTTTCTTTCAAACTGAGTATCTTTACATCGTTTGCGTATCTTTACTATTCCAATTGTGTTTCTTTTCATTTCTCGTTTGAGTATCTTTCTGTAAGGCTTCTGATGCGAGTTTCTATTGTATTTGAGAGTTTTGCAAGTGCGGGAGTGTGTTTCTATCAAACTGAGTATCTTTTCATCGTTTGCGTATCTTTACTATTCCAATTGTGTATCTTTACATCGTTTGCGTATCTTTACTATTCCAATTGTGTATCTTTTCATTTCTCATTTGAGTATATTTCTGTAAGGATTCTGATGCGAGTTTCTATTGAATTTGAGAGTTTTGCAAGTGTGGGAGTGTGTTTCTTTCAAACTGAGTATCTTTACATCGTTTGCGTATCTTTACTATTCCAATTGTGTTTCTGTTCATTTCTCGTTTGAGTATCTTTCTGTAAGGCTTCTGATGCGAGTTTCTATTGTATTTGAGAGTTTTGCAAGGGTGGGAGTGTGTTTCTTTCAAACTGAGTATCTTTACATCGTTTGCGTATCTTTACTATTCCAATTGTGTATCTTTACATCGTTTGTGTATCTTTACTATTCCAATTGTGTATCTTTTCATTTGTCGTTTGAGTATCTTTCTGTAAGGCTTCTAATGCGACTTTCTATTGTATTTGAGAGTTTTGCAAGTGTGGGAGTGTGTTTCTTTCAAACTGAGTATCTTTACATCGTTTGTGTATCTTTACTATTCCAATTGTGTATCTTTACATCGTTTGCGTATCTTTACTATTCCAATTGTGTATTTTTTCATTTCTCGTTTGAGTATCTTTCTGTAAGGCTTCTGATGCGAGTTTCTATTGTATTTGAGAGTTTTGCAAGGGTGGGAGTGTGTTTCTTTCAAACTGAGTATCTTTACATCGTTTGCGTATCTTTACTATTCCAATTGTGTATCTTTACATCGTTTGCGTATCTTTACTATTCCAATTGTGTATCTTTTCATTTCTCGTTTGAGTATCTTTCTGTAAGGATTCTGATGCGAGTTTCTATTGAATTTGAGAGTTTTGCAAGTGTGGGAGTGTGTTTCTTTCAAACTGAGTATCTTTACATCGTTTGCGTATCTTTACTATTCCAATTGTGTATCTTTACATCGTTTGCGTATCTTTACTATTCCAATTGTGTATCTTTTCATTTCTCATTTGAGTATATTTCTGTAAGGATTCTGATGCGAGTTTCTATTGAATTTGAGAGTTTTGCAAGTGTGGGAGTGTGTTTCTTTCAAACTGAGTATCTTTACATCGTTTGCGTATCTTTACTATTCCAATTGTGTTTCTGTTCATTTCTCGTTTGAGTATCTTTCTGTAAGGCTTCTGATGCGAGTTTCTATTGTATTTGAGAGTTTTGCAAGGGTGGGAGTGTGTTTCTTTCAAACTGAGTATCTTTACATCGTTTGCGTATCTTTACTATTCCAATTGTGTATCTTTACATCGTTTGCGTATCTTTACTATTCCAATTGTGTATCTTTTCATTTCTCGTTTGAGTATCTTTCTGTAAGGCTTCTGATGCGAGTTTCTATTGTATTTGAGAGTTTTGCAAGTGTGGGAGTGTGTTTCTTTCAAACTGAGTATCTTTACATCGTTTGCGTATCTTTACTATTCCAATTGTGTTTCTGTTTATTTCTCGTTTGAGTATCTTTCTGTAAGGCTTCTGATGCGAGTTTCTATTGTATTTGAGAGTTTTGCAAGTGTGGGAGTGTGTTTCTTTCAAACTGAGTATCTTTTCATTGTTTGCGTATCTTTACTATTCCAATTGTGTATCTTTACATCGTTTGCGTTTCTTTACTATTCCAATTGTGTATCTTTTCATTTCTCGTTTGAGTATCTTTCTCTAAGGCTTTCTGATGCGAGTTTCTATTGTATTTGAGAGTTTTGCAAGTGTGGGAGTGTGTTTCTTTCAAACTGAGTATCTTTACATCGTTTGCGTATCTTTACTATTCCAATTGTGTATCTTTACATCGTTTGAGTATCTTTACTATTCCAATTTTGTATCTTTTCATTTCTCGTTTGAGTATCTTTCTGTAAGGCTTCTGATGCGAGTTTCTATTGTATTTGAGAGTTTTGCAAGTTTGGGAGTGTGTTTCTTTCAAACTGAGTATCTTTACATCGTTTGCGTATCTTTACTATTCCAATTGTGTATCTTTACATCGTTTGCGTATGTTTACTATTCCAATTGTGTATCTTTTTATTTCTCGTTTGAGTATCTTTCTGTAAGGCTTCTGATGCGAGTTTCTATTGAATTTGAGAGTTTTGCAAGTGTGGGAGTGTGTTTCTTTCAAACTGAGTATCTTTACATCGTTTGCGTATCTTTACTATTCCAATTGTGTATCTTTTCATTTCTCGTTTGAGTATCTTTCTGTAAGGCTTTCTGATGCGAGTTTCTATTGTATTTGAGAGTTTTGCAAGTGTGGGAGTGTGTTTCTTTCAAACTGAGTATCTTTACATC
This sequence comes from Argentina anserina, assembly GCF_933775445.1. NCBI lineage: Eukaryota > Viridiplantae > Streptophyta > Magnoliopsida > Rosales > Rosaceae > Argentina > Argentina anserina. The sequence continues at coordinate 47,264 of NW_026089400.1, read as the reverse complement.
GTTTGCGTATCTTTACTATTCCAATTGTGTATCTTTACATCGTTTGCGTATCTTTACTATTCCAATTGTGTATCTTTTCATTTCTCGTTTGAAGATCTTTCTGTAAGGCTTTCTGATGCGAGTTTCTATTGAATTTGAGAATTTTGCAAGTGTGGGAGTGTGTTTCTTTCAAACTGAATATCTTTACATCGTTTGCGTATCTTTACTATTCCAATTGTGTATGTTTACATCGTTTGCGTTTCTTTACTATTCCAATTGTGTATCTTTTCATTTCTCGTTTGAGTATCATTCTGTAAGACTTCTGATGCGAGTTTCTATTGTATTTGACAGGTTTGGAAGTGTGGGAATGTGTTTCTTTCAAACTCAGTATCTTTACATCGTTTGCGTATCTTTACTATTCCAATTGTGTATCTTTTCATTTCTCGTTTGAGTATCTTTCTGTAAGGCTTTCTGATGCGAGTATCTATTGTATTTGAGAGTTTTGCAAGTGTGGGAGTGTGTTTCTTTCAAACTAAGTATCTTTACATCGTTTGCGTATCTTTACTATTCCAATTGTGTATCTTTACATCGTTTGCGTATCTTTACTATTCCAATTGTGTATCTTTTGATTTCTCGTTTGAGTATCTTTCTGTAATGCTTCTGATGCGAGTTTGTATTGTATTTGAGAATTTTGCAAGTGTGGGAGTGTGTTTCTTTCAAACTGAGTATCTTTACATCGTTTGCGTACCTTTACTATTCCAATTGTGTATCTTTTCATTTCTCGTTTGAGTATCTTTCTGTAAGGCTTCTGATGCGAGTTTCTATTGTATTTGAGAGTTTTGCAAGTGTGGGAGTGTGTTTCTTTCAAACTGAGTATCTTTACATCGTTTGCGTATCTTTACTATTCCAATTGTGTATCTTTACATCGTTTGCGTATCTTTACTATTCCAATTGTGTATCTTTTCATTTCTCATTTGAGTATATTTCTGTAAGGATTCTGATGCGAGTTTCTATTGAATTTGAGAGTTTTGCAAGTGTGGGAGTGTGTTTCTTTCAAACTGAGTATCTTTACATCGTTTGCTTATCTTTACTATTCCAATTGTGTTTCTGTTCATTTCTCTTTTGAGTATCTTTCTGTAAGGCTTCTGATGCGAGTTTCTATTGTATTTGAGAGTTTTGCATGTGTGGGAGTGTGTTTCTTTCAAACTGAGTATCTTTACATCGTTTGCGTATCTTTACTATTCCAATTGTGTATCTTTACATCGTTTGCGTTTCTTTACTATTCCAATTGTGTATCTTTTCATTTCTCGTTTGAGTATCTTTCTCTAACGCTTTCTGATGCGAGTTTCTATTGTATTTGAGAGTTTTGCATGTGTGGGAGTGTGTTTCTTTCAAACTGAGTATCTTTTCATTGTTTGCGTATCTTTACTATTCCAATTGTGTATCTTTACATCGTTTGCGTTTCTTTACTATTCCAATTGTGTATCTTTTCATTTCTCGTTTGAGTATCTTTCTCTAAGGCTTTCTGATGCGAGTTTCTATTGTATTTGAGAGTTTTGCAAGTGTGGGAGTGTGTTTCTTTCAAACTGAGTATCTTTACATCGTTTGCGTATCTTTACTATTCCAATTGTGTTTCTGTTCATTTCTCGTTTGAGTATCTTTCTGTAAGGCTTCTGATGCGAGTTTCTATTGTATTTGAGAGTTTTGCAAGGGTGGGAGTGTGTTTCTTTCAAACTGAGTATCTTTACATCGTTTGCGTATCTTTACTATTCCAATTGTGTATCTTTACATCGTTTGCGTATCTTTACTATTCCAATTGTGTATCTTTTCATTTCTCGTTTGAGTATCTTTCTGTAAGGCTTCTAATGCGACTTTCTATTGTATTTGAGAGTTTTGCAAGTGTGGGAGTGTGTTTCTTTCAAACTGAGTATCTTTACATCGTTTGCGTATCTTTACTATTCCAATTGTGTTTGTTTTCATTTCTCGTTTGAGTATCTTTCTGTAAGGCTTCTGATGCGAGTTTCTATTGTATTTGAGAGTTTTGCAAGTGTGGGAGTGTGTTTCTTTCAAACTGAGTATCTTTACATCGTTTGTGTATCTTTACTATTCCAATTGTGTATCTTTACATCGTTTGCGTATCTTTACTATTCCAATTGTGTATCTTTTCATTTCTCGTTTGAGTATCTTTCTGTAAGGCTTCTGATGCGAGTTTCTATTGTATTTGAGAGTTTTGCAAGTTTGGGAGTGTGTTTCTTTCAAACTGAGTATCTTTACATCGTTTGCGTATCTTTACTATTCCAATTGTGTATCTTTACATCGTTTGCGTATGTTTACTATTCCAATTGTGTATCTTTTTATTTCTCGTTTGAGTATCTTTCTGTAAGGCTTCTGATGCGAGTTTCTATTGAATTTGAGAGTTTTGCAAGTGTGGGAGTGTGTTTCTTTCAAACTGAGTATCTTTACATCGTTTGCGTATCTTTACTATTCCAATTGTGTATCTTTTCATTTCTCGTTTGAGTATCTTTACTATTCCAATTGTGTATTTTTTCATTTCTCGTTTGAGTATCTTTCTGTAAGGCTTCTGATGCGAGTTTCTATTGTATTTGAGAGTTTTGCAAGTTTGGGAGTGTGTTTCTTTCAAACTGAGTATCTTTACATCGTTTGCGTATCTTTACTATTCCAATTGTGTATCTTTACATCGTTTGCGTATCTTTACTATTCCAATTGTGTATCTTTTCATTTCTCGTTTGAGTATCTTTCTGTAAGGCTTCTGATGCGAGTTTCTATTGTATTTGAGAGTTTTGCAAGTGTGGGAGTGTGTTTCTTTCAAACTGAGTATCTTTACATCGTTTGCGTATCTTTACTATTCCAATTGTGTTTCTGTTTATTTCTCGTTTGAGTATCTTTCTGTAAGGCTTCTGATGCGAGTTTCTATTGTATTTGAGAGTTTTGCAAGTGTGGGAGTGTGTTTCTTTCAAACTGAGTATCTTTTCATTGTTTGCGTATCTTTACTATTCCAATTGTGTATCTTTACATCGTTTGCGTTTCTTTACTATTCCAATTGTGTATCTTTTCATTTCTCGTTTGAGTATCTTTCTCTAAGGCTTTCTGATGCGAGTTTCTATTGTATTTGAGAGTTTTGCAAGTGTGGGAGTGTGTTTCTTTCAAACTGAGTATCTTTACATCGTTTGCGTATCTTTACTATTCCAATTGTGTATCTTTACATCGTTTGAGTATCTTTACTATTCCAATTTTGTATCTTTTCATTTCTCGTTTGAGTATCTTTCTGTAAGGCTTCTGATGCGAGTTTCTATTGTATTTGAGAGTTTTGCAAGTTTGGGAGTGTGTTTCTTTCAAACTGAGTATCTTTACATCGTTTGCGTATCTTTACTATTCCAATTGTGTATCTTTACATCGTTTGCGTATGTTTACTATTCCAATTGTGTATCTTTTTATTTCTCGTTTGAGTATCTTTCTGTAAGGCTTCTGATGCGAGTTTCTATTGAATTTGAGAGTTTTGCAAGTGTGGGAGTGTGTTTCTTTCAAACTGAGTATCTTTACATCGTTTGCGTATCTTTACTATTCCAATTGTGTATCTTTTCATTTCTCGTTTGAGTATCTTTACTATTCCAATTGTGTATTTTTTCATTTCTCGTTTGAGTATCTTTCTGTAAGGCTTCTGATGCGAGTTTCTATTGTATTTGAGAGTTTTGCAAGTTTGGGAGTGTGTTTCTTTCAAACTGAGTATCTTTACATCGTTTGCGTATCTTTACTATTCCAATTGTGTATCTTTACATCGTTTGCGTATCTTTACTATTCCAATTGTGTATTTTTTCATTTCTCGTTTGAGTATCTTTCTGTAAGGCTTCTGATGCGAGTTTCTATTGTATTTGAGAGTTTTGCAAGTGTGGGAGTGTGTTTCTTTCAAACTGAGTATCTTTACATCGTTTGCGTATCTTTACTATTCCAATTGTGTATCTTTACATCGTTTGCGTATCTTTACTATTCCAATTTTGTATCTTTTCATTTCTCGTTTGAGTATCTTTCTGTAAGGCTTCTGATGCGAGTTTCTATTGTATTTGAGAGTTTTGCAAGTTTGGGAGTGTGTTTCTTTCAAACTGAGTATCTTTACATCGTTTGCGTATCTTTACTATTCCAATTGTGTATCTTTACATCGTTTGCGTATGTTTACTATTCCAATTGTGTATCTTTTTATTTCTCGTTTGAGTATCTTTCTGTAAGGCTTCTGATGCGAGTTTCTACTGAATTTGAGAGTTTTGCAAGTGTGGGAGTGTGTTTCTTTCAAACTGAGTATCTTTACATCGTTTGCGTATCTTTACTATTCCAATTGTGTATCTTTTCATTTCTCGTTTGAGTATCTTTACTATTCCAATTGTGTATTTTTTCATTTCTCGTTTGAGTATCTTTCTGTAAGGCTTCTGATGCGAGTTTCTATTGTATTTGAGAGTTTTGCAAGTTTGGGAGTGTGTTTCTTTCAAACTGAGTATCTTTACATCGTTTGCGTATCTTTACTATTCCAATTGTGTATCTTTACATCGTTTGCGTATCTTTACTATTCCAATTGTGTATTTTTTCATTTCTCGTTTGAGTATCTTTCTGTAAGGCTTCTGATGCGAGTTTCTATTGTATTTGAGAGTTTTGCAAGTGTGGGAGTGTGTTTCTTTCAAACTGAGTATCTTTACATCGTTTGCGTATCTTTACTATTCCAATTGTGTTTCTGTTCATTTCTCGTTTGAGTATCTTTCTGTAAGGCTTCTGATGCGAGTTTCTATTGTATTTGAGAGTTTTGCAAGTGTGGTAGTGTGTTTCTTTCAAACTGAGTATGTTTTCATTGTTTGCGTATCTTTACTATTCCAATTGTGTATCTTTACATCGTTTGCGTTTCTTTACTATTCCAATTGTGTATCTTTTCATTTCTCGTTTGAGTATCTTTCTCTAAGGCTTTCTGATGCGAGTTTCTATTGTATTTGAGAGTTTTGCAAGTGTGGGAGTGTGTTTCTTTCAAACTGAGTATCTTTACATCGTTTGCGTATCTTTACTATTCCAATTGTGTATCTTTACATCGTTTGCGTATCTTTACTATTCCAATTTTGTATCTTTTCATTTCTCGTTTGAGTATCTTTCTGTAAGGCTTCTGATGCGAGTTTCTATTGTATTTGAGAGTTTTGCAAGTTTGGGAGTGTGTTTCTTTCAAACTGAGTATCTTTACATCGTTTCCGTATCTTTACTATTCCAATTGTGTATCTTTACATCGTTTGCGTATGTTTACTATTCCAATTGTGTATCTTTTTATTTCTCGTTTGAGTATCTTTCTGTAAGGCTTCTGATGCGAGTTTCTATTGAATTTGAGAGTTTTGCAAGTGTGGGAGTGTGTTTCTTTCAAACTGAGTATCTTTACATCGTTTGCGTATCTTTACTATTCCAATTGTGTATCTTTTCATTTCTCGTTTGAGTATCTTTACTATTCCAATTGTGTATTTTTTCATTTCTCGTTTGAGTATCTTTCTGTAAGGCTTCTGATGCGAGTTTCTATTGTATTTGAGAGTTTTGCAAGTTTGGGAGTGTGTTTCTTTCAAACTGAGTATCTTTTCATTGTTTGCGTATCTTTACTATTCCAATTGTGTATCTTTACATCGTTTGCGTTTCTTTACTATTCCAATTGTGTATCTTTTCATTTCTCGTTTGAGTATCTTTCTCTAAGGCTTTCTGATGCGAGTTTCTATTGTATTTGAGAGTTTTGCAAGTGTGGGAGTGTGTTTCTTTCAAACTGAGTATCTTTACATCGTTTGCGTATCTTTACTATTCCAATTGTGTATCTTTACATCGTTTACGTATCTTTACTATTCCAATTGTGTATTTTTTCATTTCTCGTTTGAGTATCTTTCTGTAAGGCTTCTGATGCGAGTTTCTATTGTATTTGAGAGTTTTGCAAGTGTGGGAGTGTGTTTCTTTCAAACTGAGTATCTTTACATCGTTTGCGTATCTTTACTATTCCAATTGTGTTTCTGTTCATTTCTCGTTTGAGTATCTTTCTGTAAGGCTTCTGATGCGAGTTTCTATTGTATTTGAGAGTTTTGCAAGTGTGGTAGTGTGTTTCTTTCAAACTGAGTATGTTTTCATTGTTTGCGTATCTTTACTATTCCAATTGTGTATCTTTACATCGTTTGCGTTTCTTTACTATTCCAATTGTGTATCTTTTCATTTCTCGTTTGAGTATCTTTCTCTAAGGCTTTCTGATGCGAGTTTCTATTGTATTTGAGAGTTTTGCAAGTGTGGGAGTGTGTTTCTTTCAAACTGAGTATCTTTACATCGTTTGCGTATCTTTACTATTCCAATTGTGTATCTTTACATCGTTTGCGTATCTTTACTATTCCAATTTTGTATCTTTTCATTTCTCGTTTGAGTATCTTTCTGTAAGGCTTCTGATGCGAGTTTCTATTGTATTTGAGAGTTTTGCAAGTTTGGGAGTGTGTTTCTTTCAAACTGAGTATCTTTACATCGTTTGCGTATCTTTACTATTCCAATTGTGTATCTTTACATCGTTTGCGTATCTTTACTATTCCAATTGTGTATTTTTTCATTTCTCGTTTGAGTATCTTTCTGTAAGGCTTCTGATGCGAGTTTCTATTGTATTTGAGAGTTTTGCAAGTGTGGGAGTGTGTTTCTTTCAAACTGAGTATCTTTACATCGTTTGCGTATCTTTACTATTCCAATTGTGTATCTTTACATCGTTTGCGTATCTTTACTATTCCAATTTTGTATCTTTTCATTTCTCGTTTGAGTATCTTTCTGTAAGGCTTCTGATGCGAGTTTCTATTGTATTTGAGAGTTTTGCAAGTTTGGGAGTGTGTTTCTTTCAAACTGAGTATCTTTACATCGTTTGCGTATCTTTACTATTCCAATTGTGTATCTTTACATCGTTTGCGTATGTTTACTATTCCAATTGTGTATCTTTTTATTTCTCGTTTGAGTATCTTTCTGTAAGGCTTCTGATGCGAGTTTCTATTGAATTTGAGAGTTTTGCAAGTGTGGGAGTGTGTTTCTTTCAAACTGAGTATCTTTACATCGTTTGCGTATCTTTACTATTCCAATTGTGTATCTTTTCATTTCTCGTTTGAGTATCTTTACTATTCCAATTGTGTATTTTTTCATTTCTCGTTTGAGTATCTTTCTGTAAGGCTTCTGATGCGAGTTTCTATTGTATTTGAGAGTTTTGCAAGTTTGGGAGTGTGTTTCTTTCAAACTGAGTATCTTTACATCGTTTGCGTATCTTTACTATTCCAATTGTGTATCTTTACATCGTTTGCGTATCTTTACTATTCCAATTGTGTATTTTTTCATTTCTCGTTTGAGTATCTTTTTGTAAGGCTTCTGATGCGAGTTTCTATTGTATTTGAGAGTTTTGCAAGTGTGGGAGTGTGTTTCTTTCAAACTGAGTATCTTTACATCGTTTGCGTATCTTTACTATTCCAATTGTGTTTCTGTTCATTTCTCGTTTGAGTATCTTTCTGTAAGGCTTCTGATGCGAGTTTCTATTGTATTTGAGAGTTTTGCAAGTGTGGTAGTGTGTTTCTTTCAAACTGAGTATGTTTTCATTGTTTGCGTATCTTTACTATTCCAATTGTGTATCTTTACATCGTTTGCGTTTCTTTACTATTCCAATTGTGTATCTTTTCATTTCTCGTTTGAGTATCTTTCTCTAAGGCTTTCTGATGCGAGTTTCTATTGTATTTGAGAGTTTTGCAAGTGTGGGAGTGTGTTTCTTTCAAACTGAGTATCTTTACATCGTTTGCGTATCTTTACTATTCCAATTGTGTATCTTTACATCGTTTGCGTATCTTTACTATTCCAATTTTGTATCTTTTCATTTCTCGTTTGAGTATCTTTCTGTAAGGCTTCTGATGCGAGTTTCTATTGTATTTGAGAGTTTTGCAAGTTTGGGAGTGTGTTTCTTTCAAACTGAGTATCTTTACATCGTTTCCGTATCTTTACTATTCCAATTGTGTATCTTTACATCGTTTGCGTATGTTTACTATTCCAATTGTGTATCTTTTTATTTCTCATTTGAGTATCTTTCTGTAAGGCTTCTGATGCGAGTTTATATTGAATTTGAGAGTTTTGCAAGTGTGGGAGTGTGTTTCTTTCAAACTGAGTATCTTTACATCGTTTGCGTATCTTTACTATTCCAATTGTGTATCTTTTCATTTCTCGTTTGAGTATCTTTACTATTCCAATTGTGTATTTTTTCATTTCTCGTTTGAGTATCTTTCTGTAAGGCTTCTGATGCGAGTTTCTATTGTATATGAGAGTTTTGCAAGTTTGGGAGTGTGTTTCTTTCAAACTGAGTATCTTTTCATTGTTTGCGTATCTTTACTATTCCAATTGTGTATCTTTACATCGTTTGCGTTTCTTTACTATTCCAATTGTGTATCTTTTCATTTCTCGTTTGAGTATCTTTCTCTAAGGCTTTCTGATGCGAGTTTCTATTGTATTTGAGAGTTTTGCAAGTGTGGGAGTGTGTTTCTTTCAAACTGAGTATCTTTACATCGTTTGCGTATCTTTACTATTCCAATTGTGTATCTTTACATCGTTTACGTATCTTTACTATTCCAATTGTGTATTTTTTCATTTCTCGTTTGAGTATCTTTCTGTAAGGCTTCTGATGCGAGTTTCTATTGTATTTGAGAGTTTTGCAAGTGTGGGAGTGTGTTTCTTTCAAACTGAGTATCTTTACATCGTTTGCGTATCTTTACTATTCCAATTGTGTTTCTGTTCATTTCTCGTTTGAGTATCTTTCTGTAAGGCTTCTGATGCGAGTTTCTATTGTATTTGAGAGTTTTGCAAGTGTGGTAGTGTGTTTCTTTCAAACTGAGTATGTTTTCATTGTTTGCGTATCTTTACTATTCCAATTGTGTATCTTTACATCGTTTGCGTTTCTTTAATATTCCAATTGTGTATCTTTTCATTTCTCGTTTGAGTATCTTTCTCTAAGGCTTTCTGATGCGAGTTTCTATTGTATTTGAGAGTTTTGCAAGTGTGGGAGTGTGTTTCTTTCAAACTGAGTATCTTTACATCGTTTGCGTATCTTTACTATTCCAATTGTGTATCTTTACATCGTTTGCGTATCTTTACTATTCCAATTTTGTATCTTTTCATTTCTCGTTTGAGTATCTTTCTGTAAGGCTTCTGATGCGAGTTTCTATTGTATTTGAGAGTTTTGCAAGTTTGGGAGTGTGTTTCTTTCAAACTGAGTATCTTTACATCGTTTGCGTATCTTTACTATTCCAATTGTGTATCTTTTCATTTCTCGTTTGAGTATCTTTCTCTAAGGCTTTCTGATGCGAGTTTCTATTGTATTTGAGAGTTTTGCAAGTGTGGGAGTGTGTTTCTTTCAAACTGAGTATCTTTACATTGTTTGCGTATCTTTACTATTCCAATTGTATATCTTTACATCGTTTGCGTATCTTTACTATTCCAATTGTGTATCTTTTCATTTCTCGTTTGAGTATCTTTCTGTAAGGATTCTGATGCGAGTTTCTATTGAATTTGAGAGTTTTGCAAGTGTGGGAGTGTGTTTCTTTCAAACTGAGTATCTTTACATCGTTTGCGTATCTTTACTATTCCAATTGTGTATCTTTACATCGTTTGAGTATCTTTACTATTCCAATTGTGTATTTTTTCATTTCTCGTTTGAGTATCTTTCTGTAAGGCTTCTGATGCGAGTTTCTATTGTATTTCAGAGTTTTGCAAGTTTGGGAGTGTGTTTCTTTCAAACTGAGTATCTTTACATCGTTTGCGTATCTTTACTATTCCAATTGTGTATCTTTACATCGTTTGCGTATCTTTACTATTCAAATTGTGTATCTTTACATCGTTTGCGTATCTTTACTATTCCAATTGTGTATCTTTTCATTTCTCGTTTGAGTATCTTTCTGTAAGGCTTCTGATGCGAGTTTCTATTGTATTTGAGAGTTTTGCAAGTGTGGGAGTGTGTTTCTTTCAAACTGAGTATCTTTACATCGTTTGCGTATCTTTACTATTCCAATTGTGTTTCTGTTCATTTCTCGTTTGAGTATCTTTCTGTAAGGCTTCTGATGCGAGTTTCTATTGTATTTGAGAGTTTTGCAAGTGTGGGAGTGTGTTTCTTTCAAACTGAGTATCTTTACATCGTTTGCGTATCTTTACTATTCCAATTGTGTATCTTTACATCGTTTGCGTATCTTTACTATTCCAATTTTGTATCTTTTCATTTCTCATTTGAGTATCTTTCTGTAAGGATTCTGATGCGAGTTTCTATTGAATTTGAGAGTTTTGCAAGTGTGGGAGTGTGTTTCTTTCAAACTGAGTATCTTTACATCGTTTGCGTATCTTTACTATTCCAATTGTGCATCTTTACATCGTTTGCGTATCTTTACTATTCCAATTGTGTATATTTTCATTTCTCGTTTGAATATCTTTCTGTAAGGATTCTGATGCGAGTTTCTATTGAATTTGAGAGTTTTGCAAGTGTGGGAGTGTGTTTCTTTCAAACTGAGTATCTTTACATCGTTTGCGTATCTTTACTATTCAAATTGTGTATCTTTACATCGTTTGCGTATCTTTACTATTCCAATTGTGTATTTTTTCATTTCTCGTTTGAGTATCTTTCTGTAAGGATTCTGATGCGAGTTTCTATTGTATTTGAGAGTTTTGCAAGTTTGGGAGTGTGTTTCTTTCAAACTGAGTATCTTTACATCGTTTGCGTATCTTTACTATTCCAATTGTGTATCTTTACATCGTTTGCGTATCTTTACTATTCAAATTGTGTATCTTTACATCGTTTGCGTATCTTTACTATTGCAATTGTGTATTTTTTCATTTCTCGTTTGAGTATCTTTCTGTAAGGCTTCTGATGCGAGTTTCTATTGTATTTGAGAGTTTTGCAAGTGTGGGAGTGTGTTTCTTTCAAACTGAGTATCTTTACATCGTTTGCGTATCTTTACTATTCCAATTGTGTTTCTGTTCATTTCTCGTTTGAGTATCTTTCTGTAAGGCTTCTGATGCGAGTTTCTATTGAATTTGAGAGTTTTGCAAGTGTGGGAGTGTGTTTCTTTCAAACTGAGTATCTTTACATCGTTTGCGTATCTTTACTATTCCAATTGTGTATCTTTACATCGTTTGCGAATCTTTACTATTCCAATTTTGTATCTTTTCATTTCTCATTTGAGTATCTTTCTGTAAGGATTCTGATGCGAGTTTCTATTGAATTTGAGAGTTTTGCAAGTGTGGGAGTGTGTTTCTTTCAAACTGAGTATCTTTACATCGTTTGCGTATCTTTACTATTCCAATTGTGCATCTTTACATCGTTTGCGTATCTTTACTATTCCAATTGTGTATATTTTCATTTCTCGTTTGAGTATCTTTCTGTAAGGATTCTGATGCGAGTTTCTATTGAATTTGAGAGTTTTGCAAGTGTGGGAGTGTGTTTCTTTCAAACTGAGTATCTTTACATCGTTTGCGTATCTTTACTATTCAAATTGTGTATCTTTATATCGTTTGCGTATCTTTACTATTCCAATTGTGTATTTTTTCATTTCTCGTTTGAGTATCTTTCTGTAAGGATTCTGATGCGAGTTTCTATTGAATTTGAGAGTTTTGCAAGTGTGGGAGTGTGTTTCTTTCAAACTGAGTATCTTTACATCGTTTGCGTATCTTTACTATTCCAATTGTGTATCTTTACATCGTTTGAGTATCTTTACTATTCCAATTGTGTATTTTTTCATTTCTCGTTTGAGTATCTTTCTGTAAGGCTTCTGATGCGAGTTTCTATTGTATTTGAGAGTTTTGCAAGTTTGGGAGTGTGTTTCTTTCAAACTGAGTATCTTTACATCGTTTGCGTATCTTTACTATTCCAATTGTGTATCTTTACATCGTTTGCGTATCTTTACTATTCAAATTGTGTATCTTTACATCGTTTGCGTATCTTTACTATTCCAATTGTGTATTTTTTCATTTCTCGTTTGAGTATCTTTCTGTAAGGCTTCTGATGCGAGTTTCTATTGTATTTGAGAGTTTTGCAAGTGTGGGAGTGTGTTTCTTTCAAACTGAGTATCTTTACATCGTTTGCGTATCTTTACTATTCCAATTGTGTATCTTTACATCGTTTGCGTATCTTTACTATTCCAATTTTGTATCTTTTCATTTCTCGTTTGAGTATCTTTCTGTAAGGCTTCTGATGCGAGTTTCTATTGTATTTGAGAGTTTTGCAAGTTTGGGAGTGTGTTTCTTTCAAACTGAGTATCTTTACATCGTTTGCGTATCTTTACTATTCCAATTGTGTATCTTTACATCGTTTGCGTATGTTTACTATTCCAATTGTGTATCTTTTTATTTCTCGTTTGAGTATCTTTCTGTAAGGCTTCTGATGCGAGTTTCTATTGAATTTGAGAGTTTTGCAAGTGTGGGAGTGTGTTTCTTTCAAACTGAGTATCTTTACATCGTTTGCGTATCTTTACTATTCCAATTGTGTATCTTTTCATTTCTCGTTTGAGTATCTTTACTATTCCAATTGTGTATTTTTTCATTTCTCGTTTGAGTATCTTTCTGTAAGGCTTCTGATGCGAGTTTCTATTGTATTTGAGAGTTTTGCAAGTTTGGGAGTGTGTTTCTTTCAAACTGAGTATCTTTACATCGTTTGCGTATCTTTACTATTCCAATTGTGTATCTTTACATCGTTTGCGTATCTTTACTATTCCAATTGTGTATTTTTTCATTTCTCGTTTGAGTATCTTTTTGTAAGGCTTCTGATGCGAGTTTCTATTGTATTTGAGAGTTTTGCAAGTGTGGGAGTGTGTTTCTTTCAAACTGAGTATCTTTACATCGTTTGCGTATCTTTACTATTCCAATTGTGTTTCTGTTCATTTCTCGTTTGAGTATCTTTCTGTAAGGCTTCTGATGCGAGTTTCTATTGTATTTGAGAGTTTTGCAAGTGTGGTAGTGTGTTTCTTTCAAACTGAGTATGTTTTCATTGTTTGCGTATCTTTACTATTCCAATTGTGTATCTTTACATCGTTTGCGTTTCTTTACTATTCCAATTGTGTATCTTTTCATTTCTCGTTTGAGTATCTTTCTCTAAGGCTTTCTGATGCGAGTTTCTATTGTATTTGAGAGTTTTGCAAGTGTGGGAGTGTGTTTCTTTCAAACTGAGTATCTTTACATCGTTTGCGTATCTTTACTATTCCAATTGTGTATCTTTACATCGTTTGCGTATCTTTACTATTCCAATTTTGTATCTTTTCATTTCTCGTTTGAGTATCTTTCTGTAAGGCTTCTGATGCGAGTTTCTATTGTATTTGAGAGTTTTGCAAGTTTGGGAGTGTGTTTCTTTCAAACTGAGTATCTTTACATCGTTTCCGTATCTTTACTATTCCAATTGTGTATCTTTACATCGTTTGCGTATGTTTACTATTCCAATTGTGTATCTTTTTATTTCTCATTTGAGTATCTTTCTGTAAGGCTTCTGATGCGAGTTTATATTGAATTTGAGAGTTTTGCAAGTGTGGGAGTGTGTTTCTTTCAAACTGAGTATCTTTACATCGTTTGCGTATCTTTACTATTCCAATTGTGTATCTTTTCATTTCTCGTTTGAGTATCTTTACTATTCCAATTGTGTATTTTTTCATTTCTCGTTTGAGTATCTTTCTGTAAGGCTTCTGATGCGAGTTTCTATTGTATATGAGAGTTTTGCAAGTTTGGGAGTGTGTTTCTTTCAAACTGAGTATCTTTTCATTGTTTGCGTATCTTTACTATTCCAATTGTGTATCTTTACATCGTTTGCGTTTCTTTACTATTCCAATTGTGTATCTTTTCATTTCTCGTTTGAGTATCTTTCTCTAAGGCTTTCTGATGCGAGTTTCTATTGTATTTGAGAGTTTTGCAAGTGTGGGAGTGTGTTTCTTTCAAACTGAGTATCTTTACATCGTTTGCGTATCTTTACTATTCCAATTGTGTATCTTTACATCGTTTACGTATCTTTACTATTCCAATTGTGTATTTTTTCATTTCTCGTTTGAGTATCTTTCTGTAAGGCTTCTGATGCGAGTTTCTATTGTATTTGAGAGTTTTGCAAGTGTGGGAGTGTGTTTCTTTCAAACTGAGTATCTTTACATCGTTTGCGTATCTTTACTATTCCAATTGTGTTTCTGTTCATTTCTCGTTTGAGTATCTTTCTGTAAGGCTTCTGATGCGAGTTTCTATTGTATTTGAGAGTTTTGCAAGTGTGGTAGTGTGTTTCTTTCAAACTGAGTATGTTTTCATTGTTTGCGTATCTTTACTATTCCAATTGTGTATCTTTACATCGTTTGCGTTTCTTTAATATTCCAATTGTGTATCTTTTCATTTCTCGTTTGAGTATCTTTCTCTAAGGCTTTCTGATGCGAGTTTCTATTGTATTTGAGAGTTTTGCAAGTGTGGGAGTGTGTTTCTTTCAAACTGAGTATCTTTACATCGTTTGCGTATCTTTACTATTCCAATTGTGTATCTTTACATCGTTTGCGTATCTTTACTATTCCAATTTTGTATCTTTTCATTTCTCGTTTGAGTATCTTTCTGTAAGGCTTCTGATGCGAGTTTCTATTGTATTTGAGAGTTTTGCAAGTTTGGGAGTGTGTTTCTTTCAAACTGAGTATCTTTACATCGTTTGCGTATCTTTACTATTCCAATTGTGTATCTTTTCATTTCTCGTTTGAGTATCTTTCTCTAAGGCTTTCTGATGCGAGTTTCTATTGTATTTGAGAGTTTTGCAAGTGTGGGAGTGTGTTTCTTTCAAACTGAGTATCTTTACATTGTTTGCGTATCTTTACTATTCCAATTGTATATCTTTACATCGTTTGCGTATCTTTACTATTCCAATTGTGTATCTTTTCATTTCTCGTTTGAGTATCTTTCTGTAAGGATTCTGATGCGAGTTTCTATTGAATTTGAGAGTTTTGCAAGTGTGGGAGTGTGTTTCTTTCAAACTGAGTATCTTTACATCGTTTGCGTATCTTTACTATTCCAATTGTGTATCTTTACATCGTTTGAGTATCTTTACTATTCCAATTGTGTATTTTTTCATTTCTCGTTTGAGTATCTTTCTGTAAGGCTTCTGATGCGAGTTTCTATTGTATTTCAGAGTTTTGCAAGTTTGGGAGTGTGTTTCTTTCAAACTGAGTATCTTTACATCGTTTGCGTATCTTTACTATTCCAATTGTGTATCTTTACATCGTTTGCGTATCTTTACTATTCAAATTGTGTATCTTTACATCGTTTGCGTATCTTTACTATTCCAATTGTGTATCTTTTCATTTCTCGTTTGAGTATCTTTCTGTAAGGCTTCTGATGCGAGTTTCTATTGTATTTGAGAGTTTTGCAAGTGTGGGAGTGTGTTTCTTTCAAACTGAGTATCTTTACATCGTTTGCGTATCTTTACTATTCCAATTGTGTTTCTGTTCATTTCTCGTTTGAGTATCTTTCTGTAAGGCTTCTGATGCGAGTTTCTATTGTATTTGAGAGTTTTGCAAGTGTGGGAGTGTGTTTCTTTCAAACTGAGTATCTTTACATCGTTTGCGTATCTTTACTATTCCAATTGTGTATCTTTACATCGTTTGCGTATCTTTACTATTCCAATTTTGTATCTTTTCATTTCTCATTTGAGTATCTTTCTGTAAGGATTCTGATGCGAGTTTCTATTGAATTTGAGAGTTTTGCAAGTGTGGGAGTGTGTTTCTTTCAAACTGAGTATCTTTACATCGTTTGCGTATCTTTACTATTCCAATTGTGCATCTTTACATCGTTTGCGTATCTTTACTATTCCAATTGTGTATATTTTCATTTCTCGTTTGAATATCTTTCTGTAAGGATTCTGATGCGAGTTTCTATTGAATTTGAGAGTTTTGCAAGTGTGGGAGTGTGTTTCTTTCAAACTGAGTATCTTTACATCGTTTGCGTATCTTTACTATTCAAATTGTGTATCTTTACATCGTTTGCGTATCTTTACTATTCCAATTGTGTATTTTTTCATTTCTCGTTTGAGTATCTTTCTGTAAGGATTCTGATGCGAGTTTCTATTGTATTTGAGAGTTTTGCAAGTGTGGGAGTGTGTTTCTTTCAAACTGAGTATCTTTACATCGTTTGCGTATCTTTACTATTCCAATTGTGTATCTTTACATCGTTTGCGTATCTTTACTATTCAAATTGTGTATCTTTACATCGTTTGCGTATCTTTACTATTGCAATTGTGTATTTTTTCATTTCTCGTTTGAGTATCTTTCTGTAAGGCTTCTGATGCGAGTTTCTATTGTATTTGAGAGTTTTGCAAGTGTGGGAGTGTGTTTCTTTCAAACTGAGTATCTTTACATCGTTTGCGTATCTTTACTATTCCAATTGTGTTTCTGTTCATTTCTCGTTTGAGTATCTTTCTGTAAGGCTTCTGATGCGAGTTTCTATTGTATTTGAGAGTTTTGCAAGTGTGGGAGTGTGTTTCTTTCAAACTGAGTATCTTTACATCGTTTGCGTATCTTTACTATTCCAATTGTGTATCTTTACATCGTTTGCGAATCTTTACTATTCCAATTTTGTATCTTTTCATTTCTCATTTGAGTATCTTTCTGTAAGGATTCTGATGCGAGTTTCTATTGAATTTGAGAGTTTTGCAAGTGTGGGAGTGTGTTTCTTTCAAACTGAGTATCTTTACATCGTTTGCGTATCTTTACTATTCCAATTGTGCATCTTTACATCGTTTGCGTATCTTTACTATTCCAATTGTGTATATTTTCATTTCTCGTTTGAGTATCTTTCTGTAAGGATTCTGATGCGAGTTTCTATTGAATTTGAGAGTTTTGCAAGTGTGGGAGTGTGTTTCTTTCAAACTGAGTATCTTTACATCGTTTGCGTATCTTTACTATTCAAATTGTGTATCTTTATATCGTTTGCGTATCTTTACTATTCCAATTGTGTATTTTTTCATTTCTCGTTTGAGTATCTTTCTGTAAGGATTCTGATGCGAGTTTCTATTGAATTTGAGAGTTTTGCAAGTGTGGGAGTGTGTTTCTTTCAAACTGAGTATCTTTACATCGTTTGCGTATCTTTACTATTCCAATTGTGTATCTTTACATCGTTTGAGTATCTTTACTATTCCAATTGTGTATTTTTTCATTTCTCGTTTGAGTATCTTTCTGTAAGGCTTCTGATGCGAGTTTCTATTGTATTTGAGAGTTTTGCAAGTGTGGGAGTGTGTTTCTTTCAAACTGAGTATCTTTACATCGTTTGAGTATCTTTACTATTCCAATTGTGTATCTTTACATCGTTTGCGTATCTTTACTATTCAAATTGTGTATCTTTACATCGTTTGCGTATCTTTACTATTCCAATTGTGTATCTTTTCATTTCTCGTTTGAGTATCTTTCTGTAAGGCTTCTGATGCGAGTTTCTATTGTATTTGAGAGTTTTGCAAGTGTGGGAGTGTGTTTCTTTCAAACTGAGTATCTTTACATCGTTTGCGTATCTTTACTATTCCAATTGTGTTTCTGTTCATTTCTCGTTTGAGTATCTTTCTGTAAGGCTTCTGATGCGAGTTTCTATTGTATTTGAGAGTTTTGCAAGTGTGGGAGTGTGTTTCTTTCAAACTGAGTATCTTTACATCGTTTGCGTATCTTTACTATTCCAATTGTGTATCTTTACATCGTTTGCGTATCTTTACTATTCCAATTTTGTATCTTTTCATTTCTCATTTGAGTATCTTTCTGTAAGGATTCTGATGCGAGTTTCTATTGAATTTGAGAGTTTTGCAAGTGTGGGAGTGTGTTTCTTTCAAACTGAGTATCTTTACATCGTTTGCGTATCTTTACTATTCCAATTGTGCATCTTTACATCGTTTGCGTATCTTTACTATTCCAATTGTGTATATTTTCATTTCTCGTTTGAATATCTTTCTGTAAGGATTCTGATGCGAGTTTCTATTGAATTTGAGAGTTTTGCAAGTGTGGGAGTGTGTTTCTTTCAAACTGAGTATCTTTACATCGTTTGCGTATCTTTACTATTCAAATTGTGTATCTTTATATCGTTTGCGTATCTTTACTATTCCAATTGTGTATTTTTTCATTTCTCGTTTGAGTATCTTTCTGTAAGGATTCTGATGCGAGTTTCTATTGAATTTGAGAGTTTTGCAAGTGTGGGAGTGTGTTTCTTTCAAACTGAGTATCTTTACATCGTTTGCGTATCTTTACTATTCCAATTGTGTATCTTTACATCGTTTGAGTATCTTTACTATTCCAATTGTGTATTTTTTCATTTCTCGTTTGAGTATCTTTCTGTAAGGCTTCTGATGCGAGTTTCTATTGTATTTGAGAGTTTTGCAAGTTTGGGAGTGTGTTTCTTTCAAACTGAGTATCTTTACATCGTTTGCGTATCTTTACTATTCCAATTGTGTATCTTTACATCGTTTGCGTATCTTTACTATTCAAATTGTGTATCTTTACATCGTTTGCGTATCTTTACTATTCCAATTGTGTATCTTTTCATTTCTCGTTTGAGTATCTTTCTGTAAGGCTTCTGATGCGAGTTTCTATTGTATTTGAGAGTTTTGCAAGTGTGGGAGTGTGTTTCTTTCAAACTGAGTATCTTTACATCGTTTGCGTATCTTTACTATTCCAATTGTGTTTCTGTTCATTTCTCGTTTGAGTATCTTTCTGTAAGGCTTCTGATGCGAGTTTCTATTGTATTTGAGAGTTTTGCAAGTGTGGGAGTGTGTTTCTTTCAAACTGAGTATCTTTACATCGTTTGCGTATCTTTACTATTCCAATTGTGTAACTTTACATCGTTTGCGTATCTTTACTATTCCAATTTTGTATCTTTTCATTTCTCATTTGAGTATCTTTCTGTAAGGATTCTGATGCGAGTTTCTATTGAATTTGAGAGTTTTGCAAGTGTGGGAGTGTGTTTCTTTCAAACTGAGTATCTTTACATCGTTTGCGTATCTTTACTATTCCAATTGTGCATCTTTACATCGTTTGCGTATCTTTACTATTCCAATTGTGTATATTTTCATTTCTCGTTTGAATATCTTTCTGTAAGGATTCTGATGCGAGTTTCTATTGAATTTGAGAGTTTTGCAAGTGTGGGAGTGTGTTTCTTTCAAACTGAGTATCTTTACATCGTTTGCGTATCTTTACTATTCCAATTGTGCATCTTTACATCGTTTGCGTATCTTTACTATTCCAATTGTGTATATTTTCATTTCTCGTTTGAATATCTTTCTGTAAGGATTCTGATGCGAGTTTCTATTGAATTTGAGAGTTTTGCAAGTGTGGGAGTGTGTTTCTTTCAAACTGAGTATCTTTACATCGTTTGCGTATCTTTACTATTCAAATTGTGTATCTTTACATCGTTTGCGTATCTTTACTATTCCAATTGTGTATTTTTTCATTTCTCGTTTGAGTATCTTTCTGTAAGGATTCTGATGCGAGTTTCTATTGTATTTGAGAGTTTTGCAAGTTTGGGAGTGTGTTTCTTTCAAACTGAGTATCTTTACATCGTTTGCGTATCTTTACTATTCCAATTGTGTATCTTTACATCGTTTGCGTATCTTTACTATTCAAATTGTGTATCTTTACATCGTTTGCGTATCTTTACTATTCCAATTGTGTATTTTTTCATTTCTCGTTTGAGTATCTTTCTGTAAGGCTTCTGATGCGAGTTTCTATTGTATTTGAGAGTTTTGCAAGTGTGGGAGTGTGTTTCTTTCAAACTGAGTATCTTTACATCGTTTGCGTATCTTTACTATTCCAATTGTGTTTCTGTTCATTTCTCGTTTGAGTATCTTTCTGTAAGGCTTCTGATGCGAGTTTCTATTGTATTTGAGAGTTTTGCAAGTGTGGGAGTGTGTTTCTTTCAAACTGAGTATCTTTACATCGTTTGCGTATCTTTACTATTCCAATTGTGTATCTTTACATCGTTTGCGTATCTTTACTATTCCAATTTTGTATCTTTTCATTTCTCATTTGAGTATCTTTCTGTAAGGATTCTGATGCGAGTTTCTATTGAATTTGAGAGTTTTGCAAGTGTGGGAGTGTGTTTCTTTCAAACTGAGTATCTTTACATCGTTTGCGTATCTTTACTATTCCAATTGTGCATCTTTACATCGTTTGCGTATCTTTACTATTCCAATTGTGTATTTTTTCATTTCTCGTTTGAGTATCTTTCTGTAAGGATTCTGATGCGAGTTTCTATTGAATTTGAGAGTTTTGCAAGTGTGGGAGTGTGTTTCTTTCAAACTGAGTATCTTTACATCGTTTGCGTATCTTTACTATTCCAATTGTGTATCTTTACATCGTTTGAGTATCTTTACTATTCCAATTGTGTATTTTTTCATTTCTCGTTTGAGTATCTTTCTGTAAGGCTTCTGATGCGAGTTTCTATTGTATTTGAGAGTTTTGCAAGTGTGGGAGTGTGTTTCTTTCAAACTGAGTATCTTTACATCGTTTGCGTATCTTTACTATTCCAATTGTGTATCTTTACATCGTTTGCGTATCTTTACTATTCAAATTGTGTATCTTTACATCGTTTGCGTATCTTTACTATTCCAATTGTGTATCTTTTCATTTCTCGTTTGAGTATCTTTCTGTAAGGCTTCTGATGCGAGTTTCTATTGTATTTGAGAGTTTTGCAAGTGTGGGAGTGTGTTTCTTTCAAACTGAGTATCTTTACATCGTTTGCGTATCTTTACTATTCCAATTGTGTTTCTGTTCATTTCTCGTTTGAGTATCTTTCTGTAAGGCTTCTGATGCGAGTTTCTATTGTATTTGAGAGTTTTGCAAGTGTGGGAGTGTGTTTCTTTCAAACTGAGTATCTTTACATCGTTTGCGTATCTTTACTATTCCAATTGTGTATCTTTACATCGTTTGCGTATCTTTACTATTCCAATTTTGTATCTTTTCATTTCTCATTTGAGTATCTTTCTGTAAGGATTCTGATGCGAGTTTCTATTGAATTTGAGAGTTTTGCAAGTGTGGGAGTGTGTTTCTTTCAAACTGAGTATCTTTACATCGTTTGCGTATCTTTACTATTCCAATTGTGCATCTTTACATCGTTTGCGTATCTTTACTATTCCAATTGTGTATATTTTCATTTCTCGTTTGAATATCTTTCTGTAAGGATTCTGATGCGAGTTTCTATTGAATTTGAGAGTTTTGCAAGTGTGGGAGTGTGTTTCTTTCAAACTGAGTATCTTTACATCGTTTGCGTATCTTTACTATTCCAATTGTGCATCTTTACATCGTTTGCGTATCTTTACTATTCCAATTTTGTATATTTTCATTTCTCGTTTGAATATCTTTCTGTAAGGATTCTGATGCGAGTTTCTATTGAATTTGAGAGTTTTGCAAGTGTGGGAGTGTGTTTCTTTCAAACTGAGTATCTTTACATCGTTTGCGTATCTTTACTATTCAAATTGTGTATCTTTACATCGTTTGCGTATCTTTACTATTCCAATTGTGTATTTTTTCATTTCTCGTTTGAGTATCTTTCTGTAAGGATTCTGATGCGAGTTTCTATTGTATTTGAGAGTTTTGCAAGTGTGGGAGTGTGTTTCTTTCAAACTGAGTATCTTTACATCGTTTGCGTATCTTTACTATTCCAATTGTGTATCTTTACATCGTTTGCGTATCTTTACTATTCAAATTGTGTATCTTTACATCGTTTGCGTATCTTTACTATTGCAATTGTGTATTTTTTCATTTCTCGTTTGAGTATCTTTCTGTAAGGCTTCTGATGCGAGTTTCTATTGTATTTGAGAGTTTTGCAAGTGTGGGAGTGTGTTTCTTTCAAACTGAGTATCTTTACATCGTTTGCGTATCTTTACTATTCCAATTGTGTTTCTGTTCATTTCTCGTTTGAGTATCTTTCTGTAAGGCTTCTGATGCGAGTTTCTATTGTATTTGAGAGTTTTGCAAGTGTGGGAGTGTGTTTCTTTCAAACTGAGTATCTTTACATCGTTTGCGTATCTTTACTATTCCAATTGTGTATCTTTACATCGTTTGCGTATCTTTACTATTCCAATTTTGTATCTTTTCATTTCTCATTTGAGTATCTTTCTGTAAGGATTCTGATGCGAGTTTCTATTGAATTTGAGAGTTTTGCAAGTGTGGGAGTGTGTTTCTTTCAAACTGAGTATCTTTACATCGTTTGCGTATCTTTACTATTCCAATTGTGCATCTTTACATCGTTTGCGTATCTTTACTATTCCAATTGTGTATATTTTCATTTCTCGTTTGAGTATCTTTCTGTAAGGATTCTGATGCGAGTTTCTATTGAATTTGAGAGTTTTGCAAGTGTGGGAGTGTGTTTCTTTCAAACTGAGTATCTTTACATCGTTTGCGTATCTTTACTATTCAAATTGTGTATCTTTATATCGTTTGCGTATCTTTACTATTCCAATTGTGTATTTTTTCATTTCTCGTTTGAGTATCTTTCTGTAAGGATTCTGATGCGAGTTTCTATTGAATTTGAGAGTTTTGCAAGTGTGGGAGTGTGTTTCTTTTAAACTGAGTATCTTTACATCGTTTGCGTATCTTTACTATTCCAATTGTGTATCTTAACATCGTTTACGTATGTTTACTATTCCAATTGTGTATCTTTTTATTTCTCTTTTGAGTATCTTTCTGTAAGGCTTCTGATGCGAGTTTCTATTGAATTTGAGAGTTTTGCAAGTGTGGGAGTGTGTTTCTTTCAAACTGAGTATCTGATCGGCTCGATTACTCGAGATCAATATTAACCCTGTAAGCACGTTAGTAGTATAAAGCAAGAGGGTATCGTTCACAAACCGGGGATCCAACCAGGGCATAGAATCACAAACATTTAACAACGAATTCATTCGAGTTTTAAAAGAGTTTGATATATAGGATCGGGTTGAAAGATAAAAAAAGCAGAAAATAAAACCTAAACTAATATATACATGTGATCAACTAACCAACACATAAACATCACCAAACAAATCGTCACAAGTAGCTTCAAAATCATAATCTCATCCTATGCAAACACCGAGCCTTAGCGGACAAGTATTGAGTGAACAAACAACAACCTAATGCCGAACTAGGTTACTTAGCGCATCCCTAACTCGAAACATGGCCTTGTAATCCTATCTTAGCGCTTAGAAATTACAAGGTAACATGTCTTTCTCAATCTTACCACTTCATTGATTCATCTCTTATCTAATTACTTAGCGCATCTTAGATAACAAACGGATCATGGTTAATTCCTAGTGATTACTAACAAGTCAAGCATGTCACTTACTTTAACAAGTTATCAAAAACACTTAAGAATCCTATATGCAAAACTAACTTAGCGCCTTGAATCACATATAGTTAACGCCCAAGAAAGAGAATCATTAAATCATTGAATTATAAACTCACGATATCTACATAGAAATCATAGACAACAAAATCAGAACTACTTTATAACATCTTGCAAAATCGTAAACTACATGAGAGTATTCCACAAATTCGGAACTAGCCAAAAACATAAACACAACATCACACAAAGAATCCAAACCGAAAACATAAGTGAAGAAGTAACGAGTTACACTTTGTAAAACTCCTTAGCGGTATCAAAACAAGGCAGCACGGCTTCAACTTGAATGGCAATCCGAGGCGTAGCGCTTTGGATCGAATGGAATGAAGGGAAGATGGTGTTTTCGCCTTGAATGGCTTTGAGGATGATGAGTAGTGTTTAAGGCAGAGCTTTGGCAAGTCTTGTGAGCAAGGTTGATGATCTGTTTCTGTGGAATTGAGGTGCTATATATAGAGGAAGAAACCCAAGGGAGGATGGCCACAAAGTCCACAAAGTTGAAACCAAATTGGTTGAGGTTTCCTAGATTCGGCAGATTTGACCTTTGTCCCTTGTTGTGGCCATAACTTTCTCTAGAAAATAGATATTGAGATGATTCCAACTGGCAATTTCAACTAGACTTCCGTGGCTTTTCATCCATATAAGGTACATTTTCTCAATCATTTTGAGCTGTCCAGGGGAGCCCGTCAAAGATGGATGATCTGCACTGCCAGAATTCTGATTTCTATAAGGATTGCATATCTTTTGCATTAATTACATATCTTCTTCCTCCTTTATTGCTGATTTCTTTTGCACAAATTTCTTCCTTTGAATTAGGGAGGCAGCAAAAGTTTTAATTGTTGCAGCCATGTTTGATTTTTCTTACCTCTCCTCATTAAATTTGTTGCATGCCTTCTTTGACTTTCTTGCCTCTTCTCATTTAATTTGCTGCATGCCTTCTTTGACATTCTTTGGTGCTGGGAATTATGGACATTCTGATACATATTTGTGCTCTATTTGCAGGAGGAACAAAGTCCCAAGTTTCCCTCATAGCCCTTGGATCAAAAGCAAATCAATGGCTGAGATAATTCCGCCGAGTTCATTGGACCTCCGATCAATGATTCAGTCATATCTCTCTGTAGGAATAAGATATTGATTTGATTCCAAATCCTACAGAAACTAGACTCAAATACCTTTATTTCCATATAAAGTAGGTCTTCTAACTCGATCGGAGCTATCCAGGGGAGCCCGTCGAAGTTGGACTATGAATATTGACAGCATTTTGATTCTTGAATGGATTGGGCTTTTAAGTGTATTTTCTTCTCTTTCCTTGTGGAACTAGGATTGCTTTCCTTCTCCAACATGGATTTGTATTTCCTAATAAGAATAAGTATGTTAGAAACAAAGAAATACGAAAGGATGAATCCTACTCGAACAAGGAATCATATCTCAACAAGGATTATTAACACTTAGCACGATTTCATCATCAATTCACTCATAATTGATATAAGCTCTACCTAGACACTTATTCATACAAAAGAAACTAAAATATACTATATAAGCGGTAACAAAGAGTAAGAATAGGGCATAAACACATTAAGAACGTCACACTTTGTGCTGCTATCAACAACCCCACACTTAAGCTTTGCTAGTCCCTTAGCAAACACTAGAAAAGGGAAACAAAAACATAAAACAAAAATCAAAACAACTAAACTAATGACTCAACTATAATGCCTTCAACATTTTGTCTCAAAGATCTTCAAACTCATAGCATCAAGAATAACACTTAATCGAAATAGATAGAATGAATTCAATGGTTAATAAACATGAGATCTCGCAAAACAAGTAAGACAATGCAGAAAACATAGGTGATATTAAGCTCGACATGTTCAAAATAAGTTCAAATTCAACTCACAAGGGATATGCACTCCGAATCTTTTCTCTCAAGAACATGGCATATGCTTAAAAGCTTTTCACACATAAGAGTTAAGAACACATAGTGAATTCGAAAACCTCATGAAAGATACCAATCATATGCACAAATGAACCCTAACCATATGCTTACTCATGAAACAAACTCCACAGATCAAGAGCTACTCATTTTAAGAATCATGCGGATCTTTATAAAAGGTAGGCTTAGGCTCGGTAAGGATATGATTTATTTAGGTAAAAGGAATCACAAAGGTCATCCTCAAGACTTAGCAGAGCAATAATCATCCACCTTATGTCGCCATACTCCATAAAACAAGAGCCAATTTTATCATGTTGGACCCATTCTTCACTTTAAACATTGTGAAAACGAACAAAGGCTAAAGTACAACATTATTGAGCCTTCAACAAATATATCACAACTCCAAAGTCACATCAAACATAGCTATGCCGTAACTTCTTTGTATTTTTTTTATTCAAGCCGTGTTCATGTATTTTTCTCTTTTTCTTCTCACGGCATCTTTCTATTTTTTTTCTTCATTCTTTTCACTCTTTTCATACGGCATAAATATATACATAGCACAACCCCACACTTGAATCGAATCATCACTCCATATTAACATCCAACAATCGGCTCGGCCAAGCCTCGAGAACAAGGTAGAGATATAACTATACTAAGCAAGGATATTAACATGTTGGTGATGAATAAAAGGTTTAACGTAGGCTCAAATGGGTTAATACTAAGGTGTCCCAAGCAGGGCTCAAATAAGGCATACGGCTTTTTGGTTTAAGTGGTGGAATTCCTAAAAAGATCCAACAATCATTTTCAAAATCAGAGTATATTATGATAAAAGTTTTGAAAGTTTCACAAAGTAAGTTCTAGCATTCTCTAGTTCATTGCAATTCTATGGCATATGAATTGATCAAAATAGATGTAATGAGGTTATATAGCCAATAAACGATAGATTAAACTCTCCAGAAAAGGCACATATATGGCTCGAAACTCACATAGGTTACATGAATTCAAACAAGTAGGGAACATGCTCATTATGTACCTAAGTTTCAAAATCCTCATCTACTACATGTTCGTACAAAATCTACACATTGATTAACCATCAAATAGCAATTAAGTTCAATTTCCAATCTTGTGATCATCTTTCAACCAATAATTCAAAGATCAACTCATCCTAGACAGTTAAAGGCATACCTAAGACTCAAAACAAAACAAAACAAAAAATACAAACAAATTTTTTTTTTATGACTCTAACATGTAAACCTTCCCCCACACTCGAATCATGCATTGTCCTCAATGAATGTCAAAATAAATAATGCAATGAAAGACAAAAGCATAGTGGAAGCAAACAAAGACACAAAAATAAAAACATGAGAAAAAGATGAGAAATGCTCCCCCATGGCGCGGTCCAACAGCTTGCATTCCATGCTTCATAACGTTTGAAAATAATCTCCGAACAGTAAGACAACAGTGGGAATTGAAAGCTGATATTCTAGCTTTCCAAGCATATAAAGCACGTTTGCTAACTCCAAATGAGGAGAAAGTTATGCCCCTGCAAATTTGTCACGTAAAACAGGTTCATAGAATAAAAAACTGGAATGACCTTTACCTCTTTGTACCTGATTTCCGTTGACTTAAACAGCCGGAATGGACAAGTGGCCTGAATGAAAGTTGAAGACAACACAACCAGCTTTCAATCCATATATGGCACGACTGCCCAGTTAGGCCGGAAGTTGATAGGAGCATTTTGTGCGACGTTCTTAACATGTTTTTACCTCCATTCGTACTTTATTTAGCCCTTATTATTGTAGTATAGAGTCATTGAGTCGAGTTAGGAGTCTTTAGTGACGTTCATTCCCTTTTGGTGCTAAAACGGGTGTAAAATGCAGAAATTGTCGAGAGTACATAGAGTAGTATTCCTTATCAAACTAGGAAACCTAGTTGGGTTAGGATTTTTATTATTCGACATTTCTGTAACATTTGTGATTTATATTTATTATTTTCTTTCTTTATTTCAGAATTAAATGAGAGATAATGGCTTGGAAATTATGGAAATAAAGAGGAGAAGAAGGAAACAAAAGGAGAAAAAGGAAAGAAGTAATTTAGTTTCTGAATAAGATGAAAAGGAAGAAGTATGCAGCCTTAAAAGAGGGAAGGTTCATCCGGCCATTAAATGGAAAGAATAAGAAAAGAAGGAAACAAAAGAAGAAAAAGGAAGGAGAGAACAAAGAGATAATTCTAAAGAATGCATGTGGTCTAGAAGAAGGGGGAATGCATGTGACCAACAAAGATGATCATCATTCAATCGAGAAGGAAAGAAAAGAAAAAAAAAGGAAATACATGGATCAGCCCATTCAAAACCCTAGCAGCCCCTCCTCTCCTCCTTCCTCTATAAAAGGCATGGCCTCCCTCACAATTCACGATCTCCATTCTCTCATAAACAAAGCCGAAATTCTGCCCAAATATCCAGAAAATTACAAGCCAAAAACTTCATCCATCTCCACCAAGCCGTGCTCATCTTCTTGCCTCTCCAAATCCGAATTCATCCTTGCTTCATCCTAGAAGGTTTCAAATGTGTGATTCATCCATGGCTTGTAATTTTTCTTTTTATTTTATGAGATTTTCGAATTTATTGTATAAATTCTTAAATGTTGTTTTCGGTTTCATATATGAAGAACATAAATTCAGACTTCTTTAGTTTTATGTTTTGATTGTATGAACTCTTGAATATGTGTTTATGTCGTGTGTAGCATCTATGGGCAGTAGGATTTCGAAATTAATTTAGGTTTTATTTCACTTAATTCCTTGAATTTGTACATCTAAATCAATGCTTGAGGAAGCCAAGGCCATGGTTCTCCTAAGGTTGCGATTTCATTCACCAAAGTGTTCATTGATTGAATATGCGCTTCGTGTTTCAATTATGGATACTTATATAGGGCTGTGATAGTTCTAGGAATTTGCATGTTTAATCAAGATGAGTGACGCCATGCTTGTGTAACATGTCTCCAATTCGACTTAATGTGCTTATGTGCTACTTTGTTGTTTAACTAGACGCTTCGTTATGTTGAACTCTCTTTAGCATATGTTTAGGATTGAACGCTTCGTTGATTCTAAATAATTAAGAAGTCTTAACGATTAGATGAACCGCTTCAGACTCTAATTAGAATTGGAATTGAAATGGACTTAAGAAGAATCGAAAATACTTGCTGCCTATATGTTGTTCTATGCATGTCATATATGTTTCTTGAGTAGAATTCGTGTTTTGGTTATGTGATGAATGGTTGATCAATTGTATATAAGTAATTTAGGATTTATTTTAAGTTGTAGTTTTAGAATCCAAATCAAATCCCCCAATAACATGATAAGTGTTTAGGCCCTTTTGATTCCCCGGACTGAACGATCCCTGCTTATTCTATACTAACGATGATGTTTTACAGGGTATTTTATAGACGTTATAACCGAACGCTCTATCAGAAGTGCTCCCTATTGTTCCGTTTCCGGACTGTAACTGCACGCGTTCTGAATTTCTGACATGACCTTGCTGCCTTCCAATTGCAACTGGGAGTGATGTTGACCTCTAAATCTAGTTCTGTAAAAAGATACAGAAACTAGACTCAAATAACTTTGTTTCCATATAAAGTATATATTCCAACTCCCTTTGAGCTAGGAGATACAGTCTGCCGAAGTCGACGGACTGTTTCTGCCAGATTCTGTTGAACGAAAATTTTTGGATCTTCTTCACGTTTTCTCGAAAACTAATTGACACAAACACAAAACACATCAAAAAGAAAAAAAAATAAAAACAATAAATAGAAAAGAAAACAAATTGGGTTGCCTCCCAACAAGCGCTTAAGTTTAAAGTCTAATAGGTTAGACCGAGTTTTCCTTTCAATCATTTTGTAGGTGACACATTATGGGGTTTCTCCTCCGCCATTTTGGTGTCCAACCTTGTAGTATATTCTCGAGCTCATTGTTGGTCACTTCACTATAAACCTGTAGAATCTCAATTAAAATCATTAGTGAAAGTGAGAACTTACCAAACATAACATAGGACGTGAGGTCCTTAAGAGACTATGTTCCTCTAGCCATATGATATTCCGTGGAATTTAAAATGCCACATGAATGAGATGCAAAATGAATGCAATTAGAATAAATAATGAAGATGCAATGCAAAAGTTAGAGAATAACAATTAGGAAGTCATTGATATATACAAGTTACACACATGTCAAAAGTCATTAAATTATAATAAGCACATGTTAAGGGAAAAAAACTAGCTTAACAACTAATCCAACAAATTGTCAAATCTTATGTTTAAGTTCGTTTTAATTTCTCAACTTAAAAACCTAAGAAAGTACACACAATTATAATTATTATATGTTACAACAAAATAAGATAAGGATTCACAAGTTAGTTCTTTAAGTTTACAAAGTTCACACAATTCACAAGTTCTTTTTGCTATTTCAATGATTGAATGAACGACTGATTCTAAGTTGTAAACCGAGGTGGACGTGCGGCCTAAGTATGAATGTCTAGACACAAGATCAAGTCTTTGTTTCAGAAGACCGTATAGCTCAATTAGAGATAGTGAACATGGTAGGACTCATTTGTTGAACTACGGAGAGCGAACTCCCTATCGACTCCATCACCGAGATGTATGTCAGTCAATAGTTCTCTGAGATCCAATTTTGGTCCCATGCACCAGGGTAATAAAAGAGCATGCCTCTTACTCAGCTGGACTTAAACTTGGGTGTTAGACAATTCTCCAAGTGTTAATAAAAGCCGCCCTCAACCTCATGCAAAAACTTTGGAAGAAAACATGAGGGGTTGAGGCTAATATTAACAAAAGGGACTTTACCTATTCCGTTCGATTTACAACCTACAACAATCATTCATTAATCATAAAAAATAACAACCTAAGATAAAATTAGTATATATTAGAACAAAGTAAGAAAAAAAATATATACAAATTTACAATATGAACAGTGAATTCGAAATTAAAAGATTGGGATCCATAATGATGGATCCCCGGCAACGGCGCCATTTGATCGGCTCGATTACTCGAGATCAATATTAACCCTGTAAGCACGTTAGTAGTATAAAGCAAGAGGGTATCGTTCACAAACCGGGGATCCAACCAGGGCATAGAATCACAAACATTTAACAACGAATTCATTCGAGTTTTAAAAGAGTTTGATATATAGGATCGGGTTGAAAGATAAAAAAAGCAGAAAATAAAACCTAAACTAATATATACATGTGATCAACTAACCAACACATAAACATCACCAAACAAATCGTCACAAGTAGCTTCAAAATCATAATCTCATCCTATGCAAACACCGAGCCTTAGCGGACAAGTATTGAGTGAACAAACAACAACCTAATACCGAGCCTTAGCGGACAAGTATTGAGTGAACAAACAACAATCTTTACATCGTTTGCGTATCTTTACTATTCCAATTGTGTATCTTTTCATTTCTCGTTTGAGTATCTTTCTCTAAGGCTTTC
The DNA here is from genome assembly GCF_933775445.1 of Argentina anserina. NCBI lineage: Eukaryota > Viridiplantae > Streptophyta > Magnoliopsida > Rosales > Rosaceae > Argentina > Argentina anserina. The sequence continues at coordinate 16,476 of NW_026089400.1, read as the reverse complement.
TGATGCGAGTTTCTATTGTATTTGAGAGTTTTGCAAGTGTGGGAGTGTGTTTCTTTCAAACTGAGTATCTTTACATCGTTTGCGTATCTTTACTATTCCAATTGTGTATCTTTACATCGTTTGCGTATCTTTACTATTCCAATTGTGTATCTTTTCATTTCTCGTTTGAGTATCTTTCTGTAAGGATTCTGATGCGAGTTTCTATTGAATTTGAGAGTTTTGCAAGTGTGGGAGTGTGTTTCTTTCAAACTGAGTATCTTTACATCGTTTGCGAATCTTTACTATTCCAATTGTATATCTTTACATCGTTTGCGTATCTTTACTATTCCAATTGTGTATTTTTTCATTTCTCGTTTAAGTATCTTTCTGTAAGGCTTCTGATGCGAGTTTCTATTGTATTTGAGAGTTTAGCAAGTTTGGGAGTGTGTTTCTTTCAAACTGAGTATCTTTACATCGTTTGCGTATCTTTACTATTCCAATTGTGTATCTTTACATCGTTTGCGTATCTTTACTATTCCAATTGTGTATCTTAACATCGTTTGCGTATGTTTACTATTCCAATTGTGTATCTTTTCATTTCTCGTTTGAGTATCTTTCTGTAAGGCTTCTGATGCGAGTTTCTATTGTATTTGAGAGTTTTGCAAGTTTGGGAGTGTGTTTCTTTCAAACTGAGTATCTTTACATCGTTTGCGTATCTTTACTATTCCAATTGTGTATCTTTACATCGGTTGCGTATCTTTACTATTCCACTTGTGTATCTTAACATCGTTTGCGTATGTTTACTATTCCAATTGTGTATCTTTTCATTTCTCGTTTGAGTATCTTTCTGTAAGGATTCTGATGCGAGTTTCTATTGAATTTGAGAGTTTTGCAAGTGTGGGAGTGTGTTTCTTTCAAACTGAGTATCTTTACATCGTTTGCGTATCTTTACTATTCCAATTGTGTATCTTTACATCGTTTGCGTATCTTTACTATTCCAATTGTGTATTTTTTCATTTCTCGTTTGAGTATCTTTCTGTAAGGCTTCTGATGCGACTTTCTATTGTATTTGAGAGTTTTGCAAGTTTGGGAGTGTGTTTCTTTCAAACTGAGTATCTTTACATCGTTTGCGTATCTTTACTATTCCAATTGTGTATCTTTTCATTTCTCGTTTGAGTATCTTTCTGTAAGGCTTCTAATACGACTTTCTATTGTATTTGAGAGTTTTGCAAGTGTGGGAGTGTGTTTCTTTCAAACTGAGTATTTTTACATCGTTTGCGTATCTTTACTATTCCAATTGTGTTTCTTTTTATTTCTCGTTTGAGTATCTTTCTGTAAGGCTTCTGATGCGAGTTTCTATTGTATTTGAGAGTTTTGCAAGTGTGGGAGTGTGTTTCTTTCAAACTGAGTATCTTTACATCGTTTGCGTATCTTTACTATTCCAATTGTGTATCTTTACATCGTTTGCGTATCTTTACTATTCCAATTGTGTATCTTTACATCGTTTGCGTATCTTTACTATTCCAATTGTGTATCTTTTCATTTCTCGTTTGAGTATCTTTCTGTAAGGCTTCTGATGCGACTTTCTATTGTATTTGAGAGTTTTGCAAGTGTGGGAGTGTGTTTCTTTCAAACTGGGTATCTTTACATCGTTTGCGTATCTTTACTATTCCAATTGTGTATCTTTTCATTTCTCGTTTGAGTATCTTTCTGTAAGGCTTTCTGATGCGAGTTTCTATTGTATTTCAGAGTTTTGCAAGTGTGGGAGTGTGTTTCTTTCAAACTGAGTATCTTTACATCGTTTGCGTATCTTTACTATTCCAATTGTGTATCTTTTCATTTCTCGTTTGAGTATCTTTCTGTATGGCTTCTGATGCGAGTTTCTATTGTATTTGAGAGTTTTGCAAGTGTGGGAGTGTGTTTCTTTCAAACTGAGTATCTTTACATCGTTTGCGTATCTTTACTATTCCAATTGTGTATCTTTACATCGTTTGCGTATCTTTACTATTCCAATTGTGTATTTTTTCATTTCTCGTTTGAGTATCTTTCTGTAAGGCTTCTGATGCGACTTTCTATTGTATTTGAGAGTTTTGCAAGTTTGGGAGTGTGTTTCTTTCAAACTGAGTATCTTTACATCGTTTGCGTATCTTTACTATTCCAATTGTGTATCTTTTCATTTCTCGTTTGAGTATCTTTCTGTAAGGCTTCTAATACGACTTTCTATTGTATTTGAGAGTTTTGCAAGTGTGGGAGTGTGTTTCTTTCAAACTGAGTATTTTTACATCGTTTGCGTATCTTTACTATTCCAATTGTGTTTCTTTTTATTTCTCGTTTGAGTATCTTTCTGTAAGGCTTCTGATGCGAGTTTCTATTGTATTTGAGAGTTTTGCAAGTGTGGGAGTGTGTTTCTTTCAAACTGAGTATCTTTACATCGTTTGCGTATCTTTACTATTCCAATTGTGTATCTTTACATCGTTTGCGTATCTTTACTATTCCAATTGTGTATCTTTTCATTTCTCGTTTGAGTATCTTTCTGTAAGGCTTTCTGATGCGAGTTTCTATTGAATTTGAGAGTTTTCCAAGTGTGGGAGTGTGTTTCTTTCAAACTGAGTATCTTTACATCGTTTGCGTATCTTTACTATTCCAATTGTGCATCTTTACATCGTTTGCGTATCTTTACTATTCCAATTGTGTATCTTTTCATTTCTCGTTTGAGTATCTTTCTGTAAGGCTTTCTGATGCGAGTTTCTATTGTATTTCAGAGTTTTGCAAGTGTGGGAGTGTGTTTCTTTCAAACTGAGTATCTTTACATCGTTTGCGTATCTTTACTATACCAATTGTGTATCTTTTCATTTCTCGTTTGAGTATCTTTCTGTATGGCTTCTGATGCGAGTTTCTATTGTATTTGAGAGTTTTGCAAGTGTGGGAGTGTGTTTCTTTCAAACTGAGTATCTTTACATCGTTTGCGTATCTTTACTATTCCAATTGTGTATCTTTTCATTTCTCGTTTGAGGATCTTTCTGTAAGGCTTTCTGATGCGAGTTTCTATTGAATTTGAGAGTTTTGCAAGTGTGGGAGTGTGTTTCTTTCAAACTGAGTATCTTTACATCGTTTGCGTATCTTTACTATTCCAATTGTGTATCTTTACATCGTTTGCGTATCTTTACTATTCCAATTGTGTATCTTTTCATTTCTCGTTTGAGTATCTTTCTGTAAGGATTCTGATGCGAGTTTCTATTGAATTTGAGAGTTTTGCAAGTGTGGGAGTGTGTTTCTTTCAAACTGAGTATCTTTACATCGTTTGCGAATCTTTACTATTCCAATTGTATATCTTTACATCGTTTGCGTATCTTTACTATTCCAATTGTGTATTTTTTCATTTCTCGTTTGAGTATCTTTCTGTAAGGCTTCTGATGCGAGTTTCTATTGTATTTGAGAGTTTAGCAAGTTTGGGAGTGTGTTTCTTTCAAACTGAGTATCTTTACATCGTTTGCGTATCTTTACTATTCCAATTGTGTATCTTTACATCGTTTGCGTATCTTTACTATTCCAATTGTGTGTCTTAACATCGTTTGCGTATGTTTACTATTCCAATTGTGTATCTTTTCATTTCTCGTTTGAGTATCTTTCTGTAAGGCTTCTGATGCGAGTTTCTATTGTATTTGAGAGTTTTGCAAGTTTGGGAGTGTGTTTCTTTCAAACTGAGTATCTTTACATCGTTTGCGTATCTTTACTATCCCAATTGTGTATCTTTACATCGTTTGCGTATCTTTACTATTCCACTTGTGTATCTTAACATCGTTTGCGTATGTTTACTATTCCAATTGTGTATCTTTTCATTTCTCGTTTGAGTATCTTTCTGTAAGGATTCTGATGCGAGTTTCTATTGAATTTGAGAGTTTTGCAAGTGTGGGAGTGTGTTTCTTTCAAACTGAGTATCTTTACATCGTTTGCGTATCTTTACTATTCCAATTGTGTATCTTTACATCGTTTGCGTATCTTTACTATTCCAATTGTGTATTTTTTCATTTCTCGTTTGAGTATCTTTCTGTAAGGCTTCTGATGCGACTTTCTATTGTATTTGAGAGTTTTGCAAGTTTGGGAGTGTGTTTCTTTCAAACTGAGTATCTTTACATCGTTTGCGTATCTTTACTATTCCAATTGTGTATCTTTTCATTTCTCGTTTGAGTATCTTTCTGTAAGGCTTCTAATACGACTTTCTATTGTATTTGAGAGTTTTGCAAGTGTGGGAGTGTGTTTCTTTCAAACTGAGTATTTTTACATCGTTTGCGTATCTTTACTATTCCAATTGTGTTTCTTTTTATTTCTCGTTTGAGTATCTTTCTGTAAGGCTTCTGATGCGAGTTTCTATTGTATTTGAGAGTTTTGCAAGTGTGGGAGTGTGTTTCTTTCAAACTGAGTATCTTTACATCGTTTGCGTATCTTTACTATTCCAATTGTGTATCTTTACATCGTTTGCGTATCTTTACTATTCCAATTGTGTATCTTTACATCGTTTGCATATCTTTACTATTCCAATTGTGTATCTTTTCATTTCTCGTTTGAGTATCTTTCTGTAAGGCTTCTGATGCGACTTTCTATTGTATTTGAGAGTTTTGCAAGTGTGGGAGTGTGTTTCTTTCAAACTGGGTATCTTTACATCGTTTGCGTATCTTTACTATTCCAATTGTGTATCTTTTCATTTCTCGTTTGAGTATCTTTCTGTAAGGCTTTCTGATGCGAGTTTCTATTGTATTTCAGAGTTTTGCAAGTGTGGGAGTGTGTTTCTTTCAAACTGAGTATCTTAAAATCGTTTGCGTATCTTTACTATTCCAATTGTGTATCTTTTCATTTCTCGTTTGAGTATCTTTCTGTATGGCTTCTGATGCGAGTTTCTATTGTATTTGAGAGTTTTGCAAGTGTGGGAGTGTGTTTCTTTCAAACTGAGTATCTTTACATCGTTTGCGTATCTTTACTATTCCAATTGTGTATCTTTTCATTTCTCGTTTGAGGATCTTTCTGTAAGGCTTTCTGATGCGAGTTTCTATTGAATTTGAGAGTTTTGCAAGTGTGGGAGTGTGTTTCTTTCAAACTGAGTATCTTTACATCGTTTGCGTATCTTTACTATTCCAATTGTGTATCTTTATATCGATTGCGTATGTTTACTATTCCAATTGTGTATCTTTACATCGTTTGCGTATCTTTACTATTCCAATTGTGTATCTTTTCATTTCTCGTTTGAGTATCTTTCTGTAAGGCTTCTGATGCGAGTTTCTATTGTATTTGAGAATTTTGCAACTGTGGGAGTGTGTTTCTTTCAAACTGAGTATCTTCACATCGTTTGCGTATCTTTACTATTCCAATTGTGTATCTTTATATCGATTGCGTATGTTTACTATTCCAATTGTGTATCTTTACATCGTTTGCGTATCTTTACTATTCCAATTGTGTATCTTTTCATTTCTCGTTTGAGTATCTTTCTGTATGGCTTCTGATGCGAGTTTCTATTGTATTTGAGAATTTTGCAACTGTGGGAGTGTGTTTCTTTCAAACTGAGTATCTTCACATCGTTTGCGTATCTTTACTATTCCAATTGTGTATCTTTATATCGATTGCGTATCTTTACTATTCCAATTGTGTATCTTTTCATTTCTCGTTTGAGTATCTTTCTCTAAGGCTTTCTGATGCGAGTTTCTATTGTATTTGAGATTTTTGCAAGTGTGGGAGTGTGTTTCTTTCAAACTGGGTATCTTTACATCGTTTGCGTATCTTTACTATTCTAATTGTGTATCTTTTCATTTCTCGTTTGAGGATCTTTCTGTAAGGCTTTCTGATGCGAGTTTCTATTGAATTTGAGAATTTTGCAAGTGTGGGAGTGTGTTTCTTTCAAACTGAGTATCTTTACATCGTTTGCGTATCTTTACTATTCCAATTGTGTATCTTTACATCGTTTGCGTATCTTTACTATTCCAATTGTGTATCTTTTCATTTCTCGTTTGAGTATCTTTCTGTAAGGCTTCTCATGCGAGTTTCTATTGTATTTGAGAGTTTTGCAAGTTAGAGAGTGTGTTTCTTTCAAACTGAGTATCTTTACATCGTTTGCGTATCTTTACTATTCCAATTGTGTATCTTTATATCGATTGCGTATCTTTACTATTCTAATTGTGTATCTTTTCATTTCTCGTTTGAGTATCTTTCTCTAAGGCTTTCTGATGCGAGTTTCTATTGTATTTGAGAGTTTTGCAAGTGTGGGAGTGTGTTTCTTTCAAACTAAGTATCTTTACATCGTTTGCGTATCTTTACTATTCCAAATGTGTATCTTTACATCGTTTGCGTATCTTTACTATTCCAATTGTGTATCTTTTCATTTCTCGTTTGAGTATCTTTCTGTAAGGCTTCTAATGCGAGTTTCTATTGTATTTGAGAGTTTTGCAAGTTAGAGAGTGTGTTTCTTTCAAACTGAGTATCTTTACATCGTTTGCGTATCTTTACTATTCCAATTGTGTTTCTTTTCATTTCTCGTTTGAGTATCTTTCTGTAAGGCTTTCTGATGCGAGTTTCTATTGAATTTGAGAGTTTTGCAAGTGTGGGAGTGTGTTTCTTTCAAACTGAGTATCTTTACTATTCCAATTGTGTTTCTTTTCATTTCTCGTTTGAGTATCTTTCTGTAAGGCTTCTGATGCGAGTTTCTATTGTATTTGAGAATTTTGCAACTGTGGGAGTGTGTTTCTTTCAAACTGAGTATCTTTACATCGTTTGCGTATCTTTACTATTCCAATTGTGTATCTTTATATCGATTGCGTATCTTTACTATTCCAATTGTGTATCTTTTCATTTCTCGTTTGAGTATCTTTCTCTAAGGCTTCTGATGCGAGTTTCTATTGTATTTGAGAAGTTTGGAACTGTGGGAGTGTGTTTCTTTCAAACTGAGTATCTTTACATCGTTTGCGTATCTTTACTATTCCAATTGTGTATCTTTATATCGTTTGCGTATCTTTACTATTCCAATTGTGTATCTTTTCATTTCTCGTTTGAGTATCTTTCTGTAAGGCTTCTGATGCGAGTTTCTATTGTATTTGAGAATTTTGCAACTGTGGGAGTGTGTTTCTTTCAAACTGAGTATCTTCACATCGTTTGCGTATCTTTACTATTCTAATTGTGTATCTTTATATCGATTGCGTATCTTTACTATTCCAATTGTGTATCTTTTCATTTCTCGTTTGAATATCTTTCTCTAAGGCTTTCTGATGCGAGTTTCATTGTATTTGAGAGTTTTGCAAGTGTGGGAGTGTGTTTCTTTCAAACTGGGTATCTTTACATCGTTTGCGTATCTTTACTATTCTAATTGTGTATCTTTTCATTTCTCGTTTGAGGATCTTTCTGTAAGGCTTTCTGATGCGAGTTTCTATTGAATTTGAGAATTTTGCAAGTGTGGGAGTGTGTTTCTTTCAAACTGAGTATCTTTACATCGTTTGCGTATCTTTACTATTCGAATTGTGTATCTTTACATCGTTTGCGTATCTTTACTATTCCAATTGTGTATCTTTTCATTTCTCGTTTGAGTATCTTTCTGTAAGGCTTCTAATGCGAGTTTCTATTGTATTTGAGAGTTTTGCAAGTGCGGGAGTGTGTTTCTTTCAAACTGGGTATCTTTACATCGTTTGCGTATCTTTACTATTCTAATTGTGTATCTTTTCATTTCTCGTTTGAGGATCTTTCTGTAAGGCTTTCTGATGCGAGTTTCTATTGAATTTGAGAATTTTGCAAGTGTGGGAGTGTGTTTCTTTCAAACTGAGTATATTTACATCGTTTGCGTATCTTTACTATTCTAATTGTGTATCTTTACATCGTTTGCGTATCTTTACTATTCCAATTGTGTTTCTTTTCATTTCTCGTTTGAGTATCTTTCTGTAAGGCTTCTGATGCGAGTTTCTATTGTATTTGAGAATTTTGCAACTGTGGGAGTGTGTTTCTTTCAAACTGAGTATCTTTACATCGTTTGCGTATCTTTACTATTCCAATTGTGTTTCTTTTCATTTCTCGTTTGAGTATCTTTCTGTAAGGCTTCTGATGCGAGTTTCTATTGTATTTGAGAGTTTTGCAAGTGTGGGAGTGTGTTTCTTTCAAACTGAGTATCTTTACATCGTTTGCGTAGCTTTACTATTCCAATTGTGTATCTTTTCATTTCTCGTTTGAGGATCTTTCTGTAAGGCTTTCTGATGCGAGTTTCTATTGAATTTGAGAGTTTTGCAAGTGTGGGAGTGTGTTTCTTTCAAACTGAGTCTCTTTACATCGTTTGCGTATCTTTACTATTCCAATTGTGTATCTTTATATCGATTGCGTATGTTTACTATTCCAATTGTGTATCTTTACATCATTTGCGTATCTTTACTATTCCAATTGTGTATCTTTTCATTTCTCGTTTGAGTATCTTTCTGTAAGGCTTCTGATGCGAGTTTCTATTGTATTTGAGAAGTTTGGAACTGTGGGAGTGTGTTTCTTTCAAACTGAGTATCTTTACATCGTTTGCGTATCTTTACTATTCCAATTGTATATCTTTATATCGATTGCGTATCTTTACTATTCCAATTGTGTATCTTTTCATTTCTCGTTTGAGTATCTTTCTCTAAGGCTTTCTGATGCGAGTTTCTATTGTATTTGAGACTTTTGCAAGTGTGGGAGTGTGTTTCTTTCAAACTGGGTATCTTTACATCGTTTGCGTATCTTTACTATTCTAATTGTGTAACTTTTCATTTCTCGTTTGAGGATCTTTCTGTAAGGCTTTCTGATGCGAGTTTCTATTGAATTTGAGAATTTTGCAAGTGTGGGAGTGTGTTTCTTTCAAACTGAGTATCTTTACATCGTTTGCGTATCTTTACTATTCCAATTGTGTATCTTTACATCGTTTGCGTATCTTTACTATTCCAATTGTGTATCTTTTCATTTCTCGTTTAAGTATCTTTCTGTAAGGCTTCTAATGCGAGTTTCTATTGTATTTGAGAGTTTTGCAAGTTAGAGAGTGTGTTTCTTTCAAACTGAGTATCTTTACATCGTTTGCGTATCTTTACTATTCCAATTGTGTTTCTTTTCATTTCTCGTTTGAGGATCTTTCTGTAAGGCTTTCTGATGCGAGTTTCTATTGAATTTGAGAGTTTTGCAAGTGTGGGAGTGTGTTTCTTTCAAACTGAGTATCTTTACATCGTTTGCGTATCTTTACTATTCCAATTGTGTATCTTTACATCGTTTGCATATCTTTACTATTCCAATTGTGTATTTTTTCATTTCTCGTTTAAGTATCTTTCTGTAAGGCTTCTGATGCGACTTTCTATTGTATTTGAGAGTTTTGCAAGTTTGGGAGTGTGTTTCTTTCAAACAGAGTATCTTTACATCGTTTGCGTATCTTTACTATTCCAATTGTGTATCTTTTCATTTCTCGTTTGAGTATCTTTCTGTAAGGCTTCTAATACGACTTTCTATTGTATTTGAGAGTTTTGCAAGTGTGGGAGTGTGTTTCTTTCAAACTGAGTATTTTTACATCGTTTGCGTATCTTTACTATTCCAATTGTGTTTCTTTTTATTTCTCGTTTGAGTATCTTTCTGTAAGGCTTCTGATGCGAGTTTCTATTGTATTTGAGAGTCTTGCAAGTGTGGGAGTGTGTTTCTTTCAAACTGAGTATCTTTACATCGTTTGCGTATCTTTACTATTCCAATTGTGTATCTTTACATCGTTTGCGTATATTTACTATTCCAATTGTGTATCTTTTCATTTCTCGTTTGAGTATCTTTCTGTAAGGCTTCTGATGCGAGTTTCTATTGTATTTGAGAGTTTTGCAAGTGTGGGAGTGTGTTTCTTTCAAACTGGGTATCTTTACATCGTTTGCGTATCTTTACTATTCCAATTGTGTATCTTTTCATTTCTCGTTTGAGTATCTTTCTGTAAGGCTTTCTGATGCGAGTTTCTATTGTATTTCAGAGTTTTGCAAGTGTGGGAGTGTGTTTCTTTCAAACTGAGTATCTTTACATCGTTTGCGTATCTTTACTATTCCAATTGTGTATCTTTTCATTTCTCGTTTGAGTATCTTTCTGTATGGCTTCTGATGCGAGTTTCTATTGTATTTGAGAGTTTTGCAAGTGTGGGAGTGTGTTTCTTTCAAACTGAGTATCTTTACATCGTTTGCGTATCTTTACTATTCCAATTGTGTATCTTTTCATTTCTCGTTTGAGGATCTTTCTGTAAGGCTTTCTGATGCGAGTTTCTATTGAATTTGAGAGTTTTGCAAGTGTGGGAGTGTGTTTCTTTCAAACTGAGTATCTTTACATCGTTTGCGTATCTTTACTATTCCAATTGTGTATCTTTACATCGTTTGCGTATCTTTACTATTCCAATTGTGTATCTTTTCATTTCTCGTTTGAGTATCTTTCTGTAAGGATTCTGATGCGAGTTTCTATTGAATTTGAGAGTTTTGCAAGTGTGGGAGTGTGTTTCTTTCAAACTGAGTATCTTTACATCGTTTGCGAATCTTTACTATTCCAATTGTCTATCTTTACATCGTTTGCTTATCTTTACTATTCCAATTGTGTATTTTTTCATTTCTCGTTTGAGTATCTTTCTGTAAGGCTTCTGATGCGAGTTTCTATTGTATTTGAGAGTTTAGCAAGTTTGGGAGTGTGTTTCTTTCAAACTGAGTATCTTTACATCGTTTGCGTATCTTTACTATTCCAATTGTGTATCTTTACATCGTTTGCGTATCTTTACTATTCCAATTGTGTATCTTAACATCGTTTGCGTATGTTTACTATTCCAATTGTGTATCTTTTCATTTCTCGTTTGAGTATCTTTCTGTAAGGCTTCTGATGCGAGTTTCTATTGTATTTGAGAGTTTTGCAAGTTTGGGAGTGTGTTTCTTTCAAACTGAGTATCTTTACATCGTTTGCGTATCTTTACTATTCCAATTGTGTATCTTTACATCGTTTGCGTATCTTTACTATTCCACTTGTGTATCTTAACATCGTTTGCGTATGTTTACTATTCCAATTGTGTATCTTTTCATTTCTCGTTTGAGTATCTTTCTGTAAGGATTCTGATGCGAGTTTCTATTGAATTTGAGAGTTTTGCAAGTGTGGGAGTGTGTTTCTTTCAAACTGAGTATCTTTACATCGTTTGCGTATCTTTACTATTCCAATTGTGTATCTTTACATCGTTTGCGTATCTTTACTATTCCAATTGTGTATTTTTTCATTTCTCGTTTGAGTATCTTTCTGTAAGGCTTCTGATGCGACTTTCTATTGTATTTGAGAGTTTTGCAAGTTTGGGAGTGTGTTTCTTTCAAACTGAGTATCTTTACATCGTTTGCGTATCTTTACTATTCCAATTGTGTATCTTTTCATTTCTCGTTTGAGTATCTTTCTGTAAGGCTTCTAATACGACTTTCTATTGTATTTGAGAGTTTTGCAAGTGTGGGAGTGTGTTTCTTTCAAACTGAGTATTTTTACATCGTTTGCGTATCTTTACTATTCCAATTGTGTTTCTTTTTATTTCTCGTTTGAGTATCTTTCTGTAAGGCTTCTGATGCGAGTTTCTATTGTATTTGAGAGTTTTGCAAGTGTGAGAGTGTGTTTCTTTCAAACTGAGTATCTTTACATCGTTTGCGTATCTTTACTATTCCAATTGTGTATCTTTACATCGTTTGCGTATCTTTACTATTCCAATTGTGTATCTTTACATCGTTTGCGTATCTTTACTATTCCAATTGTGTATCTTTTCATTTCTCGTTTGAGTATCTTTCTGTAAGGCTTCTGATGCGAGTTTCTATTGTATTTGAGAGTTTTGCAAGTGTGGGAGTGTGTTTCTTTCAAACTGGGTATCTTTACATCGTTTGCGTATCTTTACTATTCCAATTGTGTATCTTTTCATTTCTCGTTTGAGTATCTTTCTGTAAGGCTTTCTGATGCGAGTTTCTATTGTATTTCAGAGTTTTGCAAGTGTGGGAGTGTGTTTCTTTCAAACTGAGTATCTTTACATCGTTTGCGTATCTTTACTATTCCAATTGTGTATCTTTTCATTTCTCGTTTGAGTATCTTTCTGTATGGCTTCTGATGCGAGTTTCTATTGTATTTGAGAGTTTTGCAAGTGTGGGAGTGTGTTTCTTTCAAACTGAGTATCTTTACATCGTTTGCGTATCTTTACTATTCCAATTGTGTATCTTTTCATTTCTCGTTTGAGGATCTTTCTGTAAGGCTTTCTGATGCGAGTTTCTATTGAATTTGAGAGTTTTGCAAGTGTGGGAGTGTGTTTCTTTCAAACTGAGTATCTTTACATCGTTTGCGTATCTTTACTATTCCAATTGTGTATCTTTATATCGATTGCGTATGTTTACTATTCCAATTGTGTATCTTTACATCGTTTGCGTATCTTTACTATTCCAATTGTGTATCTTTTCATTTCTCGTTTGAGTATCTTTCTGTAAGGCTTCTGATGCGAGTTTCTATTGTATTTGAGAATTTTGCAACTGTGGGAGTGTGTTTCTTTCAAACTGAGTATCTTCACATCGTTTGCGTATCTTTACTATTCCAATTGTGTATCTTTATATCGATTGCGTATGTTTACTATTCCAATTGTGTATCTTTACATCGTTTGCGTATCTTTACTATTCCAATTGTGTATCTTTTCATTTCTCGTTTGAGTATCTTTCTGTATGGCTTCTGATGCGAGTTTCTATTGTATTTGAGAATTTTGCAACTGTGGTAGTGTGTTTCTTTCAAACTGAGTATCTTCACATCGTTTGCGTATCTTTACTATTCCAATTGTGTATCTTTATATCGATTGCGTATCTTTACTATTCCAATTGTGTATCTTTTCATTTCTCGTTTGAGTATCTTTCTCTAAGGCTTTCTGATGCGAGTTTCTATTGTATTTGAGAGTTTTGCAAGTGTGGGAGTGTGTTTCTTTCAAACTGGGTATCTTTACATCGTTTGCGTATCTTTACTATTCTAATTGTGTATCTTTTCATTTCTCGTTTGAGGATCTTTCTGTAAGGCTTTCTGATGCGAGTTTCTATTGAATTTGAGAATTTTGCAAGTGTGGGAGTGTGTTTCTTTCAAACTGAGTATCTTTACATCGTTTGCGTATCTTTACTATTCCAATTGTGTATCTTTACATCGTTTGCGTATCTTTACTATTCCAATTGTGTATCTTTTCATTTCTCGTTTGAGTATCTTTCTGTAAGGCTTCTCATGCGAGTTTCTATTGTATTTGAGAGTTTTGCAAGTTAGAGAGTGTGTTTCTTTCAAACTGAGTATCTTTACATCGTTTGCGTATCTTTACTATTCCAATTGTGTATCTTTATATCGATTGCGTATCTTTACTATTCCAATTGTGTATCTTTTCATTTCTCGTTTGAGTATCTTTCTCTAAGGCTTTCTGATGCGAGTTTCTATTGTATTTGAGAGTTTTGCAAGTGTGGGAGTGTGTTTCTTTCAAACTAAGTATCTTTACATCGTTTGCGTGTCTTTACTATTCCAAATGTGTATCTTTACATCGTTTGCGTATCTTTACTATTCCAATTGTGTATCTTTTCATTTCTCGTTTGAGTATCTTTCTGTAAGGCTTCTAATGCGAGTTTCTATTGTATTTGAGAGTTTTGCAAGTTAGAGAGTGTGTTTCTTTCAAACTGAGTATCTTTACATCGTTTGGGTATCTTTACTATTCCAATTGTGTTTCTTTTCATTTCTCGTTTGAGTATCTTTCTGTAAGGCTTTCTGATGCGAGTTTCTATTGAATTTGAGAGTTTTGCAAGTGTGGGAGTGTGTTTCTTTCAAACTGAGTATCTTTACTATTCCAATTGTGTTTCTTTTCATTTCTCGTTTGAGTATCTTTCTGTAAGGCTTCTGATGCGAGTTTCTATTGTATTTGAGAATTTTGCAACTGTGGGAGTGTGTTTCTTTCAAACTGAGTATCTTTACATCGTTTGCGTATCTTTACTATTCCAATTGTGTATCTTTATATCGATTGCGTATCTTTACTATTCCAATTGTGTATCTTTTCATTTCTCGTTTGAGTATCTTTCTCTAAGGCTTCTGATGCGAGTTTCTATTGTATTTGAGAAGTTTGGAACTGTGGGAGTGTGTTTCTTTCAAACTGAGTATCTTTACATCGTTTGCGTATCTTTACTATTCCAATTGTGTATCTTTATATCGTTTGCGTATCTTTACTATTCCAATTGTGTATCTTTTCATTTCTCGTTTGAGTATCTTTCTGTAAGGCTTCTGATGCGAGTTTCTATTGTATTTGAGAATTTTGCAACTGTGGGAGTGTGTTTCTTTCAAACTGAGTATCTTCACATCGTTTGCGTATCTTTACTATTCTAATTGTGTATCTTTTCATTTCTCGTTTGAGTATCTTTCTGTAAGGCTTCTGATGCGAGTTTCTATTGTATTTGAGAATTTTGCAACTGTGGGAGTGTGTTTCTTTCAAACTGAGTATCTTCACATCGTTTGCGTATCTTTACTATTCTAATTGTGTATCTTTTCATTTCTCGTTTGAGTATCTTTCTGTAAGGCTTCTGATGCGAGTTTCTATTGTATTTGAGAAGTTTGGAACTGTGGGAGTGTGTTTCTTTCAAACTGAGTATCTTTACATCGTTTGCGTATCTTTACTATTCCAATTGTGTATCTTTATATCGATTGCGTATCTTTACTATTCCAATTGTGTATCTTTTTATTTCTCGTTTGAGTATCTTTCTCTAAGGCTTTCTGATGCGAGTTTCTATTGTATTTGAGAGTTTTGCAAGTGTGGGAGTGTGTTTCTTTCAAACTGGGTATCTTTACATCGTTTGCGTATCTTTACTATTCTAATTGTGTATCTTTTCATTTCTCGTTTGAGGATCTTTCTGTAAGGCTTTCTGATGCGAGTTTCTATTGAATTTGAGAATTTTGCAAGTGTGGGAGTGTGTTTCTTTCAAACTGAGTATCTTTACATCGTTTGCGTAGCTTTACTATTCCAATTGTGTATCTTTTCATTTCTCGTTTGAGGATCTTTCTATAAGGCTTTCTGATGCGAGTTTCTATTGAATTTGAGAGTTTTGCAAGTGTGGGAGTGTGTTTCTTTCAAACTGAGTCTCTTTACATCGTTTGCGTATCTTTACTATTCCAATTGTGTATCTTTATATCGATTGCGTATGTTTACTATTCCAATTGTGTATCTTTACATCATTTGCGTATCTTTACTATTCCAATTGTGTATCTTTTCATTTCTCGTTTGAGTATCTTTCTGTAAGGCTTCTGATGCGAGTTTCTATTGTATTTGAGAAGTTTGGAACTGTGGGAGTGTGTTTCTTTCAAACTGAGTATCTTTACATCGTTTGCGTATCTTTACTATTCCAATTGTATATCTTTATATCGATTGCGTATCTTTACTATTCCAATTGTGTATCTTTTCATTTCTCGTTTGAGTATCTTTCTCTAAGGCTTTCTGATGCGAGTTTCTATTGTATTTGAGAGTTTTGCAAGTGTGGGAGTGTGTTTCTTTCAAACTGGGTATCTTTACATCGTTTGCGTATCTTTACTATTCTAATTGTGTATCTTTTCATTTCTCGTTTGAGGATCTTTCTGTAAGGCTTTCTGATGCGAGTTTCTATTGAATTTGAGAATTTTGCAAGTGTGGGAGTGTGTTTCTTTCAAACTGAGTATCTTTACATCGTTTGCGTATCTTTACTATTCCAATTGTGTATCTTTACATCGTTTGCGTATCTTTACTATTCCAATTGTGTATCTTTTCATTTCTCGTTTGAGTATCTTTCTGTAAGGCTTCTAATGCGAGTTTCTATTGTATTTGAGAGTTTTGCAAGTTAGAGAGTGTGTTTCTTTCAAACTGAGTATCTTTACATCGTTTGCGTATCTTTACTATTCCAATTGTGTTTCTTTTCATTTCTCGTTTGAGTATCTTTCTGTAAGGCGTTCTGATGCGAGTTTCTATTGAATTTGAGAGTTTTGCAAGTGTGGGAGTGTGTTTCTTTCAAACTGAGTATCTTTACTATTCCAATTGTGTTTCTTTTCATTTCTCGTTTGAGTATCTTTCTGTAAGGCTTCTGATGCGAGTTTCTATTGTATTTGATAGTTTTGCAAGTGTGGGAGTGTGTTTCTTTCAAACTGAGTATCTTTACATCGTTTGCGTATCTTTACTATTCCAATTGTGTATCTTTTCATTTCTCGTTTGAGTATCTTTCTGTAAGGCTTCTGATGCGAGTTTCTATTGTATTTGAGAGTTTTGCAAGTGTGGGAGTGTGTTTCTTTCAAACTGAGTATCTTTACATCGTTTGCGTATCTTTACTATTCCAATTGTGTATCTTTTCATTTCTCGTTTGAGGATCTTTCTGTAAGGCTTTCTGATGCGAGTTTCTATTGAATTTGAGAGTTTTGCAAGTGTGGGAGTGTGTTTCTTTCAAACTGAGTATCTTTACATCGTTTGCGTATCTTTACTATTCCAATTGTGTATCTTTT